>NC_142763.1:14595819-14915583 GCF_054948205.1 Urtica dioica subsp. dioica
ATAATGGAGAGGTAATGGAGATACTCCTTAAATGTCATGCATGCAGCATCTTCAGTTCTTTTTTCAAAAAATAAAAAAATAAAGCCTTAACATTAACGAATAGGACTCTAGAGTTCATGTATAAAATACATATACACACATATTTTTATAGTTGATAAAACAAAGAATAAAGTTTTATTAACATTACATAACATAACAAAGAATATACTAATTAATATTATAGATATGGGCATATTACATATAGGACTAATCGGCACAGACTAGCAAATGTCGCCAGCATATATAAGTATTAAATACATAGAGCAATATTTAAAAATAACAAATAAAAAAAGAAAAAAGTAGGATGATAGATACCATCATATATATATATATATATATATATATATATATATATGTTCGTATTCAGTCTGTCAGTCAGTCCCCACCCTAATTTTGTTACATTCAAACAATAAAAAAAACATAATTTTTTTTTTCTCGAGTAAACGTGGTCGGTGCCACGGAATATCATAAAAGCCCTCACGTATGGCGGAGGAATACCGTGGTTACAAAGATAAGAGTGAAACAAAAACCAACGGTAATGAAAACAGAAATAAACTCAAACAAACAAGGCCATAGGAGGCCGCGCGGGACCTCAACTCGCGATCATCGGCTCTTATGGCCTCTTCCGAACAAGGTGGGACTGAACCCAGCCAGGTGGAGGACGAGTGATGGTTAACCGCATAGCGCGCACGATTATGCGCAGCGACATTACAAAGACGAGAGATATGCATAATGCGAAAATCCTCGAGCTCCCTCACCTCTCTGAAGATGCGGTGCAAGATCGTCCCAAGCTCTGTCGCAGGCGTCACGCCCTCATCGATCATCCTCACCACCCCCAAGCAGTCAGACTGGATCTCCACTCTCCTGCCACCGACGCTGCGAACTAGCTCTATGCCATGGAGGACAGCATACGCTTCCGCAAGCTGGGGGGAGAACCCCCTAGCCAGGAAAAGCGTCTGCGAGGCGATCACCTCTCCGGTGTGGTCTCGGACTATACAACCGACACCGAAGCCTCCATGGTCGCGAGCTAGAGCCGCGTCAACGTTAATCGAGAGGGTCCCGTCCCTTGGGGGGGTCCATCTGGGGGTCTTAGTCACCCTCGTGTTCGTCGGAGTCTCCCTAACCATAGCCGCTCTGTACTCCTCGAGGAAGCTCACCGTCCACTGGACTAGCTGTGGCTGGCTCCATGCAGATCTCCCGGCTAAGACATTGTTCCTGTGGTTCCAAAGTTCTCAAATAATAGTAAGGAAAAGCTCATGGAAACGAACCTCAAGGGCCTCCATCACTCTGAGGATAGCGTCGAAAGCATCGCCGTCTCTGAAAGGCGGAAGAATGTGGCCGAAGCCCACCTCCTTCCAGACTCTTCTGCTCCACCTACAACCCCAAATCGCGTGGAAAACTGTCTCTCTCGCCTCCTGGCAGACAGGGCAGCTGTCGTCGGAGGTGATCTTCTTCTTGGCTAAGATTGCTCTGGCCGAAATCTGGCCTAAACAGACTCGCCAACCGAAAAGTTTCACTTTAGGAGGAACTTTCAGCTGCCAGTACTTCGTCCACCACCTCTCCATCGCCGTCTGATCTGAGGAGCTGGCGACCGGTGTACTGACTCTCTTCATCGCAACACGATAACCGCTCTTGAAGGAGTACTCTCCGTCCTCAGTGAAATGCCAGCGACGCACATCAGGAATACCATCACCACCACACGGGATGCTCAAGATTGCCGCAGCGTCCTCCGCCCCGAACATAGCTGAAATAAGATCCACGTCCCAACAACCGTCAGGTCTCATAAGCTCCGCTACCCGCATATCGGGGGGAATCCAGGGGGGATCAATCCAGGTGGTAGGTCTGTCCCTAGGAACCCAACTGTCGCCCATGACGAACACAGACTCACCGTCCCCGATCCGCCATCTCATGCCGGACTGAATGATCTCACGTCCCCAAAGAAGACTGCGCCACATGGATGAACTACACGAGCCTAGAGGAGCCGTCATAATATCTCCGTCAGGGAAGTAGCTTAGTCTATAGACTCGGCTAACCAGACTGTCCGGTCTCCTGAGAAGCCTCCAGACACTCTTAGCCAGAAGGGCCTGGTTGGACTTCTCCAGATCTCTGAAGCCCATCCCTCCCTCTGACTTGTGTCGCGTGAGATTCTCCCACTTGCACCAGTGGATCTTCCTCGTCGCCGTTCCGCCCCCCCACCAGAATCTGGCAATCGCCGAATGGATGTCCCTAATCAAACACCGCGGGATCTTGTGGCAAGAGGCCACGTAGCTGGGAATCGACTGAAGGACGGACTTAATGAGAACCTCTCTGCCAGCCTGCGAAAGGGAGAGACCGTTCCAACTCTTAATCTTATCCCAGACACGGTTTCTCACAAACCCAAAAAGCTCCGTCGTCCGCCGTCTCGTGAACGCTGGGAGGCCCAGGTATCGCTTATGGCACTCCGTCTTCCTAACTCCTAGGACCTGAGCCAAAACTTCACCCTTCTGATCGTTGACCTCCGTACCGAAACAGACGTCGGACTTTTGAAAGTTTACCATCTGGCTCGAGGCCTCTGAATAAGTCTGTAAAATGTCTGTAACCCTCTCGCACTCGTCCGGAGCCGCTCGACAGAAAACCAGGCTATCATCCGCGAAAAGAAGGTGAGACACGTGAAGATCCCTGAATCGGACTCCTGAAATAGTTCCTGCATCCTCGCTCGCGCGGAAGAGGCTCGAGAGACCCTCGGAGCAGAAGAGGAATAAAAAAGGAGAGAGAGGGTCTCCCTGGCGGAGCCCTCTGAAAGGCGTCACGCTGCCTCGAGTGGAGCCGTTGATGTTGAAGGCGAAACTGACTGAGGTAACGTATCTCATGATAAGGCGCACCCACTGCGTGCTATAACCCAGTCTCAACATCATAGACTCCAGGTAGGACCACTCAACCCTGTCGAAAGCCTTCGCCATGTCAAGTTTGAGAGACGCACACTTTTCGTTTCCGAAGCGTTTCCGCTTCATCGTGTGGAGAGCCTCGAATCCAACCATGACATTATCGAAGATCAGTCTACCTCCAACAAAGGCTTTCTATCGCAGTGTCTCCACTGTGCCAAACCCCTTGCTCGTCCTCTAATCCTCTAATGGTGTTCCTCTTTCTCCTAGCAGAAGCCTTGCGGTGAAAACGTTTCGTATTCTTAACCCCGCACAGCATCCAGGATACTCTGCTCCGCTGTCTCCAGTACTGCTCCTCCCTCTCGAATAAGGCGTCTAGCTGTCTCTCCTCCCGTCTGAAGAGCTCCATACAGAAATCCGGGCCCGATCGTCCCGCGAGTTCAACGATCTTCTTCTGCTTCACAATCATGTCTCTGATCTCTCTGTTCCGCGCTCCGCCCCAGTGGGAGAGGCTCTGTCTGCACTGACTGATAGCATCAGCTAATCTCGGGGTCTGATCACCACTCTGAACTGTCCCCCAAGCTCTACGGATCCGCTCGTCACACTCCGGCTCTCCTATCCAAGACTCCTCAAAGTAAAAGCGCCTCGGCCTCCTGCTCCTTCGGCGATCTCTGAGACCCGCAGTAAGCAGAAGAAGAGGTCAATGGTCTGAACTCCAGAAGCTCAAGTGTCGAACAATGGCCGAAGGGAAGAGGTTGCTCCACTCGTGACTCGCGAGGCATCTATCCAGACGCTCCTCTATATCTCCTCTGCGCTAGGTGAATGGGTCTCCCTCGAAGCCTACGTCATGGATGTCGCAATCCAAAATCTGCCCGGGACTTCTGTCTCTACCTCCTCTAATCTCTGAGTTGGAGGCAACCTCATTCATGTCACCCCCAACTAACCAAGGACCCGTGAAAGAGCTCCGGAGGCGACGAAGGAGCTCCCAAGAATGCTTCCTCTGGGCGCTCACCGGGTCCCCGTAGATCCCCACAAATCTCCAACTCTCACCAAATTCGCTAACCAGATCTCCCTCAGTGTGATATCTCGAAAACGTCCCGAGTAGGAATCTCACAGGCTCTTTCCAAAGTAACATCAAGCCTCCACCCCTACCAAGACAGTCCACCGTCATACAACCATCGAAACCCAACAACACTCTCACCCTTTCAGCCCCCTCTCGCCGTAGTCTAGTCTCCGAAAGAAAGATAAAATCGGGACTGTGATCACGAACGTGAGTAAGGAGGGCTGACCTCGTCCCGGGGTTACCCAACCCCTGGACGTTCCAAATAACGCCTATCATTGCGCTCGGTGGCCCACATTCTCGAGGCGCCGCTCTCTCGTCAGAAACTACTAAGGTTGAATCTAGAGGACTAGAAACTTCCAAAGTACGAGTAACAGAAAATAAGTCTCTTCTCCCTAGGTCATGTGTGGCAGAAAGTAAGTCTCTATCCCCTACTGAAGAAGAATAAGAGATGATAGATGGACTTA
This sequence comes from Urtica dioica subsp. dioica, assembly GCF_054948205.1. NCBI lineage: Eukaryota > Viridiplantae > Streptophyta > Magnoliopsida > Rosales > Urticaceae > Urtica > Urtica dioica. The sequence goes on from NC_142763.1 coordinate 14,600,247, forward strand.
CCGGAGGATCTGTCGAGGTGTGGAGGGAAAAGCTCGATCCCCACACTCTCTTCAAAGCAGAGGTATCAGAGCCCCCAGCTGGCGGGACAACTCCACCGTCCTCGATCAATCGGGCCAGCTTTTCGACGCTCCCAACGCTGATGTGCTCGAAACCTTTCCTCTTCCCTTGCCCAGTCTCACCCTCGGACCCGGCCCCGGTCCCTACAATCAGCCGCTGGTTTGTAGTGGTCCCAAAACGGCCCAAAATTCTTTTCCTGGTAGTAGGAGCTTTCTCCCTAGCCGCATCAGGCCCATCATCTTTCAAGCCCGTTTGCAAATGAGGGGCAGCCAGGCCCAAGGAGATAGGACAATCAATGGGCCCGGTCTCTTTGAGCCCAAAGTGAGGGATAGGGTTTCTCGTGGGCCCCGCCTTTTGCCCATTCTCGCCACCTGTCCTGGCATGCCCAGTGGCAGAAGAGAAAACAAGGCCATTCTCTTGTTTAGCCTCGCGCCCCACGCCATCAGACTTATCTCCATGTTTTTTATTCAAAAAAACAGAGTCCTCAGACTGATGTTTTTTATTAAAAAAAAACAGAGTCCTTAACAACTCTCTCCTCAACTGAGGGAAAGCTTTCCACTGAATCCGAATTTGGCTAGGCTTTGCCATGCCCAAATGGTGAAGAACGCACGTCATTCAGCTCCACCAACGGTCTGATTTCAGTAGCTCCAGCAGTGGCCCACTGTCAGCGTCTTCCGGGCTTGGTCTTGCCGGCAATGGCTTCGTCGCCGGCGTGGTTATCTCCCCGAATCGCGGCCTTACCGCTTCGCCTTCCTGGTTAGTTTGACAGGGGCATTCCGAACTGCAATGACCAAGGCTGCCACAGGTGTAGCAAAAGTCGCCGAGCTTTTCGTACTTAAACGATACCCAAGTCTTCTATTCCCCGATCAAGATGTGAATCCCATTCACCAAAGATTTCCCGATGTCAATGGCCACCCGGACCCGGAGAAAGTCCTCCCTGATTTGTTCTTCTTTGTCCTTGTCGACTTTGAGAACCCGTCCGAGTCTCTTACCAATCAGAGGATCCCCATGAAGTTGGACCCAGAAGTCCACATACCGGAGTTCCTCTCCTTCGGCCCGCTCCGGGTCTCCGAGAACCAGCAGCGACTTATCAAAAGTCCAGGGTCCCAAGTCCCACACTCTCTGCTTATCCGCCTCCAACTCGAATTTGAAGCGGAACCCACCTCCATCGTAATCGCTGATTTCCAGCTTCCTCATAGTCCTCCAAATTCTCGCCATAACAGTCTTCAAGGCATTCCTGTTAAACGGCCTCAGCCTGAGGAGCCTTCCCACGAGACAACGCGAAAGGTTCACTTCGGTACTAATTATCTCATCTTCCTCGAGGACCAACACCTCCTCTTCCTCCTCTCCGAAGTCCAGTTCAGACCACCTATCACACAGGTCTTCCATCTCCCAGAAGAAGAAGGAAACGCCGGTGAAAAGCTCTAGCTCCGGAGCAGACCAGGAGCAGAGCAGAGAAGGGTGTACGGAGAGAAAAAAAAACATAAATTTAATAAATACAATTGTTTGAGTTTTTTGCTCTAATATACCTAATATATAATCTGATGTTTATTTAAAATATAAAAAAATGTATGTATGTTTTAACAACAAATCAATACAATGTAACATTTTAATAACGGGGAAACCAGGCAGAATATAAATTTTCATGTTTATTATATAAAATAGGTATAGGCTACAGAGGAAAAATAAGAAGAAAAGAAAGAGAGAGTTAATAGGAGTGTTGGTGTACAGTACATACCACAAAACCTTATCAAACCACCACATTGTTTTATTCATTAATTTATTTCTTTCTTTCCTTTCACTCTTGTCCTTTTGGTGGATGTGTGTGTATGTTTATTGTTAGCAATATTATATTAATATTGACGTAAATAAAATAAGACAATTTGCATGGAGGAAAAATACATGTAAAAATTAATTACAAATAAATCGGCTAAACCTTTGAACCGGAAAAACAAATCGGAAAATAGTCGAGGCCCGTTGGACGGTCTCCTTGAAGCCTTTTATCGCCCTCCCATGGATGCTGGAAAACGTGAGCGAAAGCTTCCCAGGATACAACGACTACAGAGACAAGCTTAGCACCAATAGGCTTGACTCGCGGCGAACTGGAACCTGTGCGAAAACTATCACCATGACAAAACAAAAGAAATTTTTTTGGGAAGGAGAGATACTCGGGAACAGTGGGGAATCAGGTGGATTTTCTCTATCTTTTTTATGAATGAGGGCTGAAGCCTCTTTATATAGGCCAATGCTATGGTTTGAACTTCAAAACCGTCCAGCCATAAAGGCATTAACGCATGCTATAACACCCAGGCATTTAACACACTGTTTTGAATTCAAACCATGCGAACAGTCCAACGTTTTCAGCCTTAATGGCATTATTACACAGCCATAATGCGCACTTAAAGCTAAAAAACCATTGAATTAAAGCATACAAACCGTTGGCTTTAATTCTCAAACGTACACTTCGTCACTTCGTCCGGTCGAGCTCGTCCAGTCGACCTAGCCCAGTCGAGCTGGAAACTTCGTCCAGTCGACCTCGCCAGTCGAGCTGGAATGACTTCGTCACTTCGTCCAGTTGACCTCGCCCAGTCGAGCTGGAATGACTTCGTCACTTCGTCCAGTCGACCTCGCCCAGTCGAGCTGGAATGACTTCGTCACTTCGTCCAGTCGACCTCGCCCAGTCCAGCTCGTCACTTTCTCATTCACCTTAGGTCCGATTTTGGCAATCAAATATTCAATTTTATAGCCCTCGTTACGAGGAATCCGTATCACTTGGAATTGTTAAATTCCGATGAGTGGAGCCCACTCAAAATGTTGCCACAAATCAGCCATACACAAGTTTAATTCCAACAATCCCCCACATGAATGAAATTGAGACGAAAATTATAAAGACAAGACTCGATGTGGTGATAGATTCTACGGTCAATACCAGTATAGGATAGGTAGGCAGAGCCTTTGAACCTTCCCTCGGAAAGATATGTCATCTTTACTGACTACTCAGCAGACACGTTGTCCTTGAACTGTTAGTCGTTTTGTATAAACGATAAACATATCCCCCACTGATATCTTCCTGACACAGGTTCAGTTCTCATGGTTCTGTTCATTTTGGCCCTGAACATCCGCCTGGTTATGCAAGAGTTTCTAAAGAATTCAGCCCAATTAATTCTCTTTCGAAGCGGCCCCACTTCTCTCTCACATATATAGGTGATTCTTTTATCAAGAGTAATCCCGCATTACTCATTCGGAATCTCAACAATCCGACTTCACATAATCATTAAAAGCTCTAAGCTTAACCTCGTACGGGAGTCACTGTTTTAATATAGGAATAGGACTTGGGGTTTTCCCCCACAGTGACCTTACATAGCCTTTGACAATTAGGTTGTCCCTTTGAACCAAGATCTTGGGATCTCCAGTCATCATGGTTGGGTTTCCTTTGCCTTGGCTTTATTTGCCATGGGCTTTAGCCCCATTCCTTTGGATGTCTTCTCAACTTGGTCCCTATTTAACCATTTGGTTAGTGGATCCGCAATATTATCTTTGGACCTAACATAGTCAATACTAATGACTCCAGATGAGAGAAGTTGTCTAATGGTATTATGTTGTCGACAGATATGTCTAGACTTACCATTATACATCACATTATGTGCCCTACCAATAGCAGATTGGTTATCATAATATACACATATTGCAGGCAAAGGTTTTGTCCAATTAAGAATATCCTCCACAAAGTTCCTTAGCCATTCAGCTTCTTCTCCACATTTATCCAATGCAACAAACTCAGATTCCATCGTGGATCTCATTATCACAGTTTGTTTGGAGGATTTCCAAGATATGGCCGCACCTCCCAGAGTAAATACATATCCACTCGTGGCTTTCGAATCTTGAATATCAGATATACAACTTGCATCAGTGTAAACTTCAATTACTTCAGGATATCTAGTGTAGTGTAGACCATAATCACGAGTAAATCGTAGGTATCCCATTACTCTTACGATTGTTTTCCAGTGGTCAGCACTCGGATTACTCGTATATCGAGCTAGTCTACTCACGGTGTAGGCTAGATCCGGTCTCGTGCAACTCATCAAGTACATGAGACTGCCTATCACCCCTCGCATATTCAATTTGAGAGATGCTTTCACCCTTATTCTTAGACAAGTGTTGACTAATGTCTATGGGAGTTCTCGAGATTCCAGAATTGTCCTTCCCAAACTTGTCTAGAATTTTATCAACATAGTGTGTTTGATCCAGTACATTCCCATTGGGTGTTCGGGTAATCTTGATCCCCAGAATTACATCAGCAATTCCCAGATCTTTCATATCGAACCTTGAGTTCAATATATCTTTTGTGGATTGAACCATACGATCATTACTTCCCACTATGAGCATGTCATCTACATATAAACACAGAATCACATATCCATGTTCAGTGGTTTTAATGTACACACATTTGTCACACTCGTTGATCTTAAATCCATTTGACATCATAACGTTGTCGAATTTCTCATGCCATTGCTTTGGGGCTTGTTTAAGGCCATAAAGCGACTTGACTAGTTTACAGACTTTCTTTTCTTGTCCAGGTGCAATACAACCCTCAGGTTGATTCATATAAATCTCTTCTTCGAGATCTCCATTAAGAAAGGCTGTTTTTACATCCATTTGATGAATTTCAAGATTACGCAATGCAGCAACTGCAATTATCAATCTAATAGAAGTTATTCTCGTCACGGGAGAATAAGTATCAAAGTAATCAACACCCTCTTGTTGTTTATACCCTTTGATTACCAGTCGTGCTTTATATTTATCAATTGAGCCATCGACTTTCATCTTCCTCGTAAAGATCCACTTAGATCCAAGCGTTTTACTTCCAGGAGGAAGATCAACCAACTCCCAAGTGTGGTTTTGCATGATAGAGTCTATTTCACTTCTTATGGCTTCTTTCCATAAGTGACCCTCAACAGAGTTCACTGCCTCTTTATAATTTAGAGGTGGAGCCTCCAACATATAGGTGAACAAATCAGAACCAAATGATTTTTCTATCCTCGCGCGCTTGCTTCGTCTAAGCCCCTCAGACTCTATCTCTTCTTCGGACTCTTCATCATTATCTTGAGTTATTTCCTCAATATCCTCAAGAAAATGGTTTGATGAACTCGGTTCATCTTCCTTAGACTTATAAGGAAATACATGTTCAAAGAACGAAGCATTTTTAGATTCCATAATCGAATCGTTGTGTATATCGGGGTTTTTCGAATCATACACAAGGAACCTATATGCATTACTATGGTGTGAGTACCCAATGAAGATAAAATCTATAGTTATTGGTCCTATCTTCATTTTCTTTGGAGCGGGAGCCATTACTTCAGCCAAGCACCCCCACATTCGCAAGTATTTATAGGTAGGTCTCTTTCCTATAAATAGCTCAGACGGAGACTTATCCTCCTTCTTTCGGGGTATCTTGTTCAGAAGGTAATTTGCAGACAAGATCGCTCCCCCCCACATTCCTTGGGGTAACCCAGAACTTAACAACATCGCATTCATCATCTCCTTGAGAGTGCGATTCTTACGTTCGGTAACGCCGTTTGATTGAGGAGAATAAGGTGGAGTGACTTCGTGAATAATTCCATGTTGTGCACAAAAAGCACCAAATGGTTCAACATATTCACCTCCTCGATCATAACTTGGGAAAAGGAAAATATATTGTTCATTACATTACTAACGAGAACAAATCAACAACACATCATTGGAACTGTGAAGAAATAACTCTATTCTAGTCCAAAAGAACACTTGCAAAGACGAACGAGAAGTCGGGAACACACACACACAAACAATCATACACACGAATCGAATCGAATCTTGATCGAATTCTCTCTCGATCTCTTGTGTTTCCCAAACTTGGACTTCTGAAATCCCCAATCCTAAATGTGTTTGTTGTTAATGCGTTTTCTCGGATAACATTTACGGGACACGTGTCAGGGTGCGAGCTTGCGACGTGTCTCGATCTTTTGTTGTCAGGGTCACGTTTCCTCGGCTCTCAGGAGGATTTTTGTTTTTCGAGGAGCGAGTAGGGTGAATGAGGGGTGTGACCGTGCTCTTCGTGAGCTGCCTACGTACCCGCTTTGCGGGATCAGGTCATGACGTAGTTCAGGGCGAGTGTGTTTGCTATGTGAGTGGATTCTTGGATTTTTATTTTTCTTCCTCCCGTCGAGAGGTGGCTCTCGGTCTTTGTTTATGATCCGGGATAATTTTGAAGTTGGGAGAGTATTTGGCTGAGAGAATTCTGGGGTTGAGAGAAAGTGTTTGATCTAGAGTAAATATTATCTCTTCCAATCTATAGAGAATGGAAGTGAATTATTTCTCTTTTTGTGTTTTGGATCTCAAATATTGTTTGTGAGAAAAATCTAGAGAGAGAAGTGGAAGAGAAATATTTGGGATGTATTTGGCTATTTTTTCCTCTTTCTCTTTCTTCCTCGCATCGTGAAGTGAAGGGGGGCTATTTATAGTTTTGAGGTTGTGTGTTGAGGGATTTGGTAGGGCCCAACCGAAATGGCTTCAAGAATGATAAAAAAAATGCTCTCGGTGGGGAAAGATTGGTGTTGGGATGATATTATGGTTTATTGGCGGGTCCCAGAAAACAAATAATTTGAGCTCATTTGTGTGTGGCCGTGCATTTTGGTATGTGGGGGCTGCTATACCCTTTATGATGTATGTTTCAAATTAATATTGCCTATTAACAATTTTTTGAGTTGTGGGAAATTATGACCCAACATTTGGAGGTATTTATAGAGATGTGGTGGGTCGGGGTAGGACCGTCATTTCCTCGGGTCCGGAGTGGAGGCCGACCCTTGTTACCATGGGGGGTAGGTCGACCTCGACGCGGAGACCGTCGCTACGAAGGCAGGTCGCCACAGACGAAGGTGGAGGTCGCCATTGTGAGGCAGCTCGCCTTTGGCGAGAGTGGAGGTCGCCATTATGAGGCACGTCGTCACTGACGAGAGTGGAGGCCGCCATTATGAGTCAGGTCGCCTTTGGCGAGTAGAGGCCGCCATAATGAGGCAGGTCGTCATGGGCGAGTGGAGGCCGTCATTATGAGGCGGGGTGAGATGGACGCCTTCTTGGAGGCGAGCCTGGCCTGCCCTAATTCTGGGCTTTACTTCTTGGGCCGAGCTCGTCGTGCTTCCTCGCTTTTGGGTTGGACTTCCTCCTGGAGGTCGAACCTGGCCTGGAGGTCGAGCTTGCCGAGAGGTCGAGTCTGCCTGGAGGTCGAGCTCGCCTGGAGGTCGAGCTCACCTGGAGGTCGAGCCTGGCCGGAGGTCGAGCCTGCCTGGAGGTTGAGCTCGCCTGGGGGGTCGAGCTTGCCTGGAGGTCGAGCTCGTCTGGAGGTCGAGCCTGGCCTGGAGGTCGACCCTAGCTGGAGGTCGAGCCTGCCTGGAGGTCGAGCTCGCCTGGGGGGTCGAGCTCCCTGGACGGCGAGCCCGGATGGAGGTCGAGCCTCGTCGTCGGGGTGGAAGTCGACCCTCGTCGCTAGGGTGGAGGCCGACCCTCGCCGTCGGAGTGGAAGTCGACTCTCGTCGCCGAGGCTGGGTGAGGGTGGAGATCGACCCTCGTCCCTGGGGTGGAGGTCGACCCTCGTCGTCGGGGTGGAAGCCAACCCTTGACGCTAAGGCCGGATGTCATGGAGGCATGGGTTGACCCTTTGAGGGAGAGCTTGACTTGTCTTAATTTCGGGTTGTACTCATTGGACCGGACTCACAATACTTACTTGTTTGGATTGGGCTTTGATGTTTTTTTATATGGGAAAAATCTCACATAACAGGCTCTACCGGAGGGATCCTCCGGTTTTGTGAGCTTTACCGGAGGGATCCTCAGGTTTTGTGAGTTTTATCCGAGGGATCCTCTGGTTTTGATGGTCCTGGCGGAGGGTCCTCCGCTTTTGCGCCGTTTTTGCATTTGGATTGTCGTTTTTTTCCATACGAAAAATGACGACATAACATTAACCCACCAAGTTTTACGTGCGACTCGTCGTGCGTGAAACTATAATTTTTCGGTACCATTTCGAACATTCCGGTGAACTTGGACGTGTAAGCTTCAATTACCGAGATCTTTTTCGAATTTTTGCTCACTATTTTTTTTAAACATAACTTCTGTGACTTGGCGAGGCGGGCCGAGACATCGTCCGAAACCCTCCATCTTGTGAGGCGAGGTCTCTTTTTTTGTGAGTCTCGACGGCGCGATATTTTTTTTTAATATTTTTATTAGAGTCTCGACAGCGCGAGCTCTTTTTTTTATTAGAGTCTCGACGGCGCGAGCTCTTTTTTTTTTTGTTAGAGTCTCGACGACGCGAGATCTTTACATATTTTTTTATTAGAGTCTCGACGGCGCGAGCTCTTTTTTTTGTTAGATCCTCGACGGCGCGAGCACTCTCTTTTTTTGTTATTCGTGAGATGTCTCGACTCCGCGAGCTCTCTATTTTTTTTGTGAGAGGTCTCGACTCCGCGAGCTCTCTATTTTTCGTGTTTGTTGTATTGAAAGGCTCTGAGCTTGTGCGGGGCTCTTGCTGCCTTTTCCCTTCTTGCGTCTTGAGCAGGCTTCGAGGTGGGTTGGGTTCTCGATGGCGCGAGTTCCCTTATCTTGGGCTTCACAGGGTTCTTTGAGTTGTGTTTCTGGTCTCGGAGCAGTGAGTCCATTTTATCCTTGGATCCTGTAAAGGCTTTAAGATTGGTCGGGGACTCGATGGCGCGAGCCCCCTCATCTCGGGTCGTACGGGATTTTTTGAGACGTGTTCGGAGTTTCAATGTTGCGAAACCCAATTTCTTGGATCCCGTAGACGCTTTGAGGTCGGTCGGGGACTTGATGGCGCAAGTCCCCTCATCTCGGGTCGTACGGGATTTTTTAAGACGTGTTCGGAGTTTCAACGTTGCGAAACCCCATCTCTCGGATCCCATAGACGCTTTGAGGTCGGTCGGGGACTTGATGGCGCAAGTCCCCTCATCTCGGGTCGTACATGATTTTTTGAGACGTGTTCGGAGTTTCAAAGTTGCGAAACCCCATCTCTCGGATCCCGTAGACGCTTTGAGGTCGGTCGGGGACTTGATGGTGCAAGTCCCCTCATCTCGGGTCGCACGGGATTTTTGAGATGTGTTCAGAGTTTCATCATTGCGAAACCCCATTTCTTGGATCCCGTGGACACTTTGAGGTGCGTTTGGGGCTCAACGCCGCTAGGCCCTCATCGTCATGATTGCAACGCCTCTATTCCTGCATTTTCGCACGTGTGCGTGTTATTGGTATTTTTTTATTTGTCGTTACGTTTTATGCTTGGTGTTCGTCCTACTCCGTTAACCTCTCAGTTTTTTTTATGCAATTTGAGCCAAATTGTATGAAAAATTAGGAGCTGAGTTTGGCAAACTGAACACGAGTTTCGACTTCATTCATTACTTTGGCGCATTGCCTGCTTTAGAGAAATTCAAAGTACACTTGGGCCGGTGGCCGCTTTGGCAAAATAAAATTACACTTGGGCCGAAGGCCGCTTTTGGAAAGTAAATCTTAACTCCTACTGATAGTATTGGCGAAGGTGTTCCGCGTTCCACGGGGTGCCTGATCTCTGTGCCGTCCATCTTGTCGAGGTGATAGGTCCCGTCGTGTATCACCTTCCGGACTCGGTACGTCCCTTCCCAGTTTGGTCCGAGCACCCCTGCCCCGTGAACTTGGGTGTTTTGGAACACTCTCCTCAAGACGAGGCTTCCTTCGGCAAAACGGCGGGCCTTGATCTTCGAGTTGTAATGCTTCTCGATGATCCTCTTTTGCGCGGCCAGGCGGGTGAACGCTTCGGCTCTCTTCTCCTCGATCACATCGAGTTCCATCCGGAGGGCTTCATTGTTGCTCTCTTCGTCGAAGTTTTCTATCCGGAATGATGGGGCACCGATCTCGACGGGGATGACGGCCTCGACCCCGTAGGTCAGGGAGAAAGGCGTCTCGCCGGTGGCGGTTCGCGTAGTTGTTTGTTAGGCCCAGAGGACGAGGGGGAGCTCATCGACCCACGCGCCTTTCTTCTCTTCCAGCTTTTTCTTCAAAGTTTCCTTGATCGTCTTGTTCACGGCCTCGACTTGACCGTTCGCTTGAGGGTGGCGCGACGATGAGAAGGTCTTACTAATCTTCAACTGCTCGCATATCCTACGGACCTTCGCGTTGTCGAACTGGCTACAATTGTCAGTGACGATCAAGGCGGGGATGCCATGGCGGCATATTATCGATTTCCACATGAAATTGGTAGTGTTCGCTTCCGTTACTGTAGCCAGGGGTTCCGCCTCAACCCACTTGGTGAAGTAGTCGATGGCGACTATTGCCCAAACTCGATGACCTGACGCCATTGGGAGTTTTCCGATGAGGTCCACTCCCCATTTCGCGAATGGTCGTGCCACGATGATCGGACACAGCGGAGCTGGGGCCTGCCTTGGGACATGCGAGAACCTCTGACACTTATCGCATTTTCGCGCCACAAACGTGTCTTTCTTCATTGTTAACCTTGCTTGAGCGTCTTCAGGGTCAAGGACTGGCCCGCAGAGTGATTCCCATAAATTCCTTCGTGGATTTCCCTCAAGACGTAGTCCGCTTCAGCGCTGTCTAAGCATCGAAGGAGCGGCTGCGAATACCCTCTCTTGTACAGCGTGGATCAAACCGCCAGACATACTTATGCGCGTGGTACTTCACCTTCTTGGCTTCGGCTTGGTCGGTGGGGAGGATATTGTCACGGAGGTACCTGATGATCGGAGTCATCCAGTTCGCATGGGGTTCTTCTGTTGGAATCGATCTAGGGTTTGAGAAAAAGTTTAACGCTTCGTTAAGCGGCGGAATTTTAAAAAATTTCTTTTTAAGTAAAAACTAGTTTTTACTAACCTAGACAAGAGCATATGCATGTAAATAAAAACTAATATGAGCTATAAAAGTTACTAACCTTTTGATGCTTGAACGTTGATGAGCCTTTGGAAGGTTGGCAACGTTCGTCTCCCCTCGCAGCACGTCTCTCTTTTCTTTCCTCGGGAACTCGAGCAACCACGAAAGTTTCTATCACTAAATCACTCGAAAAGAAGGAATTAGTGAGTGGGCACTTTTAAACACTACGACTTGAGAACGAGTCTCGAAGTCGCAGAGCTAAAGACTAGGTCGAGTGAGGACCTAGGTGCCAAGACAAGAGAAAACCGAAAATAAACTAGAGAGAGAGAGAAGAGGACTTCGGCCAAGTTCTAGAGAGAGAGTCTCTCAAATCTCTTAAACTTGGATGAATGAATTGTGAGGAAATGGGGCTCCTATTTATAGGAGAGGTCTCACCTTCAATAAGGTAGTTTCCTCTTCTATAGAATATCACATATTCATGAGCAAAAATCCTTCATTTCCCATTTCATGTTGGGCGCCCAAGGCTGCCTCCTAGAGGCTAGGATTTGTTTCCTTTTTTGTTCCTTGGCTTTCCCTTTTCTCACTTGGCCGAATTTCCTACAAGCATGTGTGGGAAATTTGTTTCCTCTTTTTCTTTTGGCAAGTATCTAAATACATTTATGCACAAAATAAACTCTCTTTCCTTGGGTATTATGGGCGCCCATTTCACTTCTAGAAGGAGCTTCTAGAAGCTTCTTCATTTATTCATGAGAACATGAAAAAGGCCCATTAAGAGTTTTCAATAAAATTCTTATGAAATGAAATTAATTCACAAGGCCCAATTAATCATATTATGGCCGAGTGACATTAAGTCATCAAATGAACTTGTCAAAATTTATTGACATCCATTTCATCCTTATGTCTCAAAAGACAAAAATACCATTTTAACTATTTTCGTTCTTGTTTTGGCTTAGCTTCCAGTTTAACTATTCCTATCGATGTGATTCGTGACAGTGACCTCATGGACCCAAATGAACAAAGCTTTAGCTAAACACTTGGACTCAAAAGTTCACAAACCTTTTCCAAGTTTAGCTTAATGCCAACTGACTCCACTAAAGAGCTGACACTGAAAATCTCTCGGTTCAAATGAATTTATTTTCTACTCAAGAATTCGACCTAATTATGATGAGCGGATCCACTGAATATTATCTATGTTTACCCTTCATGAATGTCATCAGCTAGTCGGGATTTACTAAATTACCATTTTACCCTTCTAGCTGTTATTTCCTCAACTCCTTTGTCGCTTGTGAATAAGTTAGAAACAATGTATTGACGAGGAGCTAACAAGTCACATTGTTTCATCCAAAAGAGTCAAGACTCAATTTGGACACTGGCCAGTTCATTTATTCACACTCCAAGGAACAAAGCATGAGGTGACATACATTGCATTTCAGCAATCTTGTACATGAATTCCATATCTATGAGAACTTCACAAAGTTACTCATGACAGACTCACAACTTAGTACTTCACCAATAGGCCTTGTTCGGAATCACATAGTGAGTCCGAACTTTGACTTTCTCAAATGAGAATACTAAGGTGTGAAATGGCATGTCTCATTTCAGGATTAAGGTAAGCATGATGCAATTCATACATAGTGACTTCGAGACATAAGAGGTTAAATGGTTTGTTCTTATCTTGTCTCTAGAAGTGCACTGGTCAATTCAGTACCTTCGGAAGATACCTAGAAGAACTATAGAGTTCCTAACTCTCAATGCCTCATAACCAGACATCATAGATTCTTCTAACAATCATAGTGAGGTCAATAGTCCTTTGACCCTAAGATTGCGAATATATCGTTTTAAGCAAACTACGAAGAGTTTGTTCATGCAAATCTACATTTGTCTCTTCGTAAGTTGTTAAGTTTGTTTATGGACTAAAAGACTATGGTTTTATCATAAAGCTTCAGACAAGGAAGATTGAATGAACGTTTCAACTTTATTAATGAATGAATAGGCAATTACAAGCAAGAGTCTTTATGAGACTTTATTACATCAAATGTTCAAAATAAAGACTACAACACTTCTTGTGGGCACCATTGACAACAAACTCCCACTTGACTCAAAGAAGGTGTGTGTAGTCCTTCATGCCTAATCCCTCACGATGTTGGTCGAAGACCTTGTTCGCTAGGGCCTTGGTGAATGGATCTGCGAGGTTGTCCACCGTTGAGATCTTCTTCACTTCCACGTCTCCGCGCTGCACGATCTCTCGAATCAAATGGTATTTCCTCTCAATATGCTTAGAGCGCTTATGGCTTCTAGGTTCCTTTGAGTTAGCGACAGCCCCACTATTATCACAATAAAGGGTCATGGGCTCGTCGACGTTTGGAACAACTTCCAAATACTTAAGGAACTTTCTAAGCCATACAGCCTCTTTGGATGCTTCACAAGCAGCCACATATTCTGCTTCCATTGTGGAGTCAGCAATGCAAGATTGCTTAATACTTCTCCACACAACAGCTCCACCATTAAGGATGAACACAGATCCCGAAGTGGATTTCCTGGAATCCTTATCCGCTTGAAAATCGGAGTCGGTATATCCCGTCATAGTCAGGTCAGTACCTGAGTATGTAAGCATCAAGTTCCTAGTTCTTCGAAGATACTTAAGAACATGCTTAACAGCAATCCAGTGCTCGGGTCCAGGGTTGGATTGGAAACGACTAACTACGCCAACGGCGAAACATATATCAGGTCGGGTGCAAAGCATAGCATACATGAGGCTTCCTACGGCAGAGGCGTAAGGAATTTTCCTCATGTCTTCAATCTCTTGTGCAGTCTTGGGAGACTGGTCTTTAGAGAGTGAAACTCCATGCCTAAAGGGTGTTTGACCCCTCTTGCAGTCTTGCATCGAGAAGCGATCCATCACCTTATCAATATAAGATGCTTGAGAGAGCGACAGGGTCCGGTTTTTCCTATCTCGAAAGATTTGGATTCCCAGAATGTACGCGGCTTCTCCTAGATCCTTCATATCGAATTGCTTTGCTAGCCAGACCTTAACCTCAGATAACTTACCCACGTCATTACCAATGAGTAGTATATCATCGACATATAGTACCAGAAACACAACTTTGCCTTTGTGTATTAACTTGTAAACACAAGGCTCATCTATTGACTGTTCAAAGCCGAAGCTCTTTACAGTTTCATCGAATCTAATATTCCATGACCTAGATGCTTGCTTTAGTCCATAAATGGATTTAAGCAACTCACAAACCTTGGTCTCTTGACCTTTATCCACGAAACCGTCTGGTTGAGCCATGTAAATGCGCTCGTCAAGATTGCCATTCAGAAAGGCTGTCTTGACATCCATTTGCCAGATCTCATAGTCGAGAGCTGCAGCTATGGATAGGAGTATGCGGATGGATTTAAGCATCGCGACTGGCGAGAAGGTTTCTTCATAGTCAATCCCTTCTTGTTGGGTATAACCCTTCGCCACAAGTCGTGCTTTGAACGTCTCAACGTTCCCATCAGGACCCCTTTTCTTCTTGTATATCCACTTACACCCTACGGGTTTAATCCCTTCAGGAAGGTCTACAAGTTTCCAGACTTTGTTGACATACATCGAGTGCATCTCAACTTTCATGGCGTCAAGCCAAAGGTTTGATTCAGAACAAGCCATTGCTTGGCTATAGGAAACAGGATCATCCATGTCGGAGACGGCTACAAGAGAGTCTCCATAAGACATGTACCTGTCAGGCTTTTGAGTAGCCCTCCCACTACGTCTAAGTACTACTTGACGAGATTCTGACGAGTTAGGTTGTGTTTCAGTTGGGGTAAGAACAGTTCTTACAGATGAGGTAGAAGCTTCCTCACCCAACTTTTCTTCAAGCACAATTTTGCTTCTAGGTTTCGCATCCTTCATAAAGTCCTCCGCAAGGAAACGAGCATTCGTGCTAACGAAAGTCTTATCGTCCTCGGGACTATAGAAAGTAAAACCTTTGGTTTCCTTCGGATATCCTACAAACAGGCACAATTCTGACCTACTAGCCAACTTGCTAGTCTTTTGCCTCAGCACGTGTGTAGGGCAACCCCAAATTCGGATGCGGCCAAGATTCACTTTACGGCCAGTCCATCGTTCATAAGGAGTACCAGGAACCGTTTTGGACGGAACTTGGTTCAGAATGTAGGCGGCTGTTTCGAGGGCATATCCCCAAAAGGAAAGCGGGAGTGATGAGTAACTCATCATCGATCTAACCATCTCCATAAGAGTTCGGTTTCTTCTCTCTGACACTCCGTTTTGTTGAGGTGTGCCAGGCGCGGTAAGCTGAGAAGCGATACCTTCTTCTTTAAGAAAGTCATCGAACTCTCCAGACATATACTCACCACCTCGATCAGATCGAAGGGTTTTGATCACTTTGCCAGTTTGCTTTTCCACTAAAGCCCTAAAGACCTTAAATACGTTAAAGGTCTCGGATTTGTGTTTAAGCAAATAGACAAACCCATATCTTGAGTAATCATCAGTGAAGGTAACGAAGTATTCGTATCCTCCACGTGCCTGTTGGTTGAGCGGACCACATACATCAGAATGTATTAGTTCCAGCAACTCAGTGGCTCTTCGACCCTTATCGGAGAAAGGTCGCTTAGTCATTTTTCCTTCTATGCAGGATTCACAAGTAGGTAGTGAACCTATTGCAGAGGCTTGGAGTGGACCATCCCTCACAAGTCTCTTAATCCTATCTAGACTGATATGACCAAGTCTTAAGTGCCAGAGGTATGTTGATTTTGTTAGATCGGAGGATTCAGAAAGTTTGATCCTCTTCGGCTCCCTAATTAGATCGTTATCTATTTCGGTGTCTAAAAGAGAAGGTTGAGTGGGATAGATGTAAAAAAGACCATTCTTCATACATGCATCAGTGACGAAAGAATTAGAAAAAGAAATACGAATTCCATTCTTTATAAACTTTAAATAATAATCTTGCTCGAAAAGTTGAGCAACAGATACTAGGTTTTTCCAAAGGAAGGAACATAATAAACATTATTCAAATTTAAAGTTCGATCTTCAAAAGATAGCGTCACGGATCCCACAGCCTTCGCAGACACCACGCTCTCATCACCCCACTTGAAGCAGAAGTCGCCATCCTCTAAGCTTTTGCTTTTCCTAAAACCAGTCAAGGAGCAGCAAATATGGTTAGTAGCAGCGGAGTCAATAATCCACGATGATACATTATCAGCTACTAAACAGGCTTCAGTAACAAGTACAATACCTTTAGCTTTGGTTTTGAGGTAGGCGGGACAGTTCCTACGCCAGTGACCAGGCTCGTTGCAGTGGTGGCACTTGTCTTTAGACTTGTCCACCTTCGGAGCCTTTGGCGCCTTCTTCTTCGTTTGAACCTTAGGTTGGTTCTTCTTCTCGGCGTTGCGAGGTCTCTTCTTAGATCCAGAGGTGGAGGCAGTAGCATGTACTTTCCCTTGAGCCCTCTTTTTCTTAGTGAGTGCCTCAGCGGTTTGAAGTTCCTTCATGAGCTCGGTAACAGTGTACTCTAGCTTGTTCATGGAATAATTCAATTTGAAGGTATCAAAGGTTTCGGGGAGAGTTTCCAAGATCATATCTATTTTAGTCTCCCCATCAATCTCAGATCCAAGAATCTCCATCTCGTTGAGATAGCTAATGATCAGCATCATATGATCTCTAACGGGAGTTCCAGCCTTCATACGACAGTTCATGAATTGTCGGACCGCTTGTTGCCTAGCTTGACGTCCTTGCCCTCCAAACATCTCATGGAGATTGTAGAGCATATCGGTGGCAGTTTCGAAATCACGATGTTGTTGTTGCAACACATTGTTCATCGATGCCAAAATATAGCATCTCGCAATCTCATCGGATCGAAGCCAGGCCGCCAGGACGTCTTTCTCCTCTTGCGTCGAATCATCATTCGTTTGAGGACAGGGGGTGGTGAGAACCCATTTGTGCTTGTCGACAGTAAGGACTATGTCGAGGTTACGTTTCCAGTCGACGTAATTGTCGCCTTCGAGTTTATTCGAGGAAAGAATTGTTGAGAGAGGGTTGAGAGACATATTGCCTATAACAGTTGAAACAAGTTTATGATTAGTCTTTGGTTTAGGATTTAAGTTTTATTAAGACTTTTGTAAAACCCAAAGGTGTTATAAACCAAACGATAATTTACTCCCTCAAGAGAAGGCCGCAAAAAATCTCCATTTATAAGTAAATGACACATCATTAATGCTAAGTCAAGATGGCAATACATCTATTTTGACTAGCCACCTTGTAAATTGGTTTGATCACTCACATCCTTTCGCAGAGCCTTAAGGAAGGATACTAGGGATTGAGCCTAAGTGTGCAACCAACCACTTAGTCCAAAAGATCAGCTTTGAAAAACAATCCCCCAAGGGGAGGCCTTGCCATCATTGCATCACTCTCGGACGTAGCTCATTGAGCAATGATCGAAGCAACAACGCCTTGGAGTACTCACATTTAAGTGAGGGTCGCAAGAGCGGCTCTTAGTCCCACGTTATTGCATCTTTCACTAGTGTTGGGGATCGCGGGTTACAAACAACGAATATAACCCTCCCACTTAGTTTTTGGAGTTGGTTCATCGACTCTTATAAGTTCGGAAACAAATTTCCTAGTTAGAGAGCGACAGAGCGGACAACTAGAAGAGAATCCTAGATCGACATGTTCAGAGCAGTATTAGTGCATAAAGGCACAAGGGACATACTCGATCTTTTCCTATTCTCTATTTCGGGAAAGTGCGTGAGGGAAGTGTGAACTTCAACTCACTCGAACACTTGAAAGTTTGAGATTACACATCTTTTTATTTTTCGGCTTGTCTACAAGGAGACCTCCCACTCAAATTTTCAAGAGCATATAGATTTTGAACATATGTGATATAGATATAGTTTTGAAAACATTTTGAAAATTTATTTGATTTGGATGACAAAATATTTTCAAGTTTGAAAGTGAAAACGGTTTTCCAAAATTCAAACTAGTTTTGTAAAAATTCAATTTCAATTAATCTTTCAAAAATCAAAACTTTTAATCTTTACACATCATGTTTATAATCATATGAAAAACATTTTTGCTCAAGAAAGTTTTCTCATTAGAGTTCTATAACTCATGGTAGTGGGGTTTGAAAATCCGGATTTCTAAAAAAACTGGAGTTTCAGACAGCCGCGCACCTCGGAGTAAAATCGCCATAACTGGCGGCTCCGATGTCCTTTTGAGCCGAAACCGGTGGCATTGGACAGAGGACAGACAGAGCTTTAATTTGATTTAAGAATCATTAAATTTCGATTTCTGAGCAGAGAGTTATGCCGCTTTTAATGCGGGTTTACATTCCAGCTCGAAGAAAAAGAAATAAATTAAAGCTTTGTCCTTTTAGGTGCGAAAAAGAATCGAGTGTAACGGAACGTTTTATGAAGTTATTTAAAGCTTTTATTTGTGTTTTATTAGCAGGGTAATAACATAAAAATAAAAGAAATAACAACATGCATAAAACGATTCAAGTAAATAAACGAAACTAGCAAGAAAACAAAACTAGTCACAAAATTTACTCGAAAATTCTCAAACCTTTAAAACACATTTTTCAATATAAAAAATTAAAAACTTTTAGAACTGATTCTAATGTATTTTAACATCATCCCAAAATCATAGAAAATCAACATGGTTTTTAATTTAAAGGCATGAGCAATAAATTAAAAAAAAATCTAAGATTACAATCCTAACTTGTCACAAAATTAGTAAACTTTCGAAAACGATTTTCAAGCTCATAATTTAAAAACATGCACATGCATTCCTTTGACCATAGCTCTGATACCATTTGTTGGAATCGATCTAGGGTTTGAGAAAAAGTTTAACGCTTCGTTAAGCGGCGGAATTTTAAAAAATTTCTTTTTAAGTAAAAACTAGTTTTTACTAACCTAGACAAGAGCATATGCATGTAAATAAAAACTAATATGAGCTATAAAAGTTATTAACCTTTTGATGCTTGAACGTTGATGAGCCTTTGGAAGGTTGGCAACGTTCGTCTCCCCTCGCAGCACGTCTCTCTTTTCTTTCCTCGGGAACTCGAGCAACCACGAAAGTTTCTATCACTAAATCACTCGAAAAGAAGGAATTAGTGAGTGGGCACTTTTAAACACTACGACTTGAGAACGAGTCTCGAAGTCGCAGAGCTAAAGACTAGGTCGAGTGAGGACCTAGGTGCCAAGACAAGAGAAAACCGAAAATAAACTAGAGAGAGAGAGAAGAGGACTTCGGCCAAGTTCTAGAGAGAGAGTCTCTCAAATCTCTTAAACTTGGATGAATGAATTGTGAGGAAATGGGGCTCCTATTTATAGGAGAGGTCTCACCTTCAATAAGGTAGTTTCCTCTTCTATAGAATATCACATATTCATGAGCAAAAATCCTTCATTTCCCATTTCATGTTGGGCGCCCAAGGCTGCCTCCTAGAGGCTAGGATTTGTTTCCTTTTTTGTTCCTTGGCTTTCCCTTTTCTCACTTGGCCGAATTTCCTACAAGCATGTGTGGGAAATTTGTTTCCTCTTTTTCTTTTGGCAAGTATCTAAATACATTTATGCACAAAATAAACTCTCTTTCCTTGGGTATTATGGGCGCCCATTTCACTTCTAGAAGGAGCTTCTAGAAGCTTCTTCATTTATTCATGAGAACATGAAAAAGGCCCATTAAGAGTTTTCAATAAAATTCTTATGAAATGAAATTAATTCACAAGGCCCAATTAATCATATTATGGCCGAGTGACATTAAGTCATCAAATGAACTTGTCAAAATTTATTGACATCCATTTCATCCTTATGTCTCAAAAGACAAAAATACCCTTTTAACTATTTTCGTTCTTGTTTTGGCTTAGCTTCCAGTTTAACTATTCCTATCGATGTGATTCGTGACAGTGACCTCATGGACCCAAATGAACAAAGCTTTAGCTAAACACTTGGACTCAAAAGTTCACAAACCTTTTCCAAGTTTAGCTTAATGCCAACTGACTCCACTAAAGAGCTGACACTGAAAATCTCTCGGTTCAAATGAATTTATTTTCTACTCAAGAATTCGACCTAATTATGATGAGCGGATCCACTGAATATTATCTATGTTTACCCTTCATGAATGTCATCAGCTAGTCGGGATTTACTAAATTACCATTTTACCCTTCTAGCTGTTATTTCCTCAACTCCTTTGTCGCTTGTGAATAAGTTAGAAACAATGTATTGACGAGGAGCTAACAAGTCACATTGTTTCATCCAAAAGAGTCAAGACTCAATTTGGACACTGGCCAGTTCATTTATTCACACTCCAAGGAACAAAGCATGAGGTGACATACATTGCATTTCAGCAATCTTGTACATGAATTCCATATCTATGAGAACTTCACAAAGTTACTCATGACAGACTCACAACTTAGTACTTCACCAATAGGCCTTGTTCGGAATCACATAGTGAGTCCAAACTTTGACTTTCTCAAATGAGAATACTAAGGTGTGAAATGGCATGTCTCATTTTAGGATTAAGGTAAGCATGATGCAATTCATACATAGTGACTTCGAGACATAAAAGGTTAAATGGTTTGTTCTTATCTTGTCTCTAGAAGTGCACTGGTCAATTCAGTACCTTCGGAAGATACCTAGAAGAACTATAGAGTTCCTAACTCTCAATGCCTCATAACCAGACATCATAGATTCTTCTAACAATCATACTGAGGTCAATAGTCCTTTGACCCTAAGATTGCGAAAATATCGTTTTAAGCAAACTACGAAGAGTTTGTTCATGCAAATCTACATTTGTCTCTTCGTAAGTTGTTAAGTTTGTTTATGGACTAAAAGACTATGGTTTGATCATAAAGCTTCAGACAAGGAAGATTGAATGAACGTTTCAACTTTATTAATGAATGAATAGGCAATTACAAGCAAGAGTCTTTATGAGACTTTATTACATCAAATGTTCAAAATAAAGACTACAACTCTTCTTGTGGGCACCATTGACAACATCTTCTTCGATTAGATTCACCTCTTCCTTGCCGATGGACGGAAGCTTCAAGGTTTCGGCGGGCACTTTACCTAGCTCTTTGTCATCACCGCCTGAAGCCATTCGAGCCAAGGCGTCGGCCTCGGCGTTCGAGCCTCTGGGGACCTGTACGATCTCGTACCAAGGGATTGACTCCAGTCGGAGCTTGGTTTCTTTCAGGTATGCCGCCATGTTTTCCTCCTTTGCTTGGTATTCTCCCTTTACTTGGTTGACGACGAGGAGCGAGTCGCAGTGGATCTTGAGATTCTCAGCTCCGAGCTTTCTAGCCAAGTCGAGTCCGGCCAGGAGGGCCTCGTATTCAGCCTCATTGTTCGAAGCTTTGAACTGGAAATGGATGGAATATTTGAGCTTTTCCCCATCTGGATTGACGAAGACGATTCCTACCCCTGATCCACGGACGTTGGATGCTCCGTCTACGTGCAGACTCCAGACCGGCCCGTCGGGGGCGGCCTTCCTCTTCTTGCCTACTTCCTTGTCTTCCATGACTTCTTTGCCCTGCTTGTCTTCCTCATCCTGGCATAGGTTCACATCGTAGGTGAACTCGGCGATAAAGTCAACGACAGCTTATTCCTTGATCACCGTTCTTGGCTGGAACTCCACCCCGTATTCACCTAGTTCCTGGGACCAGACGGCCATCCTTGTCGAAGTGCCCTTTTGCATGGCTTTCTTGATTGGGTACTCGGTCCTTACTATAACTTGATGTGCTTGAAAATATGGCCGGAGCTTCTTCGCGGACATAGCCAGAGCGAGCGACAGCTTCTCTATCTCCGGGTATCGCGTTTCGGCGTCTAAGAGCGCTTTGCTTACGTAATACACGGGCCATTGTATCTTCTCTTCTTCTCGGACGAGGACCGTGCTGACCGCCCTCGTTGACACGGAGAGGTACAAGTAGAGGGTCTCGCCGTCTCTGGGCTTCGCTAGGAGTGGTGGCGTGGCAAAGTATGTCTTCAAGTCCTGGAATGCGATTTCACACTTGTCGGTCCACTTAAAGTCGGCTCCTCCTTTGATGGCTTGGAAGAAAGGCTGACACTGGTCAGTGGCCTTGGAGACGAACCGACTTAGCGCAGCCACGCGCCCAGTGAGGCTTTGGACTTCCTTTGCCTTGGTTGGGGACCTCATATCCAGGAGTGCCACTATCTTTTCGGGGTTGGCTTTGATGCCTCGCTGGTTGACGATAAATCCTAGGAATTTCCCTGACTCTACACCAAACGCGCACTTGTTCGGGTTTAGCTTCATCTTGTACTTTCGGAGAAGGGCGAAAGTTTCCTCCAGGTCTTTGACGTGGTCTGGCGCCTTGAGGCTTTTGACAAGCATGTCGTCGACATAGACCTCCATCGTCTTCCCGATTTGCTTGGCAAACATTTGGTTTACCAAGCGCTGATAAGTGGCTCCAGCGTTCTTCAGCCCGAACGGCATCACCTGGTAACAGAATAGTCCTCGATCGGTGGTGAAAGTGGTCTTTAGCTCGTCCGGTCCATACATTCTGATCTGATTGTATCCCGAGTATGCGTCCATGAAGCTCATGAGCTCGTGTACTGCGGTGGAGTCGACTAGTTGGTCGATTCTCGGCAATGGAAAGCAGTCTTTCGGGCATGCTTTGTTGAGGTCGGTGTAGTCGATGCAGATTCGCCATTTTCCGTTCGACTTCTTCACCATGACCACATTGGAGATCCAGCACGAGAATTTGGCCTCGCGGACGAACTAGGCGGTGATTAACTTCTCCACTTCCTCGTTGATCTTGATGTATCTTTCTAGGTTGAACGACCTTTTCTTCTGTATTTTCCCCTTCTCTCCGGGGAGCACGTTGAGCCGATGAGAGATGATCTCTGGGTCGATCCCTAGCATGTTCGCGTGCGTCCATGCGAAAACGCCTTTGTGTTCTCAGAGGAATGCTCCGAGTTGGTCTTTTAATTCGGTCGACAGGTGCGCTCCGATCATGATGACCTGTTCGGGGTTGGCATTGTCGAGTATCACAGGCACGAGATCGCTAGACGCCTCTACTTTTTTGGTGTTGGCTTCTTCTCGTGGGTCCAGGTCCTCGAGTGCTTGCGCTTTGTTGATCTCGCCTGGGAGGTCGTCTCCGACCCGACATATGACCCCTACCATGGCGTTCCTGATGCGGGACCCCTGGACGTGGCATGCCCTGGAGTCGGCTTGGCTTCCTCGCATCACCCCTACTCCTTTCGGTGTCGGGAATTTCATGAGGAGGTGGTATGTTGAGGTGACTGTGCGGAGCCTGTTGAGCGTCGGTCGCCCTATGATGACATTGTGAGCAGAAGGTCGATCCACAATTAGGAAATCCACCAGGCGCGTGACCTGGGTTCCCTCCTCCTGTCCAAATGTGACTAGGAGGCTTATGGAACCTTCCGTGTAAACGCACTCTCCTGCGAACCCGAAGAGCGGGGTCTTGACTGGGGTCGGGCGGATTTTGCCAAGGTCCATCCGGTCGAGGGCGGCCTTGAACAGGATGTCGGCCGAGCTCTCGTTGTCAATGAGAATCCTCTTCACCATATTGTTTGCTATCTGCGCTTTGACAACGATGGCGTCGTTGTGCGGATGCATCACCTGGCGGGCTTCCTCTTCGGTGAAGTGGATCGTTTCGAACGGCGCGGCCGGGCAAGTGCTCTGGGTGAGATTGATATGGTGGAAGGGGCCCTCTCCGGCCGCCGCCCGCGCATAGTTTTTTTGCTCGTGCGCGGTATCCCCCGTTTCTGGCCCTCCAAATATAGTGGTCACCAAGTTGAGTGGGGCATTGGCCACATTGCCTCGGGTGTCGTTGTTGTTGCTTCCACCCGCGACAACTTCTTTCCCACGTTTCTGTCGCCTGTCGTTTTGGGGAACCTGCCTCCTTGGCGCGGGGTCCGGATTGGCAACCATGGCCATCACGAACTCCTTCAGCTCGCCATTCTAGATGTGATTTTCGATCTGCCTCCTGAGCTCGATGCATTCGGCGGTGAGGTGACCGTGGTCTTTGTGGAAATGGCAGTACTTGTTCTTGTTGCGTTTCGAGGGGTCCTTCAGTAGGGGTCGGGGCTCAGTGAACATGTCCCCGTGTAAAGCTAGAATCCTGTCCGGCGTGGTCTTGAGCGGCGTAAAGTCGATGTTCCTCTGGAACTTCTCGACCAATAGGGGTTTCTGGTTCGTAGAGGGTCGGACGGTTGAGACCGCAATATTGGTGCTTTGATTTTTCTTCCGTTGTGGGTCATTGTCGGCCTCGTCCTCGTCCCTGCGACGACTTCCTCTATCACGGATCCTTCGGCTTTCGTAATACTCCTCGACCGAAATGTGTTGCGTGGCTTGAGAAATGAGCTTTGTCATTGTGGTAGGTCGTTGCTTTACTAGCGACGTCAAGAGGTCACAAGCACGCAGACCGTCGATGAAGGCGTAGATGGCGTCGCTATCCTCGTAGTCGTCCACCTTGTTCGATTCTTCAATGAACCGGTTTAGGTAATGTTGGAGCGCCTCAGTGCTTCCTTGCTTGATCGTCAAGAGATAAGACTTATCCTTTCTTCGTATTCGTGAGGCGGAGAAACGAGTGAGGAATCTCTCTTGGAGATCCTCGAACGATTGGACCGATCCTCATCCTAGTCTTTGGAACCACTCGAACGCAGTGCTAGTGAGTGTGAGGCAAAATGCCTGACACATCATCGATGACGACTGTCCTGTCATTCTCATATTTGTCTGATATTGATGGATGTGGTAAAGTGGGTCCGTGCTTCCATCGTAGAGTGGCATGGTAGGTGGGTGAAAGTTCCCTACGGTATCATCGGCGAGCATGTTTGCGGAGAACGGCGAAGCTACCCCTTCAATCATACTTCTCACAAGCGGGGTCCTAGTCTGTGCCGCTCGTAGCTCCCGGACTTCTTCTCTTAGCACATTGACCACGTTGGTCAATTCTTCATTCCCGGCTTGTGCGGTGGCTTTTGCAAATCGAGTAGTGCGTCCCCTTTCGTTCGATGCTTGAGTGGCATGCGGCGCAGGCGGCGTTGGCATTGTCATAGTCGGGGGGATGATTTCTTGTGGTTCATGGGCCTCCGAGGTGGTATGGTGTCTTGGGATCTCCCACCGGGCGTTAAGGTGGCACCTCAAGTCTATGTGTGGCTCTAGACGTCCTAGTCGTTCGAAGGCGAATCTTCGTGATTCGGTCCTTGCTCCCGCCCCGGAGCGAGCGGCTTGGGGAAGATTGGCGCGGGATCGTGGGCGTGGGTCCATTTGCCCATCGGTCTGACGTGCTTCCGAGCATTGAGGTAGTTGTCTTCGCTCGCGGACGGCTGCCCACTCTTCTTGGTGGTTGTGGCCGATATCTCGGATGCTCGGATCGGGAACGTCGTCTTGGCCACCTTCATCGTGGAGTTCTTCAACGAGGGCTTGTCCTTGCTCGTGTCCATGGCTTCCCGAATAAGCCTCTTGCACTTGCTCGTCTCTTGCCCGAGCATGGTGCCCCATGGTTCGCTCTTCCATATCTCTCGCGAACTCGCTCGTCAGCAAGAAAAGGCTATTCTCGAGACGTTCCATCCGATCATCTCGCTCGATGAATACCGGGCTGGTAGGGTTCGCCATGCCGGTGGCGTTCGGATTGGCCGTCGGGGCACCGCTTGTTGATGGGCCTACGTTCGACGACGGGGACCCTTGTGCTTGTCCATGTCTTGCTTGCATTCGTGCTCGCGTGTGGAGTGCTACGCCTTCCGTTCGTCGGGCGGCACTTTTGGAGACAACCGCGTGGTTCGACATGGTGGGTTTCTCAGCGTAGTGGAAATTCCTTGGTTGTTGTCGAAGCTCCTTCCTCTCGGAGAAAAGAGAGTTTGCCAGTGGAGAGCCCGTACGTGGTTGGTCTCGGGATCCCATCCTTCTAGCGCCAAAATGTTAATGCGTTTTCTCGGATAACATTTACGGGACACGTGTCGGGGTGCGAGCTTGCGACGTGTCTCGATCTTTTGTTGTCATGGTCACGTTTCCTCGGCTCTCAGGAGGATTTTTTGTTTTTCGAGGAGCGAGTAGGGTGAATAGGGGTGTGACCGTGCTCTTCGCGAGCTGCCTACGTACCCGCTTTGCGGGATCAGGTCGTGACGTAGTTAAGGGCGAGTGTGTTTGCTATGTGAGTGGATTCTTGGATTTTGTTTTTCTTCCTCCCGTCGAGAGGTGGCTCTCGGTCTTTGTTTATGATCCGGGATAATTTTGAAGTTGGGAGAGTATTTGGCTGAGAGAATTATGGGGTTGAGAGAAAGTGTTTGATCTAGAGAAAATATGATCTCTTCCAATCTATAGAGAATGGAAGTGAATTATTTCTCTTCTTGTGTTTTGGATCTCAAATATTGTTTGTGAGAAAAATCTAGAGAGAGAAGTGGAAGAGAAATATTTGGGATGGATTTGGCTATTTTTTCCTCTTTCTCTTTCTTCCTCCCGTCGTGAAGTGAGGGGGGGCTATTTATAGTTTTGAGGTTGTGTGTTGAGGGATTTGGTAGGGCCGAGCCGAAATGGCTTCAAGAATGATAAAAAAAATGCTCTCGGTGGGGAAAGATTGGTGTTGGGGTGATATTATGGTTTATTGGCGGGTCCCACAAAACAAATAATTTGAGCTCATTTGTGTGTGGCCGTGCATTTTGGTATGTGGGGGCTGCTATACCCTTTATGATGTATGTTTCAAATTAATATTGCCTATTAACAATTTTTTGAGTTGTGGGAAATTATGACCCAACATTTGGAGGTATTTATAGAGATGTGGTGGGTCGGGGTAGGACCGTCATTTCCTCGTGTCCGGAGTGAAGGCCGACCCTTGTTACTATGGGGGGTAGGTCGACCTCGACGCGGAGACCATCGCTACGAAGGCAGGTCGCCACAGACGAAGGTGGAGGTCGCCATTATGAGGTAGGTCGCCTTTGGCGAGAGTGGAGGTCGCCATTATGAGGCAAGTCGTCACTGACGAGAGTTGAGGCCGCCATTATGAGGTAGGTCGCCTTTGGCGAGTAGATGCCGCCATAATGAGGCAGGTCGTCATGGGCTAGTGGAGGCCGTCATTATGACGCGGGGTGAGAGGGACGCCTTCTTGGAGGCGAGCCTGGCCTGCCCTAATTCTGGGCTTTACTTCTTGGGCCGAGCTCGTCGTGCTTCCTCGCTTTTGGGTTGGACTTCCTCTTGGAGGTCGAACCTGGCCTGGAGGTCGAGCCTGCCGGGAGGTCGAGCCTGCCTGGACGTCGAGCTCGCCTGGAGGGTAAGCTCGACCTCGCCTGGAGGTCGAGCCTGGCCGGAGGTCGAGCCTGCCTGGAGGTTGAGCTCGCCTGGGGGGTCGAGCTTGCCTGGAGGTCGAGCTCGCCTGGAGGTTGAACCTGGCCTGGAGGTCGGCCCTGGTTGGAGGTCGAGCCTACCTGGAGGTCGAGCTCGCCTGGGGGGTCGAGCTCCCTGGACGGTGAGCCCGGCTGGAGGTCGAGCCTCGTCGTCGAGGTGGAAGTCGACCCTCGTTGCTAGGGTGGAGGCCGACCCTCGCCGTCGGAGTGGAAGTCGACTCTCGTCGCCGAGGATGGGTGAGGGTGGAGGTCGACCCTCGTCCCTGGGGTGGAGGTCGACCCTCGTCGTCAGGGTGGAAGCCAACCCTTGACGCTAAGGCCGGATGTCATGGAGACATGGGTTGACCCTTTGAGGGCGAGCCTGACTTGTCTGAATTTCGGGCTGTACTGATTGGACCGGACTCACAATACTTACTCGTTTGGATTAGGCTTTGATGTTTTTTAATATGAGAAAAATCTCACATAACAGGTTCTACCGGAGGGATCCTCCGGTTTTGTGAACTTTACCGGAGGGATCCTCAGGTTTTGTGAGTTTTACCCGAGGGATCCTCTGGTTTTGATGGTCCTGGCGGAGGGTCCTCCGCTTTTGCGTCGTTTTTGCATTTGGATTGTCGTTTTTTCCCATACGAAAAATGATGACATTGTTAATGCGATTTCTCGGATAACATTTACGGGACACGTGTCGGGGTGCGAGCTTGCGACGTGTCTCGATCTTTTGTTGTCAGGGTCTCGTTTCCTCGGCTCTCAGGAGGATTTTTGTTTTTCGAGGAGCGAGTAGGGTGAATGGGGGGTGTGACCGTGCTCTTCGCGAGCTGCCTACGTACCCGCTTTGCGGGATCAGGTCATGACGTAGTTCAGGGCGAGTGTGTTTGCTATGTGAGTGGATTCTTGGATTTTTGTTTTTCTTCCTCCCGTCGAGAGGTGGCTCTCGGTCTTTGTTTATGATCCGGGATAATTTTGAAGGTGGGAGAGTATTTGGCTGAGAGAATTCTGGGGTTGAGAGAAAGTGTTTGATATAGATTAAATATTATCTCTTCCAATCTATAGAGAATGGAAGTGAATTATTTCTCTTTTTGTGTTTTGGATCTCAAATATTGTTTGTGAGAAAAATCTAGAGAGAAAAGTGGGAGAGAAATATTTGGTATGGATTTGGCTATTTTTTCCTCTTTCTTTTCTCGTGCATGAAATGGAGTAAAGAGGTGTATTTATAGAGTTTTGAAAGTGTGTTGAGGGATTTGGTAGGGCCCAGCCGAAATGGCTTCAAGAATGATGAAAAAAATGCTCTCGGTGGGGGAAGATTGGTGTTGAGAGGGGTTTTGAGTGATTTGGTGGGGTACATGCCGAATTATGGGTGTTTTTATGCTCTTGGGCGAGCAACAACACTCCTGGGCGGATAGAAATAAACTTGGTCGATGACATCATCAAGTAATGGGCGGATGACATCATCATGTGGTAATAAGACTACAGGAAGGAAAGCAGAGTGTGTGGGCGCGTGGCAGGAGAGAGGGTGAGCTGTGCGATGACGTGGCAAATGCAAAATGAATCTTTGTGGCTGCCAAGATTCGATCCGGAGACCATCAACTTCATTCCTCCAGCAAATACCACTAGGCTATCGTCGGGGTAGGATGGTCTTTTCATTTTTTCCTTGATTTTTGTAGGGGCTGATCATGCACAATGCTTGAACCTTCCTTGACATTGGCAGGGCTGTGATTTTTCTTTCCTGGCCCTTGGCGAGGCTGGGATTGCCTTCACAATTTTTGGGTTGGACTTCCTCCTGGAGGTCGAACCTGGCCTAGAGGTCGAGCCTGCCGGGAGATCGAGCTCGCCTGGAGATCGAGCTCGCCTGGAGGTCGAGCTCGCCTGGAGGTCGAGCCTAGCCGGAGGTCGAGCCTGCTTGGAGGTTGAGCTCGCCTGGGGGGTCGAGCTTGCCTGGAGGTCGAGCTCGCCTGGAGGTCAAGCCTGGCCTGGAGGTCGACCCTGGCTGGAGGTCGAGCCTGCCTGGAGGTCGAGCTCGCCTGGGTGGGTCGAGCTTGCCTGGAGGTCGAGCTCGCCTGGAAGTCCAGCCTGGCCTGGAGGTCGACCCTGGCTGGAGGTCGAGCCTGCCTAGAGGTCGAGCTCGCCTGGGGGGTCGAGCTCCCTGGAGGTCGAGCCTGGCCTGGAGGTCGACCCTGGCCGGAGGTCGAGCCTAGCCTGGAGGTCGAGCTCGCCTGGGGGGTCGAGCTTGCCTGGAGGTCGAGCTCGCCTGGAGGTTGAGCCTGGCCTGGAGGTCGAGCTCGCCTGGGGGGTCGAGCTTGCCTGGAGGTCGAACTCGCCTGGAGGTCGAGCCTGGCCTGGAGGTCGACCCTAGCTGGAGGTCGAGCCTGCCTAGAGGTCGAGCTCGCCTGGGGGGTCGAGCTCCCTGGAGGTCGAGCCTGGCCTGGAGGTCGACCCTGGCTGGAGGTCGAGCTCGCTTGGGGGGTCGAGCTCCCTGGAGGTCGAGCTTGGCCTGGAGATCGACCCTGGCCGAAGGTGGAGCCTGGCCTGGAGGTCGACCCTTGCTGGAGGTCGAGCCTGCCTGGAGGTCGACCCTGGCTTGAGGTTGAGCTCGCCTGGGGGGTCGAGCTTGCCTGGAGGTCGAGCTCGCCTGGAGGTCGAGCCTGGCCTGGAGGTCGAGCCTGCCTGGAGGTCGAGCCTGCCTGGAGGTCGAGCTCGCCTGGGGGGTCGAGCTCCCTGGAGGTCGAGCTTGGCCTGGAGGTTGACCCTGGCCAGAGGTCGAGCCTGGCCTGGAGGTCGACTCTGGCTGGAGGTCGAGCCTGGCCTGGAGGTCGACCCTGGCTGGAGGTCGAGCCTGCTTGGAGGTCGAGCTCGCCTGGGGGGGTCGAGCTCCCTGGAGGTCGAGCCTGGCCTGGAGGTCGACCCTGGCCGGAGGTCGAGCCTGGCCTGGAGGTCGACCCTGGCTGGAGGTCGAGCCTCGTCGTCTGGGTGGAAATCGACCCTCGTCGCTAGGATGGAGGCCGACCCTCGCCGTCGGAGTGGAAGTCGACTCTCGTCGCCGAGGCTGGGTGAGGGTTGAGGTCAATCCTCGTCCCTGGCGTGGAGGTCGACCCTCGCCGTCGGGGTGGAAGCCAACCAGTGACGCTAAGGCTGGATGTCATGAAGGCATGGGTTGACCCTTTGAGGGCGAGCCTGACTTGTCTTAATTTCTGGCTGTACTCATTGGACCGGACTCACAATACTTACTCGTTTGGATTGGGCTTTGGTGTTTTTTAATATGGGAAAAATCTCACATAACAGGTTCTACCAGAGGGATCCTCCGGTTTTGATGGTCCTGGCGGAGGGGTTCTCCGCTTTTGCGTCGTTTTTGCATTTGGATTGTCTTTTTTTCCCATACGAAAAATGCGACATAACATTAACCCCCCAAGTTTTACGTGCGACTCGTCGTGCGTGAACTTTAATTGTTTGATGGCCTTACTGTGTGCTCGTCCAGACCACGAGGGTTCTGATTTTGAGCTTTCCATTGATTTTGAGCCATGGGAGCTTAAGCGACTTGATCACAGGGATCGAGCTGTTGGAATCGATCTAGGGTTTGAGAAAAAGTTTAACGCTTCGTTAAGCGGCGGAATTTTAAAAATTTTATTTTTAAGTAAAACTAGTTTTTACTAACCTAGACAAGAGCATATGCATGTAAATAAAAACTAATATGAGCTATAAAAGTTACTAACCTTTTTGATGCTTGAACGTTGATGAGCCTTTGGAAGGTTGGCAACGTTCGTCTCCCCTCGCAGCACGTCTCTCTTTTCTTTCCTCGGGAACTCGAGCAACCACGAAAGTTTCTATCACTAAATCACTCGAAAAGAAGGAATTAGTGAGTGGGCACTTTTAAACACTACGACTTGAGAACGAGTCTCGAAGTCGCAGAGCTAAAGACTAGGTCGAGTGAGGACCTAGGTGCCAAGACAAGAGAAAACCGAAAATAAACTAGAGAGAGAGAGAAGAGGACTTCGGCCAAGTTCTAGAGAGAGAGTCTCTCAAATCTCTTAAACTTGGATGAATGAATTGTGAGGAAATGAGGCTCCTATTTATAGGAGAGGTCTCACCTTCAATAAGGTAGTTTCCTCTTCTATAGAATATCACATATTCATGAGCAATTTCCTCTTTTTTCCCTTTGAGATACTCGGCCAAGCTAGGGCTTCTAGAAGCCTTGATTTGTTTCCTATTTTGTTCAAGGCTTGCCTTGTCTCTCTCTTGGCCGAATTTCCTACAAGCATGTGTGGGAAATTTGTTTCCTCTTTTTCTTTTGGCAAGTATCTAAATACATTTATGCACAAAATAAACTCTCTTTCCTTGGGTATTATGGGCGCCCATTTCACTTCTAGAAGGAGCTTCTAGAAGCTTCTTCATTTATTCATGAGAACATGAAAAAGGCCCATTAAGAGTTTTCAATAAAATTCTTATGAAATGAAATTAATTCACAAGGCCCAATTAATCATATTATGGCCGAGTGACATTAAGTCATCAAATGAACTTGTCAAAATTTATTGACATCCATTTCATCCTTATGTCTCAAAAGACAAAAATACCCTTTTAACAATTTTCGTTCTTGTTTTGGCTTAGCTTCCAGTTTAACTATTCCTATCGATGTGATTCGTAACAGTGACCTCATGGACCCAAATGAACAAAGCTTTAGCTAAACACTTGGACTCAAAAGTTCACAAACCTTTTCCAAGTTTAGCTTAATGCCAACTGACTCCACTAAAGAGCTGACACTGAAAATCTCTCGGTTCAAATGAATTTATTTTCTACTCAAGAATTCAACCTAATTATGATGAGCGGATCCACTGAATATTATCTATGTTTACCCTTCATGAATGTCATCAGCTAGTCGGGATTTACTAAATTACCATTTTACCCTTCTAGCTGTTATTTCCTCAACTCCTTTGTCGCTTGTGAATAAGTTAGAAACAATGTATTGACGAGGAGCTAACAAGTCACATTGTTTCATCCAAAAAAGTCAAGACTCAATTTGGACACTGGCCAGTTCATTTATTCACACTCCAAGGAACAAAGCATGAGGTGACATACATTGCATTTCAGCAATCTTGTACATGAATTCCATATCTATGAGAACTTCACAAAGTTACTCATGACAGACTCACAACTTAGCACTTCACCAATAGGCCTTGTTCGGAATCACATAGTGAGTCCGAACTTTGACTTTCTCAAATGAGAATACTAAGGTGTGAAATGGCATGTCTCATTTCAGGATTAAGGTAAGCATGATGCAATTCATACATAGTGACTTCGAGACATAAGAGGTTAAATGGTTTGTTCTTATCTTGTCTCTAGAAGTGCACTGGTCAATTCAGTACCTTCGGAAGATACCTAGAAGAACTATAGAGTTCCTAACTCTCAATGCCTCATAACCAGACATCATAGATTCTTCTAACAATCATACTGAGGTCAATAGTCCTTTGACCCTAAGATTGCGAATATATCGTTTTAAGCAAACTACGAAGAGTTTGTTCATGCAAATCTACATTTGTCTCTTCGTAAGTTGTTAAGTTTGTTTATGGACTAAAAGACTATGGTTTTATCATAAAGCTTCAGACAAGGAAGATTGAATGAACGTTTCAACTTTATTAATGAATGAATAGGCAATTACAAGCAAGAGTCTTTATGAGACTTTATTACATCAAATGTTCAAAATAAAGACTACAACTCTTCTTGTGGGCACCATTGACAACAAACTCCCACTTGACTCAAAGAAGGTGTGTGTAGTCCTTCATGCCTAATCCCTCACGATGTTGGTCGAAGACCTTGTTCGCTAGGGCCTTGGTGAATGGATCTGCGAGGTTGTCCACCGTTGAGATCTTCTTCACTTCCACGTCTCCGCGCTGCACGATCTCTCGAATCAAATGGTATTTCCTCTCAATATGCTTAGAGCGCTTATGGCTTCTAGGTTCCTTTGAGTTAGCGACAGCCCCACTATTATCACAATAAAGGGTCATGGGCTCGTCGACGTTTGGAACAACTTCCAAATACTTAAGGAACTTTCTAAGCCATACAGCCTCTTTGGATGCTTCACAAGCAGCCACATATTCTGCTTCCATTGTGGAGTCAGCAATGCAAGATTGCTTAATACTTCTCCACACAACAGCTCCACCATTAAGGATGAACACAGATCCCGAAGTGGATTTCCTGGAATCCTTATCCGCTTGAAAATCGGAGTCGGTATATCCCGTCATAGTCAGGTCAGTACCTGAGTATGTAAGCATCAAGTTCCTAGTTCTTCGAAGATACTTAAGAACATGCTTAACAGCAATCCAGTGCTCGGGTCCAGGGTTGGATTGGAAACGACTAACTACGCCAACGGCGAAACATATATCAGGTCGGGTGCAAAGCATAGCATACATGAGGCTTCCTACGGCAGAGGCGTAAGGAATTTTCCTCATGTCTTCAATCTCTTGTGCAGTCTTGGGAGACTGGTCCTTAGAGAGTGAAACTCCATGCCTAAAGGGTGTTTGACCCCTCTTGCAGTCTTGCATCGAGAAGCGATCCATCACCTTATCAATATAAGATGCTTGAGAGAGCGACAGGGTCCGGTTTTTCCTATCTCGAAAGATTTGGATTCCCAGAATGTACGCGGCTTCTCCTAGATCCTTCATATCGAATTGCTTTGCTAGCCAGACCTTAACCTCAGATAACTTACCCACGTCATTACCAATGAGTAGTATATCATCGACATATAGTACCAGAAACACAACTTTGCCTTCGTGTATTAACTTGTAAACACAAGGCTCATCTATTGACTGTTCAAAGCCGAAGCTCTTTACAGTTTCATCGAATCTAATATTCCATGACCTAGATGCTTGCTTTAGTCCATAAATGGATTTAAGCAACTCACAAACCTTGGTCTCTTGACCTTTATCCACGAAACCGTCTGGTTGAGCCATGTAAATGCGCTCGTCAAGATTGCCATTCAGAAAGGCTGTCTTGACATCCATTTGCCAGATCTCATAGTCGAGAGCTGCAGCTATGGATAGGAGTATGCGGATGGATTTAAGTATCGCGACTGGCGAGAAGGTTTCTTCATAGTCAATCCCTTCTTGTTGGGTATAACCCTTTGCCACAAGTCGTGCTTTGAACGTCTCAACGTTCCCATCAGGACCCCTTTTCTTCTTGTATATCCACTTACACCCTACGGGTTTAATCCCTTCAGGAAGGTCTACAAGTTTCCAGACTTTGTTGACATACATCGAGTGCATCTCAACTTTCATGGCGTCAAGCCAAAGGTTTGATTCAGAACAAGCCATTGCTTGGCTATAGGAAACAGGATCATCCATGTCGGAGACGGCTACAAGAGAGTCTCCATAAGACATGTACCTGTCAGGCTTTTGAGTAGCCCTCCCACTACGTCTAAGTACTACTTGACGAGATTCTGACGAGTTAGGTTGTGTTTCAGTTGGGGTAAGAACAGTTCTTACAGATGAGGTAGAAGCTTCCTCACCCAACTTTTCTTCAAGCACAATTTTGCTTCTAGGTTTCGCATCCTTCATAAAGTCCTCCTCGAGGAAACGAGCATTCGTGCTAACGAAAGTCTTATCGTCCTCGGGACTATAGAAAGTAAAACCTTTGGTTTCCTTCGGATATCCTACAAACAGGCACAATTCTGACCTACTAGCCAACTTGCTAGTCTTTTGCCTTAGCACGTGTGCAGGGCAACCCCAAATTCGGATGCGGCCAAGATTCACTTTACGGCCAGTCCATCGTTCATAAGGAGTACCAGGAACCGTTTTGGACGGAACTTGGTTCAGAATATAAGCGGCTGTTTCGAGGGCATATCCCCAAAAGGAAAGCGGGAGTGATGAGTAACTCATCATTGATCTAACCATCTCCATAAGAGTTCGGTTTCTTCTCTCTGACACTCCGTTTTGTTGAGGTGTGCCAGGCGCGGTAAGCTGAGAAGCGATACCTTCTTCTTTAAGAAAGTCATCGAACTCTCCAGACATATACTCACCACCTCGATCAGATCGAAGGGTTTTGATCACTTTGCCAGTTTGCTTTTCCACTAAAGCCCTAAAGACCTTAAATACGTTAAAGGTCTCGGATTTGTGTTTAAGCAAATAGACAAACCCATATCTTGAGTAATCATCAGTGAAGGTAACGAAGTATTCGTATCCTCCACGTGCCTGTTGGTTGAGCGGACCACATACATCAGAATGTATTAGTTCCAGCAACTCAGTGGCTCTTCGACCCTTATCGGAGAAAGGTCGCTTAGTCATTTTTCCTTCTATGCAGGATTCACAAGTAGGTAGTGAACCTATTGCAGAGGCTTGGAGTGGACCATCCCTCACAAGTCTCTTAATCCTATCTAGACTGATATGACCAAGTCTTAAGTGCCAGAGGTATGTTGATTTTGTTAGATCGGAGGATTCAGAAAGTTTGATCCTCTTTGGCTCCCTAATTAGATCGTTATCTATTTCGGTGTCTAAAAGAGAAGGTTGAGTGGGATAGATGTAAAAAAGACCATTCTTCATACATGCATCAGTGACGAAAGAATTAGAAAAAGAAATACGAATTCCATTCTTTATAAACTTTAAATAATAATCTTGCTCGAAAAGTTGAGCAACAGATACTAGGTTTTTCCCAAAGGAAGGAACATAATAAACATTATTCAAATTTAAAGTTCGATCTTCAAAAGATAGCGTCACGGATCCCACAGCCTTCGCAGACACCACGCTCTCATCACCCCACTTGAAGCAGAAGTCGCCATCCTCTAAGCTTTTGCTTTTCCTAAAACCAGTCAAGGAGCAGCAAATATGGTTAGTAGCAGCGGAGTCAATAATCCACGATGATACATTATCAGCTACTAAACAGGCTTCAGTAACAAGTACAATACCTTTAGCTTTGGTTTTGAGGTAGGCGGGACAGTTCCTACGCCAGTGACCAGGCTCGTTGCAGTGGTGGCACTTGTCTTTAGACTTGTCCACCTTCGGAGCCTTTGGCGCCTTCTTCTTCGCTTGAACCTTAGGTTGGTTCTTCTTCTCGGCGTTGCGAGGTCTCTTCTTAGATCCAGAGGTGGAGGCAGTAGCATGTACTTCTCCTTGAGCCCTCTTTTTCTTAGTGAGTGCCTCAGCGGTTTGAAGTTCCTTCATGAGCTCGGTAACAGTGTACTCCAGCTTGTTCATGGAATAATTCAATTTGAAGGTATCAAAGGTTTCGGGGAGAGTTTCCAAGATCATATCTATTTTAGTCTCCCCATCAATCTCAGATCCAAGAATCTCCATCTCGTTGAGATAGCTAATGATCAGCATCATATGATCTCTAACGGGAGTTCCAGCCTTCATACGACAGTTCATGAATTGTCGGACCGCTTGTTGCCTAGCTTGACGTCCTTGCCCTCCAAACATCTCATGGAGATTGTAGAGCATATCGGTGGCAGTTTCGAAATCACGATGTTGTTGTTGCAACACATTGTTCATTGATGCCAAAATATAGCATCTCGCAATCTCATCGGATCGAAGCCAGGCCGCCAGGACGTCTTTCTCCTCTTGCGTCGAATCATCATTCGTTTGAGGACAGGGGGTGGTGAGAACCCATTTGTGCTTGTCGACAGTAAGGACTATGTCGAGGTTACGTTTCCAGTCGACGTAATTGTCGCCTTCGAGTTTATTCGAGGAAAGAATTGTTGAGAGAGGGTTGAGAGACATATTGCCTATAACAGTTGAAACAAGTTTATGATTAGTCTTTGGTTTAGGATTTAAGTTTCATTAAGACTTTTGTAAAACCCAAAGGTGTTATAAACCAAACGATAATTTACTCCCTCAAGAGAAGGCCGCAAAAAATCTCCATTTATAAGTAAATGACACATCATTAATGCTAAGCCAAGATGTCAGTACATCATTTTGACTAGCCACCTTGTAAATTGGTTTGATCACTCATATCCTTTCGCAGAGCCTTAAGGAAGGATACTAGGGATTGAGCCTAAGTGTGCAACCAACCACTTAGTCCAAAAGATCAGCTTTGAAAAACAATCCCCCAAGGGGAGGCCTTGCCATCATTGCATCATTCTCGGACGTAGCTCATTGAGCAATGATCGAAGCAACAACGCCTTGGAGTACTCACATTTAAGTGAGGGTCGCAAGAGCGGCTCTTAGTCCCACGTTATTGCATCTTTCATTAGTGTTGGGGATCGCGGGTTACAAACAACGAGTATAACCCTCCCACTTAGTTTTGGAGATGGTTCATCGACTCTTTTAAGTTCGGAAACAAATTTCCTAGTTAGAGAGCGACAGAGCGGACAACTAGAAGAGAATCCTAGATCGACATGTTCAGAGCAGTATTAGTGCATAAAGGCACAAGGGACATACTCGATCTTTTCCTATTTTCTATTTCGGGAAAGTGCGTGAGGGAAGTGTGAACTTCAACTCACTCGAACACTTGAAAGTTTGAGATTACACATCTTTTTATTTTTCGGTTTTGTCTACAAAGAGACCTCCCACTCAAAATTTCAAGAGCATATAGATTTTGAACATATGTGATATAGATATAGTTTTGAAAACATTTTGAAAATTTATTTGATTTGGATGACAAAATATTTTCAAGTTTGAAAGTGAAAACGGTTTTTCAAAATTCAAACTAGTTTTGTAAAAATTCAATTTCAATTAATCTTTCCAAAAACAAAACTTTTAATCTTTACACATCATGTTTATAATCATATGAAAAACATTTTTGCTCAAGAAAGTTTTCTCATTAGAGTTCTATAACTCATGGTAGTGGGGTTTGAAAATCCGGATTTCTAAAAAACTGGAGTTTCAGACAGCCGCGCACCTCGGAGTAAAATCGCCATAACTGGCGGCTCCGATGTCTTTTTGAGCCGAAACCGGTGGCATTGGACAGAGGACAGACAGAGCTTTAATTTGATTCAAGAATCATTAAATTTCGATTTCTGAGCAGAGAGTTATGCCGCTTTTAATGCGGGTTTACATTCCAGCTCGAAGAAAAAGAAATAAATTAAAGCTTTGTCCTTTTAGATGCGAAAAAGAATCGAGTGTAACGGAACGTTTTATGAAGTTGTTTAAAGCTTTTATTTGTGTTTTATTAGCAGGGTAATAACATAAAAAAATAAAATAAAAAACAACATGCATAAAACGATTCAAGTAAATAAACGAAACTAGCAAGAAAACAAAACTAGTCACAAAATTTACTCGAAAATTCTCAAACCTTTAAAACACGTTTTTCAATATAAAAAATTAAAAACTTTTAGAACTGATTCTAATGTGTTTTAACATCATCCCAAACTCATAGAAAATCAACATGGTTTTTAATTTAAAGGCATGAGCAATAAATTAAAAAAAACTAAGATTACAATTCTAACTTGTCACAAAATTAGTAAACTTTCGAAAACGATTTTCAAGCTCATAATTTAAAAACATGCACATGCATTCCTTTGACCATAGCTCTGATACCATTTGTTGGAATCGATCTAGGGTTTGAGAAAAAGTTTAACGCTTCGTTAAGCGGCGGAATTTTAAAAATTTTCTTTTTAAGTAAAACTAGTTTTTACTAACCTAGACAAGAGCATATGCATGTAAATAAAAACTAATATGAGCTATAAAAGTTACTAACCTTTTTGATGCTTGAACGTTGATGAGCCTTTGGAAGGTTGGCAACGTTCGTCTCCCCTCGCAGCACGTCTCTCTTTTCTTTCCTCGGGAACTCGAGCAACCACGAAAGTTTCTATCACTAAATCACTCGAAAAGAATGAATTAGTGAGTGGGCACTTTTAAACACTACGACTTGAGAACGAGTCTCGAAGTCGCAGAGCTAAAGACTAGGTCGAGTGAGGACCTAGGTGCCAAGACAAGAGAAAACCGAAAATAAACTAGAGAGAGAGAGAAGAGGACTTCGGCCAAGTTCTAGAGAGAGAGTCTCTCAAATCTCTTAAACTTGGATGAATGAATTGTGAGGAAATGAGGCTCCTATTTATAGGAGAGGTCTCACCTTCAATAAGGTAGTTTCCTCTTCTATAGAATATCACATATTCATGAGCAATTTCCTCTTTTTTCCCTTTGAGATACTCGGCCAAGCTAGGGCTTCTAGAAGCCTTGATTTGTTTCCTATTTTGTTCAAGGCTTGCCTTGTCTCTCTCTTGGCCGAATTTCCTACAAGCATGTGTGGGAAATTTGTTTCCTCTTTTTCTTTTGGCAAGTATCTAAATATATTTATGCACAAAATAAACTCTCTTTCCTTGGGTATTATGGGCGCCCATTTCACTTCTAGAAGGAGCTTCTAGAAGCTTCTTCATTTATTCATGAGAACATGAAAAAGGCCCATTAAGAGTTTTCAATAAAATTCTTATGAAATGAAATTAATTCACAAGGCCCAATTAATCATATTATGGCCGAGTGACATTAAGTCATCAAATGAACTTGTCAAAATTTATTGACATCCATTTCATCCTTATGTCTCAAAAGACAAAAATACCCTTTTAACTATTTTCGTTCTTGTTTTGGCTTAGCTTCCAGTTTAACTATTCCTATCGATGTGATTCGTGACAGTGACCTCATGGACCCAAATGAACAAAGCTTTAGCTAAACACTTGGACTCAAAAGTTCACAAACCTTTTCCAAGTTTAGCTTAATGCCAACTGACTCCACTAAAGAGCTGACACTGAAAATCTCTCGGTTCAAATGAATTTATTTTCTACTCAAGAATTCGACCTAATTATGATGAGCGGATCCACTGAATATTATCTATGTTTACCCTTCATGAATGTCATCAGCTAGTCGGGATTTACTAAATTACCATTTTACCCTTCTAGCTGTTATTTCCTCAACTCCTTTGTCGCTTGTGAATAAGTTAGAAACAATGTATTGACGAGGAGCTAACAAGTCACATTGTTTCATCCAAAAAAGTCAAGACTCAATTTGGACACTGGCCAGTTCATTTATTCACACTCCAAGGAACAAAGCATGAGGTGACATACATTGCATTTCAGCAATCTTGTACATGAATTCCATATCTATGAGAATTTCACAAAGTTACTCATGACAGACTCACAACTTAGCACTTCACCAATAGGCCTTGTTCGGAATCACATAGTGAGTCCGAACTTTGACTTTCTCAAATGAGAATACT
Source organism: Urtica dioica subsp. dioica (assembly GCF_054948205.1). Taxonomy (NCBI): domain Eukaryota; kingdom Viridiplantae; phylum Streptophyta; class Magnoliopsida; order Rosales; family Urticaceae; genus Urtica; species Urtica dioica. The sequence goes on from NC_142763.1 coordinate 14,640,619, forward strand.
AAGGTGTGAAATGGCATGTCTCATTTCAGAATTAAGGTAAGCATGATGCAATTCATACATAGTGACTTCGAGACATAAGAGGTTAAATGGTTTGTTCTTATCTTGTCTCTAGAAGTGCACTGGTCAATTCAGTACCTTCGGAAGATACCTAGAAGAACTATAGAGTTCCTAACTCTCAATGCCTCATAACCAGACATCATAGATTCTTCTAACAATCATACTGAGGTCAATAGTCCTTTGACCCTAAGATTGCGAATATATCGTTTTAAGCAAACTACGAAGAGTTTGTTCGTGCAAATCTACATTTGTCTCTTCGTAAGTTGTTAAGTTTGTTTATGGACTAAAAGACTATGGTTTTATCATAAAGCTTCAGACAAGGAAGATTGAATGAACGTTTCAACTTTATTAATGAATGAATAGGCAATTACAAGCAAGAGTCTTTATGAGACTTTATTACATAAAATGTTCAAAATAAAGACTACAACTCTTCTTGTGGGCACCATTGACAACACGAGCAACCCTAAACCCGGGAGGTCGAAGTTTTCGAGGCCACGGGGGCCTTAAGCGACTCGATCGCGGGGATCGAAGGACCCTAAACCACGGGGGCAGGATTTTCGGAGCCACGGGGGCCTTAAGCGGCTCGATCGCGGGGATCGAGCGACCCTAAACCACGGGGGTCGGGATTTTAGGAGACACGGGGGCCTTAAGCGACTCGATCGCGGCGATCGAGCGACCCTAAACGACGGGGGTCGGGATTTTTGGAGCCACGTGGGCCTTAAGCGACTCGATCGCGGGGATCGAGCGACCCTAAACCACGAGGGTCGAGTTTTTTGGAGCCACGGGGGCCTTAAGCGACTCGATCGCGGGGATCGAGCGACCCTAAACCATGGGGGTCGGGATTTTCAGAGCCACGGGGGCCTTAAGCGACTCGATCGCGGGGATCGAGCGACCATAAACCACGGGGGTCGGGATTTTCGAAGCCACGGGGGCCTTAAGCGACTCGATCACGTGGATCGAGCGACCCTAAACTACGGGGGTCGGGATTTTTGGAGCCACGGGGGCCACGTTCATGCTAGAGGCAACAAAATGGACCATTTTATCATTGATATAAGTATTTCCATTGGGTGGATTACAAAAGGTTTCCCTTCGCGGGGATTACATGTGATGGGACACAAAAAGATGGTGATAAAAAAGTAGATTAAGTGGAGTCCGATCGTTTACGCGGGTCTTGCTCTTGCTTGGGCGGCGTCTAACTTTTAGGTGACAACGTTGAGAGGAGCTCTTGCCCTTTGAGCTCCGTTCTCATTATTCCCCTTGTCGACTGCTTTGCCGTGTCGGCTTGTCGAGGCTTCAGAATTGTTGACCATTTTAAGAACGAACTCTTTTAGTTCTCCTCCTCGGATTAAGGACTCGATTTGTCTCTTCAAATCGATGCATCCAGAGGTCACATGTCTGTAACACTGGTGAAACTCGCAGTACTTGGACCGGTCTCGTTTAGCGGGATCGCTTTTTAGAGGCGCGGGGTCGGTAAACTTGTCGCGAGCTAACGCGAGGATCCTATCAGGCGGGGCGTTCAGCGGAGTGAAATTCGAGTTGTCTCGAAATTTTTCCACCAACAGACTCTTTGGATTAGTATGAGGTCATCCGGAATTGTCGACACGCGCCTTTTTCCTTTTCCATTTGTCGGACTCTTCGTCCTCCCTTCGGCGATTTCCTTGGTCGCTTGTCCTTCGGATATGGACAAACTCTTCTAAAGTGATGTATTTCCCGGCTCGGGCCGTGAGCTCAGTCATTGTCTTTGGCTCTTTCTTGATCAAGGAATTGAGGAAGTCGCCAAGCAGGAGTCCGTCGAGAATCGCCGAAATGGCGTCGCCATCTTCGAACTTGTCAACTCTGTTCGACTCCTCAGTGAAACGTGACAAGTATTTGCGCAGAGATTCGCTTCTCCTCTGCCTGATTGTCCGGAGGTGGCTCTTCCCCAGCTTTCTCTCTCTAGAGCCGCTGAAGCGGGCAAAAAAGTTTTGTTGCAGCTCCTCGAAAGATCGAATGGTTCCGGGCCTTAGCTTGAGGAACCATTGGTAGGCAGGGCCGCTCAAAGTGAGGCAAAAAGCCTGACACATGATCGCCATTGAGTGTCTCCCCACTTTCATCCACATCTGGTATTGCTGTATGTGACAAAGTGGGTCAGCCTTTCCATCGTAAGCAGGGATGCGTGGTAGAAGGAAGTCATGCTTAAAATCCTCTGCGAGGATATTCTTCGTGAATGGAGACGCAGTGTCTTCCATCATGTTGCGGACGTCTGGCGTCAATGTTTGGGTTGCTCTGATGCCTTGCACTTCGTCCCTAAACTTTTGGAAGAGTGTCATCACATCCGTATTGTTAGTGGGGGTTTCCGCAGGGGCAAGTCTCGTCGTGCGTCCTCTCTCGTTAGACGCCTGGTCGAGAGGCGCAATGTGTGGTGGAGTTGGATCGGTCGGGATCAGTCCCATTGCCGCTCGGGGGTTCACCGAGGGGTGGGGATTCTGTGGAATCTCCCATCGAGTATTTAGCTGTTGCCTTTGGTCTTGGCCATGGCGGGTCCCGGGTCTCGGGTTATGGACACGTCTTGGTGGCGCAAACCTTCGAGTATCGCCGGTATCCGCCATGTCCTCTTCATGGCTCCGGCGATCGAAGGTGGACGGACGCGACCGATCCGTTCTAGCCTCGACGAAGGAGTGAGAGCTTTGTGAGGCAGACGGGTGGTTTCGTGGCCTTGGCTCGACCATCGCTCGGCCAGCCTGACGGCGTCGATGATGGTCATGAACTCCTCGTGCTCTTTCGAGGTGGTTGTGGCCGATGTCCTGGATGCTCGGATCGGGGACGTCATCGCTTTCTCCTTGAAGGGGCTCGGGTGCTTCGCCTTCGGGGTTGTCGTCGGGGACTTGCTCCGAGTCTTCAATTTCCGGTCCCAACGGGATATATTCCGGTACATCTTGCTCGTCGAAGACGTCGTTGATGAGACTGTCTTGGCCTCCGAGTCTCGCGACAACGCCGGCGGGACGAAAGATACTCGTCTCGATTCACTCCATTCTTGCGTCTCGGTCGCCTTGAACGAGTGCGGGAAGAGATTCCTCTCGGGGGGCGTCGTTCTCTTGGGCTTGACGGGCTCGGGCCCGAGTGTTGAATGCGATGCTTCCCGCCGGAGGGACGCCGCCTTCGGAGATGGCTAAGTGGCTAGCCATTTGTTGTACGTGAGATTTGTGGTCTTCCGTGGAGGAAGTGAGTTTGGTAGGGCCCAGCCGAAATGGCTTCAAGAATGATGAAAAAAATGCTCTCGGTGGGGGAAGATTGGTGTTGAGAGGGGTTTTGAGTGATTTGGTGGGGTACATGCCAAATTTTGGGTGTTTTTATGCTCTTGGGCGAGCAACAACACTCCAGGGCGGATAGAAATAAACTTGGCCGATGACATCATCAAGTAATGGGCGGATGACATCATCATGTGGTAATAAGACTGCATGAAGGAAAGCAGAGTGTGTGGGCGCGTGGCAGCAGAGAGGGTGAGCTGTGCGATGACGTGGCAAATACAAAATGAATCTTTGTGGCTGCCAAGATTCGATCCGGAGACCATCAACTTCATTCCTCCAGCGAATACCATTAGGCTATCGTCGGGGTAGGATGGTCTTTTCTTTTTTTCCTTGATTTTTGTAGGGGCTGATCATGCACAATGCTTGAACCTTCCTTACCCTTGGCAGGGCTGTGATTTTTCTTTCCTGGCCCTTGGCGGGGCTAGGATTGCCTTCACAATTTTTGGGTTAGACTTCCTCCTGGAGGTCGAACCTGGCCTTGAGGTCGAGCCTGCGGGGGGGTCGAGCTCGCCTGGAGGTCGAGCCTGGCCGGAGGTCGAGCCTGCCTGGAGGTTGAGCTCGCCTGGGGGGTCGAGCTTGCCTGGAGGTCGAGCTCGCCTGGAGGTCGAGCCTGGCCTGGAGGTCGACCCTGGCTGGAGGTCGAGCCTGCCTGGAGGTCGAGCTCGCCTGGGGGGGTCGAGCTTGCCTGCAGGTCGAGCTCGCCTGGAGGTCGAGCCTGGCCTGGAGTTCGACCCTGGCTGGAGGTCGAGCCTGCCTGGAGGTCAAGCTCGCCTGGGGGGTCGAGCTCCCTGGAGGTCGAGCCTGGCCTGGAGGTCGATCCTGGCCGGAGGTCGAGCCTGACCTGGAGGTCGAGCTCGCCTGGGGGGTTGAGCTTGCCTGGAGGTCGAGCTCGCCTGGAGGTCGAGCCTGGCCTGGAGGTCGACCCTGGCTGGAGGTCGAGCCTGCCTGGAGGTCGAGCTCGCCTGGGGGGTCGAGCTTACCTGGAGGTCGAGCTCTCCTGGAGGTCGAGCTCCCTGGAGGTCGACCCTGGCTGGAGGTCGAGCTCGCCTGGGGGGTCGAGCTCCCTGGAGGTCGAGCCTGGCCTGGAGGTCGACCTTGGCTGGAGGTCGAGCCTGGCTGGAGGTCGAGCTCGCCTGGGGGGTCTAGCTCCCTGGAGGTCGAGCCTGGCCTGGAGGTCGACCCTGGTTGAAGGTCGAGCCTGGCCTGGAGGTCGACCCTGGCTGGAGGTTGAGCCTGGCCTGGAGGTCGACCCTGGTTGGAGGTCGAGCCTGCCTGGAGGTCGAGCTCGCCTGGGGGGTCGAGCTCCCTGGAGGTCTAGCCTGGCCTGGAGGTCGACCCTGGCTGGAGGTCGAGCCTCGTCGTCGGGGTGGAAGTCGACCCTCGTCGCTAGGATGGAGGCCGACCCTCGCCGTCGGAGTGGAAGTCGATTCTCGTCGCAGAGGATGGGTGAGGGTGGAGGTCGACCCTCGTCCCTGGGGTGGAGGTCGACCCTCGTCGTCGGGGTGGAAGCCAACCCTTGACGCTAAGGCTGGATGTCATGGAGGCATGGGTTGACCCTTTGAGGGCGAGCCTGACTTGTCTTAATTTCGGGCTGTACTCATTGGACCGGACTCACAATACTTACTCGTTTGGATTGGGCTTTGATGTTTTTTAATATGGGAAAAATCTCACATAACGGGTTCTACTGGAGGGATCCTCCGGTTTTGATCGTCCTCGCGGAGGGGTCCTCCGCTTTTGCGTCGTTTTTGCATTTGGATTGTCGTTTTTTTTTCATACGAAAAATGACGACATAACAGACATAACATTTGTTACCGTTTCCATCTAATAGTGAATGTCTTTTATAATAACAGACATAATAACGCTAATTACAGAATGCCATTACAACGTCTAAAACACTTAAACCCGAGATCGCTTGTGAATGAAGTGACCGAGTCTGAAAGCAATACTCGCAGGAACTTAAATGATATATCAGGATATGCATGGGCGTCGTAAGAGCCGCATGGCATTGTCTTTTTTGGGCTGAATCTCCTAAAGTTCATGATCGTGTCGTGTCGGCTGACCTTCTGGAAAATGAGATCCAACATGGATTTCATGGATGAGACGGTTTCATTGCACGAGTTTCCCATTTCTGAAGGATCGGAAGTCAATGTAGCCGAATCGAGATCTGTTGCTAGCGAATTCGATAGAAATTCCCACAGACGGCGTCAAACTGTTGAACTCCCATTGATGACACTCAGATTCAAGAACAAAGAACCGAACAGAAAAACACTAACGCAAAGACAAAAAAAAAGAGTATATTACTAGATGATTTTTGTGTAATGCAATAGCTAATTGGGATTTCTTATAAGTAAGGAGTGAGATAAAAGTAACGTCCATATTCCTACTTTTACATGTTATTTATAGAAAGATAAGACATTCAAAATTTAAGATCCTAAACATAGGGGCGACGTGTCTCTAACCATTATGAAGCCCACGTAATCTTCATGCCCTCCCATCTCGTTGGCTTGACCATGCGTGTATACTAAGTTTATCGGTAATGAGTTTATCTAGAATGTTTGTCTAGATTTATCAATAAAAATAAAAAATAAAAATAAAAAAGAGTGCTAGTCTAGACATTCAAAATATATAGTGATAATTATACTTACATCCAAAATTCTTATTATTATTTTTTTTAAGAACTTGGTCTCAAAAGAGAAATGGAAAACAGATTTATTTATTTATTTGTTTATTTATTTATTTTTAACCATGTGTGTTTCGTGATAGTTTCCTTAAAAGAGCTTTTACGTTTCCAAACACATCTATATTGTGTTCTATATTAATAATTATCAAATAAAATAACTCAAAAATTTATAATCTAAAAAGAAGTATCGCAACAAGGATAAGAATATGATTGAATATAAGAAAAATTGTACAAAATAGCCATTTGAAATCTTGCTTAGCAAAATAATCAAAGTTTCAATTTTTCAGTAAAATAGTCACATTTACGTTTTCAAAAAAAAAATTTACAGTCAAGATTAAAAAAATTTACGATTATTATAAGCAATTTATCACTTTCAAAAAAATTACTCTTGGGGTAAAAAAAAATTTGAAACCAAATTACTGAACATTTTACTTATTTCACTAAATTAAGGTAACCCTTGACAATTTTATAAATTCATAACTTTAAATTCGCTATTTAGTTACATTACCCTAAATATATACCTCTATTTTGACGTGTAGATTACTCTCATAAAATGAGTCATCGATATAATCATTAAATGCATAATTACCACACTACTACAAATGTTGGATTATACAACCCACTTTCTACAACGCTTAACATAAGCGTTATAGAAACTAGGGATTCTACAACGCTTAACATAAGCGTTGTAGAAACATAGTGTTTCTACAACGCTTATGGTGTTTCTACAACGCTTATGGCTAAGCGTTGTAGAATCTCGGTGTTTCTACAACGCTTATGGACAAGCGTTGTAGGATATGATGGTTTCTACAACGCTTAAAGCTAAGCGTTGTAGAAACTTAGTTATTCTACAACGCTTTTGTTAAGCGTTGTAGAAGTACATAAATTTCAGATTTTCCACAACGTTTACACTATCCGTTGTAGAATCCTCGCCGCGGCACCACGTGATTTATGCCTCGGCGAGAACTTTCTACAACGCATTGTAAAAGCGTTGTAGAAGGATGGGTCTCGCCGCGGCACAATTTAAACATCGCCGCGGCGACACTTTCTACAACGCTTGTTACAAGCGTTGTAGATTCTATTCGCCGCGGCGATAAGTATTTCTCGCCGCGGTGAGATAATTTCGCCGCGGCTAGAAATATCCTCCGCCGCGGCGAGGTGGATACCGTGGCCAAGCAGTTTTTTAAGAAACTTTCTCGCCGCGGCGAGTGAGAAATCTCGCCGCGGCGAACCGTTCCTACAACGGATATTATAACCGTTGTAGGAACGTCTCGCCGCGGCGAAGACATATTTTCGCCGCGGCGAGGTTTTTTAGGTTTTCACTATAAAAGGCCGTTTTCAGTTTTTTTCTCATTTTTTCCAATACCCACACACGAGACAACCATTTTCGGCCGCTTCTCTCCAGTTTTTTTCTTTCAAAATCCCTCGCCACGTCCTCGCCGCCCCAAAATCTCGCCGTCGCCTTGTCCTCGCCGCCAACTCTCTCTCGCCTTGTCCTCGCCGTCACTTTTCTCTCGCCGAGTCCTCGCCGTGCTTCCTCTCGCGCCTCTCTCTCTCTCTCTTGCCGCCTCATTGTAAGGTATGATTTTAAAAGTTTTTTAAGGTGTATATTGATTTAATTTGGTGTTGTTGATATGGATTTCTTGTTGTTTACCCGAATTGCATATAGTTTGATTTTTTTGAATTCACAAATTTAGGGTTTTGTTTGATTTTCTCTTATTAGAACAAGAAATTAGGGTTTAGGTTAGTGGAATTTGAATGAGTGAATTCAGGTTAGTGGAATTTGAATGAGTGAATTTGAATGAGAATTTGAGTTAAATTGAAATGTCCGGATTGTGTTTGACATATTGTTACATAGGTTAGTGGTTAAAATGGTTATGTATATTAATGTTGAGATTGAATTGTTTATGAATTTGTGATTGATCGAATTGTTCATGAATTTGTGATTGGTCGAATTGTTTATGAATTATTTGTTATTGTTGGGATTGTTTTAATTTGTCATGTTTAAATATATATTCTTGGAATTGATATATAATTTGTTATATGTTAATTGTAGAATTGTTTATGATTATGTTTTGTAGGAGCTTGAAAATGCCTCGAACTAAAAACACGGCCTCCAAGGCTCCGAGCTCTTCCAGAGGTCAGAGTAAAGTAAAAAGCAAGCGACCTCGTCAACAGTCTCCCGAAGAGGAATACAACTCGAGTATCTTTACTAGTAAGGTCGCAGAGGAACGCTACGACAAAATCTTGTCGCGTAACATTATCCATGAGAGAGGATTCAATGTAAGCAATACGTCAGATATAGGAAAGCAAATCCGCAACAGCATAGTTGGTCATGATTGGGGGAGGTATTGTGCTGTACCCGAGTTCGATTCGAACGTCAACTTCGTGTACGAATTCTACGTAAACTTGCCGGACTCCCAAGGTGATGTTGTGACGGTCCGTGGGAAACCGGTCGATATGAGTATCGAAGCTATCAACGATCTTCTTGGGACCCCAGATGTGCCTTTCGAGAACGAGGGCTATCGAGAATGGCTAAGAAGTTGCAGCCATGAGGAGATGTCGCGGGTGTTGTGCATTCCGGGAGAGGATTGGGTCACTGAAAAAGGAAAAAAGGGTACTCAAGCGTGACCAACTCACCAGGATCGCTAAAGCGTGGATTTACTTTGTTTGCGCTCGTCTCTATCCAATCAAGCACTTCACCACTCTCGACGAGGATCGTATCCAGGTGTTGTTCTGCATTGTTAAAGGCCTTTCCATTAACGTCGGTCGATTCATCTATAATTGGATGAAGAAACTCGACTATACTAATGAACGACACGGTTTGCCATATCCGGCGATCATTACCGGCCTTTGTACAAATGCGGGGGTACCACGCTCGAAAAGGGATACGATACACAGTTCAATGGGGCCTATTACGGATTCCATTATCGAGCGGTACAAGATCAGGGAGGATCCACAAGCGGAGGAAGAGGAAGAAGCGGAGGAAGAGGGTGAAGAGGGGGAAGCGGAGCCCCTATTGCGCTTACCAGCGCCTCCGGTAATCGACCCCGCCACCATCGACTACATTGCTCATTGCTCCAACTATCTCGTCGGCGGGTTCCAACACACGCAACAGTACATGCACCAACAAGCGGAGTATGGCGCCTCTCACATCAATCAGTTGAACGATCTCTACTCTCGGTGGGACATCAACCAAGAGAATCAGGTGTTATTTCCTCCATATCCTCAGTACTCCGACTATCCGTACGCACCACCACAGTGGCCACCGCATATGGCACCTCCTCAATATCCGGCGAACCCACCACCACCACCACCGAATGACGAGTAAATTTCAAGAACCAACAACACCAACTCTTCCATATAAATTTTAAACTCTTTTTAAATTTAAGTTTCAGTTTAAGACTCGCTTGGTTTGTTTATGGTTATGACTAGATTACTGTGTTTTATTTGTGTGTTTGAGACTTCAGTCTTTGTTTGAGACTCGTTTGGTGTGTTTTATTTCATATATGTTTAAAACTTGATGTTATATGTTTAAGACTAGTTTGGTTTGTTTTATTTATTGTAGAAATTTTAATTGAATGATCATTTTTAGTTGGAGAACAGGTTAAATATTGGAAAAAAGTGAATGAGTAGGTGCTAGAGTGCTTCTTCGCCGCGGCTAGGTACCTTTCTCACCGCGGCGTGACTATTCTCGCCGCGGCAAAGTATATTCCCCGCCGCGGCGAGTGATCTACGCCGCGGCTAAAATATTACTTCGCCGCGGCGAGATTTTGATTTTTTTATACCGAGAGTCTGTGTTTTTTTAAGAACTTATCTCGCCGCGGCGAGTTGATATTCCCGCCGCAGCGTAATGACCTAGCCGCGGCATGGAATATACGTTGCCGCGGCGAGGTTTCTACAACGCTTTACTTAAGCGTTGTAGAAGAGTCCTCGCCGCGGCAGGATTTGTATTTCGCCGCGACGAGAGTTTGATTTTTTTATACCGAGAGTCTGTGTTTTTTTAAGAACTTATCTCGCCGTGGCGAGTTGATATTCCCGCCGCGGCGTAATGACCTCGCCGCGGCATGAAATATACGTTGCCGCGGCGAGGTTTCTACAACGCTTTACTTAAGCGTTGTAGAAGAGTCCTCGCCGCGGCATGATTTGTATTTCGCCGCGGCGAGAGTTTGATTTTTTTATACCGACAGTCTGTGTTTTTTAAGAACTTGTCTCGCCGCGGCGAGTTGATATTCCCGCCGCGGTGTAATGACCTCGCCGCGGCATGGAATATACGTTGCCGCGGCGAGGTTTCTACAACGCTTATTTAAGCGTTGTAGAAGGGTCCTCGCCGCGGCAGGATTTGTATTTCACCGCGGCGTGAGTTTGATTTTTTTATACCGAGAGTCTGTGTTTTTTAAGAACTTGTCTCGCGCGGCAAGTTGATATTCCCGCCGCGGCGTAATGACCTCGCCGCGGCATGGAATATACGTTGCCGGGGCGAGGTTTCTACAACGCTTGTTTAAGCGTTGTAGAAGGGTCCTCGCCGCGGCAGGATTTGTATTTCGCCGCGGCGAGATTATCCTGCCACGGCGAGAGTTGTACTCAGCCGCGGCGATGTTGGAGAAATGTAAATGACATTGTATAGAGAAATTTTGAATGAAAAATAACGTTGTCCACAGGAGAATAACATAAAATTCAAAATGAAAATACATTATCTAAATGTTCAATATCAAACAAAAATAGGATCTATATCCTTACGAAGTAGATGTGACACATCGTCATCATTAAAATCATCCACCTCTTGATCAATTGGCGGTAATCCTGATGTGAACGGAGGAATGGTAGACATGTCTTCGTCTTCTTCTTCGTTACCGTTTCTCGCTTTCATATGAACCACTAACGATAACTCAGGATTTGCTGGATCCGAAACATAAAACACTTGACTTGCTTGCGAAGCCAAAATAAATGAATCATTCTCGTAGCCAATCCGTCTAAAGTCGACAATTGTAACTCCTTCATTATCAACTTTAACGTGATTATTGTCTGCCCATTTGTACTTGAATAATGCGACTCGCAACCCGCAATAATCAAGTTCCCAAATATCTTCAATGTATCCGTAATACTTCATAAATGCATGTTTTGGATTCTTATCTTTTGCCGACGAAACATGTAAAGCTTCAGCAAACAATGTAACACCGCTATTTTGTACGGGATGCTTGTTGTCTCGTTCCCTTGTGTAAAATGTAAAACCATTAACAGACCAAGCAGTGTACCTTGTAACCATTGAGGACGGCCCGCCAGATAGTTTACTCAACGTAGATGAATATCCCGCATCTATAAATATGCGTTTTCCAAGCTAGTTTTGAAACAAACGGTTGTGCTCTTCTTGCAACCATTTTTCATTTCTACCCTTCTTTGGATTATTCACTCTCAACTCATTCAAATGAATATCCACAAATGGCTTGACCTCGGAAACGTTGTGTAGCACATGGAGACTTGCTTGCTCCCATTCTTTTCGGTTGACGATCGAATAAGTACCTATAATGAAACAAATACTTAAAAATAATCACTACTACAAATATGAGATTCTACAACGGACTTTCTACAACGCTTAACATAAGCGTTGTAGAAACTAGGGATTCTACAACGCTTAACATAAGCGTTGTAGAATCTGGTTGATTCTACAACGCTTATAGATAAGCGTTGTAGAATCTGGGTGTTTCTACAACGCTTATGGATAAGCGTTGTAGAATCTGGGTGATTCTACAACGCTTTTGTAAAGCGTTGTAGAAGAACTTAAATTTCAGATTTCCCACAACGTTAAAACACCCGTTGTAGAACCTTCGCCGCGGCACCATGTGATTTTCGCCGCGGCGAAAACATTCTACAACGCAAGTTCAAAGCGTTGTAGAAGGATGGACCTCGCCGCGGCACGATTTAAACCTCGCCGCGGCGACGAATTCTACAACGGTTTTTTTAAAGGGTTGTAGAATAGAGTCGCCGCGGCGATGGTCCTCCCTCGCCGCGGCGAGATAATGTCGCCGCGGCTGGAAATATACTCCGCCGCGGCGGGAAGGATACCGTGGCCTAGCAGTTTTCTATGAAACTGCCTCGCCGCGGCGATGTAGGACTCCCGCCGCGGCGAAATGATCCTACAACGGTTAGAATATCCGTTGTAGGATCTTCTCGCCGCGGCGAAGACATATTCTCGCCGCGGCGAGGTTTTTAGGTTTTCACTATATAAACCAGTTTTCAGTTTTTTTTCTCATTTTCCTCAAAATACAAACGCGAGACAAACTATTTCGGCCGACTCTGTCTTCATTTTTTCTTCCAAATTCCCTCGCCACGTCCTCGCCGCCCCGATTTCTCGCCGTCGCCTTGTCCTCGCCGCCATTCTCGCTCGCCACATCCTCGCCGCCATTCTCGCTCGCCACGTCCTCGCCGCCCAACTCTCTCGCGCCTCTCTCTCTCTCACCGCCTCTCACTCTCTTTTTAAAGGTATGATTTTCTAAGTTTTTAAGTTGGTTATTGATTTAATTTCGTGTTGTTGATATGGATTTCGTGTTTTTGAATATGGATTTCATGTTATTTCCCCGAGTTGCATGTTGTGGTTATTGATTTAACAAAATTAGGGTTATTGATTTAACAAAATTAGGGTTTGTTATTTTATTATGAATGAATTTGAGTTAGAATTTGTGTTAGAATGAATTTGAGTTAGAATTTGTGTTAGAATGAATTTGAGACGTTAGAATTTGTGTTAGAATGAATTAGAGTTAGAATTTGTGTTAGAATGAATTTGAGTTAGAATTTGTGTTAGAATGGAATTGTTTATGAATTTGATATTGTTATGTTTAAATGAAGTTGGAATTGATATAGAATTTGTGATTGTTGTGACATTGTTAGTATTTAAAATGGTTATGTTGATTGTAGATGTCGAGATTGAATTTTTTATGATTATGCTTTGTGAAGGTGAAAAATGGTTCGAACAAAAAATCCGGCGGGCGCCACGGCTCCGAGCACTTCCAAAGGTCCTAGTAAAAGTAAAAGTAAGCGAGCTCGTCAATCGTCCCCTGAAGCAGATTATAACACGAATATCTTCACCAGCAAGGCCGCGGAGGATCGTTACGACAAAATCTCGTCGCGCAGTGTGATCCCTGAGCGGGGATTCAATGTGAGCTCTAACGCTGAGATAGGAGTGTCAATCCGCAACAGTATTCTTGGTCATGAATGGGTGAAGTATTGTGCCGTTCCCGAGTTCGAGACAAACTTAAACTTCGTGTACGAATTCTACGCAAACTTACCGGATCACAATGGAGATGTTGTGACGGTCCGAGGTAAAAAGGTCGATGTGAGCATCGAAGCGATCAACGATTTGCTTGGGACCCCAGATGTGCCTTTCGAGAATGAAGGCTATCGGGAATGGTTGAGAACTTGCAGCCACGAGGAGATGGCGAGGTTGCTGTGCATTCCAGGAGAGGATTGGGTCCTTGAAAAAGGGAAAAGGGTACTCAAGCGTGACCAACTCACCAGGATTGCTAAAGCTTGGATTTACTTTGTTTGCGCTCGCCTCTATCCGATCAAGCACTTCACCACTCTTGACGAGAGCCGTATCCATGTGTTGTTCTGCATCATAAAAGGTCATTCTATCAACGTCGGTCGATTCATCTACAATTGGATGAAGAGTCTAGACTATACTAATGAACGCCACGGTTTGCCATATCCGTCGATCATTACCGGCCTTTGTACAAATGCGGGGGTAGGACGCTCGAAAAGGGATACGATCAAGGGTCCTATGGGGCCTATTACGAATAACATCATCGATTGCTACAAGATTAGGGAGGAACCACCAGAGGAGGAAGCGGAGGATGACGAGGAGGAAGGGGAAGAGGGACCACCAGTCAACGAGCCTCGATTGTTCTTACCAGCACCTCCGGTAGTCGACCCCGCCACCATCGACTACATAGCTCAATGCTCCAACTATCTCGTCGGCGGGTTCCAACACACGCAACAGTACATGCACCAACAAGCGGAGTATGGCGCCTCTCACATCAACCAACTGAACGATCTCTACTCTCGGTGGGACATCAACCAAGAGAACCAGGTGTTATTTCCTCCATATCCTCAATACTCCGATTATCCGTACCCACCACCACAGTGGCCACCGCATATGGCACCTCCTCAATATCCGGCGCACTCACCACCACCACCACCACCACCGAATGACGACTAAACCAACAACACCAACTTTAAATTTTAAATTCAAGACTCGTTTGGTTTGTTTAAGCTTCATTTTAAATTTAAATTAAGACTCGCATGGTTTGTTTATGTTTAAGACTCGTGTTTTAGTTAATGTGTGTTTGAGACTTGATTAATATTTAAAAATTGTGAAATCTGAATGTGTGGTTTTTTATTTGAATGATAATTTTTCTGTTGAAAACCAAGTTTAAAATGGGAAAGAAAGTAAAAATGTGTAGGGTGAGGTGATTCTATTCTAATCTCGCCGCGGCGACTTAGAAATTTCGCCGCGGCGTATAACTCTCGCCGCGGCGTGTTTTCTACCTCGCCACGGGGAGATATTCTACAACGCTTTCCAAAGCGTTGTAGAAAGTCTTCGCCGCGGCGAAACTTACACCTCGCCGCGGCGTGAAACTTACCGAGAGCATGCATTTTTGAAAACATAATCTCGCCGCGGCGGCGTAGTCTTCTCGCTGCGGCGAAAACGTGTCGCCGCGGCGCAAATACAACATAGCCGCGGCGAGAAACTTACCGAGAGCCTTCATATTTGAGAACATATCCTCGCCGCGGCGAGTTGATATTCCCGCCGCGGCGTAATGACCTCGCCGCGGCATGGACTCTACGTCGCCGCGGCGAGGTTTCTACAACGCTTTTTTAAGCGTTGTAGAAGGGTCTTCGCCGCGGCAGGATTTGTATTTCGCCGCGGCGAGAGTTTGATATTTTTATACCGAGAGTCTGTGTATTTTAAGAACTCGTCTCGCCGCGGCGAGGTGATATTCCAGCCGCGGCGTAATGACCTCGCCGCGGCATGGAATATACGTTGCCGCGGCGAGGTTTCTACAACGCTTTTTTAAACGTTGTAGAAGGGTCCTCGCCGCGGCAGGATTTGTATCTCGCCGCGGCGAGAGTTTGATATTTTTATACCGAGAGTCTGTGTTTTTTAAGAACTTGTCTCGCCGCGGCGTGGTGATATTCCAGCCGCGGCGTAATGACCTCGCCGCGGCATGGAATATACGTTGCCGCGGCGAGGTTTCTACAACGCTTGTTAAAGCGTTGTAGAAGGTCCCTCGCCGCGGCAGGATTTGTATTTCGCCGCGGCGAGATTATCCTGCCACCGCGAGAGATGTACTCAGCCGCGGCGATGTTGGAGAAATGTAAATGACATTGTATAGAGAAATTTTGAATGAAAAATAACGTTGTCCACAGGAGAATAACATAAAATCCAAAATGAAAATACATTATCTAAATGTTCAATATCAAACAAAAATAGGATCTATATCCTTACGAAGTAGATGTGAAACATCGTCATCATTAAAATCATCCACCTCTTGATCAATTGGCGGTAATCCTGATGTGAACGGAGGAATGCTAGACATGTCTTCGTCTTCTTCTTCGTTACCGTTTCTCGCTTTCATATGAACCACTAACGACAACTCAGGATTTGCTGGATCTGAAACATAAAACACTTGACTTGCTTGCGAATCCAAAATAAATGAATCATTCTCGTAGCCAATTCGTCTAAAGTCGACAATTGTAACTCCTTCATTATCAACTTTAACGTGATTATTGTCTGCCCATTTGCACATGAATAATGCGACTCGCAACCCGCAATAATCAAGTTCCCAAATATCTTCAATGTATCCGTAATACTTCATAAAAGCATGTTTTGGATTCTTATCTTTTGCCGACGAAACATGTAAAGCTTCAGCAAACAATGTAACACCGATATTTTGTACGGGATGCTTGTTGTCTCGTTCCCTTGTGTAAAATGTAAAACCATTAACAGACCAAGCAGTGTACCTTGTAACCATTGAGGACGGCCCGCCAGATAGTTTACTCAACGTAGATGAATGTCCTGCCTCTATAAATATGTGTTTTCCAAGCCAGTTCTGAAATAAACGGTTGTGCTCTTCTTGCAACCATTTTTCATTTCTACCCTTTTTTGAAATATTCACTCTCAACTCATTCAAATGAATATCCACAAATGGCTTGACCTCGGAAACGTAGTGTAGCACATGGAGACTTGCTTGCTCCCATTCTTTTCGGTTGACGATCGAATAAGTACCTATATATAATGAAACAAATACTTAAAAATAATTTTCATATATAATTTAAATAAACAAATAAAGTGTTAAAAAAATACCTTTAGATAGAGCTTTTGAATCAAAATTGGTATTCTTGAGTAACCCAATTTCGTCTGTTTTAGCTAAATACTCAGAACAAAACTCAACCGACTCTTCTGCTATGTATTTTTCAACTATGCTCCCTTCCGGCCTATTGTAGTTCTTCACGTAGCTTTTCAACACTTTCATATAACGTTCGATTGGATACATCCACCGTAAAAACACGGGCCCTCCTAATTTCACTTCACGTACCAAGTGGACGATTAAGTGGATCATTATGTCGAAAAACGAACGTGGAAAGATCTTTTCGAGCAAGCACAAAGTTTTCACCAATTCTGACTGCATTAAATCCAATCGAGTTGGATCGATGACCTTCGAGCAAATCGAGTTAAAGAATACACATATCTTTGATATTGCAAACCTCACATCTTTTGGCACAATTCCTCGCAAAGCAAGAGGCAACATTTGTTGTAGCAGCACATGACAGTCGTGCGTCTTCATTCCAGTAAGTCTCAAATCTTTCAAAGACACGAACCTCTTATAGTTTGACGAATGACCTTCGGGGACTTTAATAGAAGCAAACCAGTTACACAATTTCTTTTTCTCCTTTCGATCTAGAGTGTACTTTGCCGGTGGTAATTTTGTTTTTTTCCCACCCCCCTCCTCGGGATGCAAAATGCTTCTTATATTCATCTCTTTGAGATCCAATCGAGATTGTATTCCGTCTTTCGATTTATTTGGATCATCAAGAAGTGTACCAATAAGCGATTCGCAAACATTTTTCTCGATGTGCATAACATCCAGACAATGCCGGACGTAGTGTGTCTTCCAATAAGGAAGGTCGTAGAAAATCGATTTCTTCTTCCAAGGATTCTCTTTGAACGATTCTTTAGTACTAGCACTCCGCTTTCTTTTCCCAAGCACTTCATTGACGTTTTTAACCATCTCATAGACATCTTCACCAGACAAAATTCTAGGAGGGGGTCGTTCTTCTGAATTTCCATCAAACGCTTGTTTCAATCTTCTAGACGAGTGATCTCTTGGTAAGAATCTTCTATGACCCAGAAAAACAGTTTTCTTACCATGCTTCAAACGGATGGAAGATGTGTCTTTCATGCAAATCGGACAACCAATCGAGCATTTCACAGAGTATCCTGACAAGTTTCCATAGGCCGGAAAATAGAGTAAAACTAGTGTTAGTCCAACCCCCCGACGCCTTCAAATGAAATAATGTAACTAAAAATGACAACTTCGAATAGCTTGTACACCCTTCATATAATGGTGTCTCCGCATCATTCATCATGGACTCAAACAATACCGGTCGCTCAACAAAATCGTCCTCCAAATCATTCATCATTCCGCACATATCATCAATATCATCTTCAACATCATCCTCATTTGCCGTAGAACGAAAAACCTCACCATGGTAGAACCATCTTTGATACGAGGTCATTATTCCATATGCAAACAAATGGGTCCGAACGACATCAATCGAAAAATGTCTATGATTTCCACATTTAATACAAGGACAACGAATAGATTTCAAATCTACCATGTTCTCTCTAGCAAAATCACAAAACTCATCTACACCTTTTCGATATATCTCATTCAATCTATTCTCTCACATCCACTTTCTCATATTCATAGAAAAACCCTAATTATACAAAAAATTCCCAATTCTAATTAGTAAACTATCAAGAGAAAAACAATTAGAACAAGTTAAAGAAGAACTTACAAGATTTGAATGTGTAGATGAGACTAGTAAACGAGGACGCTCTAGAATGAGGTTACCCTAATTTTTTAGAGTGAGGTTATGAGAGAGTTCAAAGTGAAAAAGACCAGAAATGAGAATTTATATCATCAGTCTCATGTCACTCGCCGCGGCGAACTTTCTACTTCGCCACGGCGAGACATTCTACAACGCTTATCATAAGCGTTGTAGAATGTCCTCGCCGCGGCGAAAAACTTACTGAGAGCACCATGTTCCAGGCATATACTCTCGCCGCGGCATCATACAATTCCCGCCGCGGCGAATGTATTCCTCGCCGCGGCGACGCTTCTACAACGCTTACTTAAGCGTTGTAGAAAGGTCTCGCCGCAGCGTGAAATTGTATACTGCCGCGGCGAGGACATCTAGGGTTACCTCGCCGCGGTGATGGCACATTTTCGCCGCGGCGAGACGTGTCTGGGTAACTCTCGCCGCAGCGAGAATTTGGTTTCGCCGCGGCGAGGCTCCTACAACGCTTATTCTAAGCGTTGTAGAATCATCTCGCCGCGGCAAGAAATACACTTCGCCGCGGCGAGCTCCTACAACGCTTAGAATAAGCGTTGTAGGAGCGTTAAAAAATCTGAAAGTTTCAAATTTTTTTAACTACCCGCGCCCATTCATATCTATACTTAGCGTTTTTTTCCCTCTCATTTCTCATTCTCATTTCTTCTCATCTCCATTACTCACATCTCTCTCGTCCCTCTCTCTCTCCGCCACTCTCTTGCCGCCCCGCCCCTCTCTCCGGCCACCTCTCTCTCTCTCTCTCGGCCCCTCTCTCTCTCTCTCTCTCCGTCCCTCACCTCGCTGAGCCACCGCGCCCTCGCCCCGCGCGTTCTTTCCCTCTCTCCGACCCTCACCTCCCTCTCCTCGCCGTGCGCCGCGCCCACGCCGCCCTCTCGCTGAGCCCCCTCCCTCACCTCGCCGTGCGCCCACGCCGCCCTCACCTCGCCTCACCACCTTTTTTCTTCGCCGCCCTTGTGCTCGTCCACCTCCGGGTAATGTTTTTGAACATTTTTACATGGACTTATTTAGTGTGAATTCGATATTGATTTGAAATTAGGAGATATTGTATTGGATTTGAGTTTATTGAATTGAAGTTTGATATTGATTTGATTTGAGAAATATATTTGATAATAGATTGAATTGGGATTGAAATTGTGTTTTTGTTTAGAATCGGATTGGATTTGAGTTTATATTGTGATTAGAGTTGAGTTTATATTTGATTTTTGTTACATTTGAGTTGAAATTGTGATAACATTTGAGTTGAAAATTGAAATTATGATTTGAATTTTGTTTATTAGATTCAATGTCGTCCACTACTACTACTTCTAGCGGTAGTGGTAAAAGAAAAATTAGAAGACAACTAGCGCTTAACTCCGATGAACAAGGAAAATGAAGAAACACTCTTATGGGTCGGGTTAATAAGGCTAAAACACTTGGTAAAAAATCCCGGTACAATTTGATGATAAAGGGCAACCAATCGGTAAAGAGGGTGATGAGTTGTCGAGTTACTTTGGCGTGTTAGCAAGAAAACACGTTCCACTTTCGATGCGTGATTGGAGATGTAAAGACAACGCCCAAATTAAAGAACGGATTTGGAACGAAATGCAAGAAGGATTTACGATTCCTATCGAACAAAAACACGATTGCCTTATGAGAGTCGGAGAAGCCGCAAGGTTATTTCGTCATGAGATATACAACGATCTACTCAAAGACATAATCAACGAACCAATCGCCTTAAAGAGACCGGCTTGTATTTTGAAATACTATACAAGTATCACCGAAGAAGATTGGATAGCATTTGTTGAGTATAGACGAACCGAAATGTTCAAACAATCATCGGAACATGGGAAATCAAATATCGGAAAAAGTGTGTACAAATCTCGAACGGGCCGAAATGGATATCGAAAGCTTGATCAAGAAAAGGTTAGATTCATTTTTTTCTTTTAGTTATTTCAAATGTTGCAATTATTTTTTAATTTATTATATAATTACTTCTTACTAGCATGACGAAACGGGGGAATGGCCTACGAAAGAGGAACTTTGGATAGACTCGCGAATGAAAGACGTAGATAACTACAAGGATGAGAAAGACAAGTTGATGGGAGACAAAATCGTAAGTTCTTTACCTTTGTTATAACAATTAACCTTGTAATTTTATTTTCAAATAATTTTATGTGTAGAAAACGTTATCACAACAAGCATCGCAAGGGACATGGTTGCCGGAATCGGGAAAGAGTGTTTTGCAAGAAGCTTTGGGAACGTCGCGAGTTTGCGGTCAATCCAAACACACGTCGCGTTTTAAGTACTTTGTTCCTCCAACGCCCAACGAAGAAGTAATGAAGATGCGTCGGGAAATGAGCGAGTTAAAGTCTTTGGTCATGAAGGCATTCGGTGGAAATGGTAGCATTAATGTCGAGTCGCCTAGTGTCGAGCAAGTGAAAGAGAATCTCAACGCGAAGGTTGTTGATGATAAAGAGATGGCAAATGTTGAAGAACACGTCAATGAAGCGGTCTCTTTAGGTATGTTCAATTTTTTTTATCTATTTATTAAAGATAAATGTTTTGGTATTAAGTTATTGATAAAATTCTTGATTCGCTTAGAACACGACGATGTTGGTGATCGTCCGAAGATCGATCCTATCATTGTTGATGATCGTCCGAAGATCGATCCTATTGTTGTGGAAAAACCAAATAGTGTTCGTGCTAGTTGCTCTTTGAATCCAACCACGCCGGTGACACCGAGTTCGGATGAAAGCGTCGAGTGTCTTCTTTTCATTGATGACACCGAGTTCGGAGGCACAATTCATGTTGCAAATGGGCGAGCGTACATGAATGGAGGCGTAGTTCATTTCTCACCTTTGGAGGAAGGAAATTTACGCGTGGCCGTTTTGGGGGTTTTGATTAAAAAAGCAAAATTGCCAATTCCCACCGAAGAAGCTCAAACCGTTGAAGATGCTATAGGCGGGTTTGTCTCGTGGCCAAAGAAACTCATGGAAATGGACTCGGGAATAGAGAGTCGCGGTCCGGTTGTCAAACAACTCTCAAAGCTCGGTTTTGAGAGTGAAGCTAGCATCGATGATGCTAAGAAGATTCCGTACAAGGTGATTAATCCCAAGTATCGATTGCTCGCTCAACATGCCAACAAAGTAATGTTACCAGAAGGGGATGTGATTATGGTCAATGTTAGTCCATGTCTCGCGGCTATCCCGATTCCGGTGTCATTTGAAGACATTTCCGATTTTTTGCAATACTTGGAAATTGGCGCGGGGAGCATAACGGTTTATATGGAGTAAGAGTTTTCTTTATATGCGTTTTTTAATATCAATATTCAATATTTAGTGTTTTGATCAACTAAATATTTGTTTGTCATAGCTATCTACGATCGAGGCTAGAAAAGGCGAAGAAGACTCGAAATTTTTGTTTTATAAATCCGAGCTTAAGTTCGTATATACAAAATGACGACGAGGAGGCTTATTTGTCAAAACGAGTCAAGGACGTTGGAAACGTGGTACGACATTGCAAATTTGGTGAACTAGTTTTGATGCCGTATAACAAAGGTGCGCATTGGATGCTCGTTGTCCTCGACCTTTGGAGAAATAGCGCTATGTTCTTTGACCCGTTGAGAAATAAAATTCCAACGGATTTAAATCGATTGATAAAAAGGTAATAATTTGATTTCTTAAATAATTTTTATTATTAATCGTTCTAGTGGTTTTTTCTCTTATAATCTCCGTGTTATATAGGGTTCTTGTTGATTTCAAGCTCGAGCATCAAAACGCCCAAAGTAATGGGCAATCAACGTACATCAAGGCTTGGGACGCTCCGAGACAAACGGGAAACACAGAATGCGGGTATTTTGTCATTTCTTATATGCGTGATATAGTCGTAGGAGGTGTAGGAAAATTAGAAAATAAGAAATCCTATACAAAAGAGGATTTAGAGAGAGTTAGGGAAGAATGGGTAACTTATGTACAAACATTTATTAACTGTGATGATTAGCTAGTTTTTTTGAAGATGTATATATTAGATTTTGAATGTTTTAAACATGATGATATTTGAGATGAATGTATATATTAGATATTTTTTGTATTGAAGATTATTTTCAGGTGCTAGTATCGTGTAAAAAACAAATTGTGGATTGAAAATAAATGATTCTCGCCGCGGCGAGGCAAGATACCGAGAGCAAGCAAATTAGAAATCTTAGTCTCGCCGCGGCGAGATTTTTTCTTCGCCGCGGCGAGTTTTTAAAAAAAAATTCATCGCCTTCCTACAACGCATAATATCCGTTGTAGAATCATCTCGCCGCGGCTAAGATTTGACGTCGCCGCGGCGAAGTATATTTCTCGCCGCGGCGACATGCTTCTACAACGGATTCAAAATCCGTTGTAGAATGTTCTCGCCGCGGCTCGGAACGTACCTCGCCGCAGCAAATACCTCGCCGTGGCGACGTATATTTCTCGCCGCGGCGACGTGCTTCTACAACGGAAAATCAATCCGTTGTAGAAGCTCGTCACCGCGGCGAGAAATACACTTCGCCGCGGCGACATGTGTGAAAATATTTAAAAATTACACGATGGATTTAGACCGTTGTAGAAGCTTCTACAACGCTTAAGAATCCGTTGTAGGAGCTTAGTTTCTACAACGGATAATTAAGCGTTGTAGAAAGCTGTTGGATTCTACAACGGATTTTTAAGCGTTGTAGAAGCTTCTACAACGCAGGATTCTACAACGCTTAAGAAGCGTTGTAGAATCATTCAACAACGTTTTTTAAGCGTTGTAGAATCCTATTTTTGTAGTAGTGAATGTTCATATATAATTTAAATAAACAAATAAAGTGTTAAAAAAATACCTTTAGATAGAGCTTTTGAATCAAAATTGGTATTCTTGGGTAACCCAATTTCGTCTGTTTTAGCTAAATACTCAGAACAAAACTCAACCGACTCTTCTGCTATGTAATTTTCAACTATGCTTCCTTCCGGCCTATTGTAGTTCTTCACGTAGCTTTTCAACACTTTCATATAACGTTCGATTGGATACATCCACCGTAAAAACACGGGCCCTCCTAATTTCACTTCACGTACCAAGTGGACGGTTAAGTGGATCATTATGTCGAAAAACGAAGGTGGAAAGATCTTTTCTAGCAAGCACAGAGTTTTCACCAATTCTGACTGCATTAAATCCAATCGAGTTAGATCGATGACCTTCGAGCAAATCGAGTTAAAGAATACACATATCTTTGATATTGCAAACCTCACATCTTTTGGCACAATTCCTCGCAAAGCAAGAGGCAACATTTGTTGTAGCAGCACATGACAGTCGTGCGTCTTCATTCCAGTAAGTCTCAAATCTTTCAAAGACACGAACCTCTTATAGTTTGAAGAATGACCTTCGGGGACTTTAATAGAAGCAAACCAGTTACACAATTTCTTTTTCTCCTTTCGATCTAGAGTGTACTTTGCCGGTGGTAATTTTGTTTTTTTCCCACCCCCTCCTCGGGATGCAAAATGCTTCTTATATTCATCTCTTTGAGATCCAATCGAGATTGTATTCCGTCTTTCGATTTATTTGGATCATCAAGAAGTGTACCAATAAGCGATTCGCAAACATTTTTCTCGATGTGCATAACATCCAGACAATGCCGGACGTATTGTGTCTTCCAATAAGGAAGGTCGTAGAAAATCGATTTCTTCTTCCAAGGATTCTCTTTGAACGATTCTTTAGTACTAGCACTCCGCTTTCTTTTCCCAAGAACTTCATTGACGTTTTTAACCATGTCATAGACATCTTCACCAGACAAAATTTTAGGAGGGGGTCGTTCTTCTGAATTTCCATCAAACGCTTGTTTCAATCTTCTATACGAGTGATCTCTTGGTAAGAATCTTCTATGACCCAGAAAAACAGTTTTCTTACCATGCTTCAAACGGATGGAAGATGTGTCTTTCATGCAAATTGGACAACCAATCGAGCATTTCACAGAGTATCCTGACAAGTTTCCATAGGCCGGAAAATCGTTAATAGTCCACATTAACATTGCCCTTAAGTTGAACGAATCTCCATGGTAAGCGTCTTTAACTTCAATCCCTTTCTCCCATAACATCTTCAAATCATCGACCAACGGTGCCAAATAGACATCAATATCATTTCCTGGTTGATTCGGTCCTGAAATCAAAAGCGTTAACATCAAGAACTTTCTCTTCATACATAGCTTTGGAGGGAGATTGTAGTTCACAAGTATAACCGGCCAAACACTGTATTTACTGCTCATCATGCTGAACGAGTTCATTCCATCAGAAGCTAGACCAAGGCGCAAATTTCGAGTATCAACACTGAAATCCTTATACTCTAAATCGAATGATTTCCACTGTGCAGCATCAGCAGGATGTCTCAACATACCATCATCGATACGCTTTTCGGAGTGCCAAACCATGTTCTTCGCGTGTTTGACACTATTAAACATTCGACGAAAGCGCGGCATTGGAGGAATGTACCATAACGACTGAAATATATTTAACGAAAATCAGTAATAAATAATGAATATGAGCTACATGTATTTCCTAATTAAGTGATGAAAATGTACGTACCTTAACTGGAACTCCTTTAACCCCGTTACATGGAATTTTACCATTCTTCCACCATGACTCTTTGCACGTCGGACATTCATCTAGATCTTCATACTCGTGTCTATATAAAACACAATCATTTGGGCACGCATGGAATTTCTCGTACTTCATGCCTAATGTACCCAAAGTCTTCTTTGCTTCATACATACTTAAAGGTACTTTATTGTCTTTTGGAAATGCTTCTTTCAGTGTTTCCAACAATAGAGTAAAACTAGTGTTAGTCCAACCCCCTGACGCCTTCAAATGAAATAATGTAACTAAAAATGACAACTTCGAATAGCTTGTACACCCTTCATATAATGGTGTCTCCGCATCATTCATCATGGACTCAAATAATTCCGGTCGCTCAACAAAATCGTCCTCCAAATCATTCATCATTCCGCACATATCATCAATATCATCTTCAACATCATCCTCATTTTCCGTAGAACGAAAAACCTCACCATGGTAGAACCATCTTTGATACGAGGTCATTATTCCATATGCAAACAAATGGGTCCGAACGACATCAATCGAAAAATGTCTATGATTTCCACATTTAATACAAGGACAACGAATAGATTTCAAATCTACCATGTTCTCTCTAGCAAAATCACAAAACTCATCTACACCTTTTCGATATATCTCATTCAATCTATTCTCCCACATCCACTTTCTCATATTCATAGAAAAACCCTAATTATACAAAAAATTGCCAATTCTAATTAGTAAACTATCAAGAGAACAACAATTAGAACAAGTTAAAGAAGAACTTACAAGATTTGAATGTGTAGATGAGACTAGTAAACGAGGACGCTCTAGAATGAGGTTACCCTAATTTTTTCGAGTGAGGTTATGAGAGAGTTCAAAGTGAAAAAGACCAGAAATGAGAATTTATATCACCAGTCTCGTGTCACTCGCCGCGGCGACATTTCTACTTCGCCGCGGCGAGACATTTGAGTTGAAATTTTGATTACATTTGAGTTGAAAATTGAAATTATGATTTGAATTTTGTTTATTAGATTCAATGTCGTCCACTACTACTACTTCTAGCGGTAGTGGTAAAAGAAAAATTAGAAGACAACTAGCGCTTAACTCCGATGAACAAGGAAAACGAAGAAACACTCTTATGGGTCGGGTTAATAAGGCCAAAACACTTGGTAAAAAAATCCCGGTACAATTTGATGATAAAGGGCAACCAATCGGTAAAGAGGGTGATGAGTTGTCGAGTTACTTTGGCGTGTTAGGAAGAGAACACGTTCCACTTTCGATGCGTGATTGGAGATGTAAAGACAATGCCCAAATTAAAGAACGGATTTGGAACGAAATGCAAGAAGAATTTACGATTCCTATCGAACAAAAACACGATTGCCTTATGAGAGTCGGAGAAGCCGCAAGGTAATTTCATCATGAGATATACAACGATCTACTCAAAGACATAATCAACGAACCAATCGCCTTAAAGAGACCGGCTTGTATTTTGAAATACTATACAAGTATCACCGAAGAAGATTGGATAGCATTTGTTGAGTATAGACGAACCGAAATGTTCAAACAAACATCGGAACATGGGAAATCAAATATCGGAAAAAGTGTGTACAAATCTCGAACGGGCCGAAATGGATATCGAAAGCTTGATCAAGAAAAGGTTAGATTCATTTTTTTCTTTTAGTTATTTCAAATGTTGCAATTATTTTTTAATTTATTATATAATTACTTCTTACTAGCATGACGAAACGGGGGAATGGCCTACGAAAGAGGAAATTTGGATTGACTCGCGAATGAAAGACGTAGATAACTACAAGGATGAGAAAGACAAATTGATGGGAGAAAAAATCGTAAGTTCTTTACCTTTGTTATAACAATTAACCTTGTAATTTTATTTTCAAATAATTTTATGTGTAGAAAATATTATCACAACAAGCATCGCAAGGGACATGGTTGCCGGAATCGGGAAAGAGTGTTTTGCAAGAAGCTTTGGGAACGTCGCGAGTTTGCGGTCAATCCAAACACACGTCGCGTTTTAAGTACTTTGTTCCTCCAACGCCCAACGAAGAAGTAATGAAGATGCGTCGGGAAATGAGCGAGTTAAAGTCTTTGGTCATGAAGGCATTCGGTGGAAATGGTAGCATTAATGTCGAGTCGCCTAGTGTCGAGCAAGTGAAAGAGAATCTCAACGCGAAGGTTGTTGATGATAAAGAGATGGCAAATGTTGAAGAACACGTCAATGAAGCGGTCTCTTTAGGTATGTTTAATTTTTTTTTATCTATTTATTAAAGATAAATGTTTTGGTATTAAGTTATTGATAAAATTCTTGATTCGCTTAGAACACGACGATGTTGATGATCGTCCGAAGATCGATCCTATCATTGTTGATGATCGTCCGAAGATCGATCATATTGTTGTGGAAAAACCCAATACTGTTCGTGCTAGTTGCTCTTTGAATCCAACCACGCCGGTGACACCGACTTCGGATGAAAGCGTCGAGTGTCTTCTTTTCATTGATGACACCGAGTTCGGAGGCACAATTCATGTTGCAAATGGGCGAGCGTACATGAATGGAGGCGTAGTTCATTTCTCACCTTTGGAGGAAGGAAATTTACGCGTGGCCGTTTTGGGGGTTTTGATTAAAAAAACAAAATTGCCAATTCCCACCGAAGAAGCTCAAACCATTGAAGATGCTATGGGCGGGTTTGTCTCATGGCCGAAGAGACTCATGGAAATGGACACGGGAATAGAGAGTCGCGGTCCGGTTGTCAAACAACTCTCAAAGCTCGGTTTTGAGAGTGAAGCTAGCATCGATGATGCTAAGAAGATTCCGTACAAGGTGATTAATCCCAAGTATCGATTGCTCGCTCAACATGCCAACAAAGTAATGTTACCAGAAGGGGATGTGATTATGGTCAATGTTAGTCCATGTCTCGCGGCTATCCCGATTCCGGTGTCATTTGAAGACATTTCCGATTTTTTGCAATACTTGGAAATTGGCGCGGGGAGCATAACGGTTTATATGGAGTAAGAGTTTTCTTTATATGCGTTTTTTTAATATCAATATTCAATATTTAGTGTTTTGATCAACTAAATATTTGTTTGTCATAGCTATCTACGATCGAGGCTAGAAAAGGCGAAGAAGACTCGAAATTTTTGTTTTATAAATCCGAGCTTAAGTTCGTATATACAAAATGACGACGAGGAGGCTTATTTGTCAAAACGAGTCAAGGACGTTGGAAACGTGGTACGAGATTGCAAATTTGGTGAATTAGTTTTGATGCCGTATAACAAAGGTGCGCATTGGATGCTCGTTGTCCTCGACCTTTGGAGAAATAGCGCTATGTTCTTTGACCCGTTGAGAAATAAAATCCCAACCGATTTAAATCGATTGATAAAAAGGTAATATTTTTATTATAAATCGTTCTAGATGTTTTTTCTCTTATAATCTCCGTGTTATATAGGGTTCTTGTTGATTTCAAGCTCGAGCATCAAAACGCCCATAGTAACGGGCAATCAACGTACATCAAGGCTTGGGACGCTCCGAGACAAATGGGAAACACGGAATGCGGGTATTTTGTCATTTCTTATATGCGTGATATAGTCGTAGGAGGTGTAGGAAAATTAGAAAATAAGAAATCCTATACAAAAGAGGATTTAGAGAGAGTTAGGGAAGAATGGGTAACTTATGTACAAACATTTATTAACTGTGATGATTAGCTAGTTTTTTTTTATTGAATTATGGATTGGTTGTAGATGTATATATTAGATTTTGAATGTTTTGAAGATGAGGATATTTGAAGATGAATGTATATATTAGATATTTTTTGTATTGAAGATTATTTTCAGGTGCTAGTATCGTGTAAAAAACAGATTCTGGATTGAAAATAAATGATTCTCGCCGCGGCGAACTATACTTCTCGCCGCGGCGTGAAATATTATTCGCCGCGGCGAGATAAGATACCGAGAGCAGGCAAATTAGAAATCTCAGTCTCGCCGCGGCGAGATTTTTTCTTCGCCGCGACGAGTTTTTTAAAAAAAATTCATCGCCTTCCTACAACGCATAATAATCCGTTGTAGAATAATCTAGCCGTGGCTAAGATTTGACGTCGCCGCGGCGAAGTGTAATATTCGCCGCGGCGAGTTGATTCTACAACGCTTCAATATCCGTTGTAGAATGTTCTCTCCGCGGCTCGGAACGTACCTCGCCGCGGCGACGTATATTTCTCGCCGCGGCGACGTGCTTCTACAACGGATTGAAGATCCGTTGTAGAATATGTCGCCGCGGCGAGAAATATACTTCGCCGCGGCGAGATGTTTGAAAATATTTAAAAATTACACAATGGATTCTAACCGTTGTAGAAGCTTCTACAACGCTTAAGAATCCGTTGTAGAAGCTTAGTTTCTACAACGGATAATTAAGCGTTGTAGAAAGCTGGTGGATTCTACAACGGATTTTTAAGCGTTGTAGAAGCTTCTACAACGCAGGATTCTACAACGCTTAAGAAGCGTTGTAGAATCATTCTACAACTGTTTTTAAGCGTTGTAGAATCCTATTTTTGTAGTAGTGCCATATTCCAGCAGTTCCCCTCATGAAATAATTTGAGTAATATCAATAGCAAAGACACGACTTTACTTTATATATAGAGTGATATATTTTATGCTCAATACACGTATAAGATAGCTAGACACTACTTGAACACTCAATTGTAAAAATATGTTATCGTTACTTGCTAACCAACAAACGTCATGTTTTAGAAATGTTAGTCATTTTGTGTAAATTAAAACATCTCTCTCACATATATCCTTTTGCACAAGTCCAGTTCTCTACATCATCATTTTCAAAACGTGTGTTTATTTTCTTTTATCAAAAATCTTCAAATAAACTTTAACCCACTTATAGCCCTTGACTTAACGTCAAAATTATCTTCAATTTGACACTCTATCACGAAGTTCTCTCTTTTTCTTTTTTAACTTAAAAAATGAAAAACACCGAAATTAAAAGATTTGCTAAATAGCCAATTTTTTTTGTAAATTTTAAGTAAATAGTTATCATATTCAAATTATTTACATGATATATAGTGAACTAAGAACATAATTGTAATATATATATATATATATATATATCTATATATATATCTATATATATATATATCTATATATATATATATATATATATATATCTATATATATATATCTATATTCAGGTGGCTTGTGATATGAGAATGATTAAACACAAAGCTTCAAATAGCCAAATAATAGTGTCAAGCTACGTGAAGGGAAGGAAAGCATCGAAAGAGAAGCTTGGGAATCTGATTGCCTCTATGCAATCTGTTGTCGCACGAAAATGAACAACTATTTAAAACCTCGGGCGGTTCGATCCAAGGCCGGACCAAGTGATCGCACCCGGGCCAAGAGTGTGAACTCGATAGTCTCAAGCTAGGGTTTTCTCCGATCAACCCGCCTCTCGGTAGAGGTAGGGGGTGAGGAGGAGGAGTGACCGTACCTTGGTTGTCGGCTGCCTACGTACTCGTGTGTGGGATCAGGTCAGAACGTAGTTCAAGCATGTAGGACGCTGTATAAGGCGCGGAGCCTTGGTGGAGAAGCGTACTCGACGAAGGAGACGAGGCGCGGAGGAGTCCTCGGCGACGTCTCAGAACTTCGGAGATCGCGTATGCGAGAGAGAATGTGTGTTTTCTCTCTTTTGGAGACGTGGAAGACTCTAAGTCAAGAGTTCCTTGTTGTGGCGGGGATTCCAGACGCGTAGGCGATTCCTAGTCGGAAATGCCGGATGCGTGGATCGCGCGTGCATTTAGCGTGTTAGACGCGCGAGGGGAACTCTAGTCGAGAACCCTAGGGGCGTGCTTGAGCACCGGAGAACGTTCGGTCAGAGGGAGCGACATCCGGGAAGTCCCCGTGAGTGCTTCGGAACCTCTGAGAACGAGGGAGAGAGAAGAGAGACTGCTTCAGGGCAAATATGGCATCCGGAGAAGCAGTTGTGAGTAAGAAATCGAGCGTGTCGATAGGAGATGAAGGGATGATTTTCCCCTCAGTGGGAGGGGGTTTATATAGGTGTTTGGGGACCCCAAAGAGGTCCTTTGGCGTCCATGTGGGACTAGGAACGCGTGCGGCATCAATTGGAGGCGCACCACCTGCGGCGCTCATCGCACGGCGCGCGGCGCACAACCCGCGGCGCATGACTTGCGCGGCGCGCGGTGCCAAAACCCGCGGCGCGCAACATGCGGCGCACGTCCTGCGCGGCGCGCGAGCCTTGGCGCGCGGCGCGCGGGGCCGAAACCTGCGGCGCGCGCTGGGCTTCGTTTCCGTGGGCTTTTTTGTGACCGTCTCGCCTCCAGGCCCGTTGAACTATTGTGGGCATGGTATTTTGGGTTTTGACACAAATGTTTGTTTGACGGATAGGACTCGAGTTGGTGCTCGACTCGAGGAGACCGACTCAAGGCTCAACTCGAAGAGCGAAGCTCGACCCGAGGAGACAAGAGTTTGGACGAGGGTTTGGAGGCTCGCTGCTCTGCAGGACCTCCGGCCTGACCATCAGCCCTTTGAGCGACGTACCTTCTCGGTGTCTCGGGTTTTCCGAAAACGACCGACAACATTAGCCCCCCAAGTTCATTGCTCGGGAGGCCCCGGGCGGTGAACTTTTAGTTGTTTCCGCCGGGTGTTTGAGGAAAATAGACTTCCCAGAGCTTCACTGTTGCGAAGCCTTTGTGATTATAAAGAATACTCTCACAATTGTAAGTGCTCTTTCTCGCTTTTCCGTCTTTCTCGACACGAGTGTGTGATCGACACGTGGAGGAGGATCGAAGCGGGCAGGAGACGTAGCTCGACGTGGGCGAGGCAAACGCGTTGGCGTCCGTCACTCTAGCCCCGGAGCAATGGGGATATGTGCGCACAAGTAGGGCATGCATCTATGTAGAGACGTGCCGGCGTGTCACGGCTTATGGATCTTTTGGCAAAGTTACGCCCGAGTCAACCTTCGATGGCGTTTTGTTTGATAATATCATCAATCCGGAGTCCATGGGACTCGACGGTGACTAGCAGGGCGACGATTGTGTAATCGTGACCTATTAGGGGAAGATCATGGCTTCTGTCTCGGCCAACTTGGAAGGCGACTGCACTTTTGTATTTTGCAAAGGCGTGCTCATTCCGAGGTCTTGAAGACGGAGGTTGATGCTGCGGGCTGATGCTTCGAGAAGACGGAGTGGCACCCGACGGAAGGCTCTGCCGCACCGGAGGGCTTCGACTCCTCGGGGATAAACGCTAAAAGTTTGACCACGCATCAAGCATAAGTCGGCCTCTCGGGGCATCCGCCATTCCAGCCTTGGCGACGCTTCTCTGTCTGCGTTCAGAAGATCGGCCCTTATTCCCCAGACGTGAGTGCGGATCTATACTTTAGCTAACCTATTCTTCAGGTCGCTCTAGGTGGTTGCTCGAGGAGCGGGACTCGACTCGAGGAGACAAACTCAAGGCTCGATTCGAGGAGCAAAGCTCGACACGAGGAGACTGACTCGACTCGAGAAGCGAAGCTCGACTCGAGGAGGATGACTCGACTCGAGGAGCGAAGCTCGACTCGAGGAGAGTGACTTGTCTCGAGGAGCGAAGCTCGACTCGAGGAGACTCGACTCAAGAGAATGACTTGACTCGACGAGCGAAGCTCAACTCGAGGAGGCTGACTCGACTCGAGAAGCGAAGCTCGACTCGAGGAGGATGACTCGACTCAAGGAGCGAAGCTCGACTTCGAGGAGAATGACTCGACTCAAGGAGCGAAGCTCGACTTTGAGGAGAATGACTCGACTCGAGGAGCGAAGGTCGTGTTGGAATCGATCTAGGGTTTAAGAAAAAGTTTAACGCTTCGTTAAGCGGCGGAATTTTAAAAATTTTCTTTTTAAGTAAAACTAGTTTTTACTAACCTAGACAAGAGCATGTACATGTAAATAAAAACTAATATGAGCTATTAAAGTTACTAACCTTTCTTGAAGCTTGAACCTTGTAGAAGCTTTTGGAAATTTGCAACGCTCGTCTCCCCTCGCAGCACGTCTCTCTTTCTTTCCTCGGCACCTCGAGCAACCACGAAAGTTTCTATCACTAAATCACTCGAAAAGAATGAATCAGTGAGTGGGCACTTTTAAACACTACGACTTAAGAACGAGTCTCGAAGTCGCAGAGCTAAACACTAGGTCGAGTGAGGACCTAGGTGCCAAGACAAGAAATAATCGAAAATAAACTAGAGAGAGAGAGAGAGAGGATGGGGCGGCCAAGTCTAGAGAGAGAAGCTCTCAATCTCTAAAACTTTGCATGAATGAAAAGTGTGGAATGAGGCTCCTATTTATAGGAGAGGTCTCACCTTCAATAAGGTAGTTTCCTCTTCTATAGAATATCACATATTCATGAGCCAATTTCCCTTTTCCTTCAAAGAGGTGCACGTCCAAGACAAAACAAGTAAGTCCTTGGATTTGTTTCCTCTTTTGTTTGCTTCTCTCTTGACCACATTTGGGCGCCCACCATGTTTCCTCTTAGGGGAAATTTGTTTCCTCTTTTTCTTTTGGCAAGTATCTTGATACATTTATGCACAAAATATTCTCTCTTCCTATGGGTATTATGGGCGCCTATCACCTTCTAGAAGGGGCTTCTAGAAGCTTTTCCATTTTGTTCATGACAACATGAAAAAGGCCCATTAAGAATTTTCAATAAAATTCTTATGAAATGAAATTAATCCACAAGGCCCAATTAATCATATTATGGCCGAGTGACATTAAGTCATCAAATGAACTTGTCAAAAAATTTATTGACATTCATTTCATCCTTTGTCTCAAAAGACAAAAATACCCTTTTGACTATTTTCGTTCTTGTTTTGACTTAGCTTCCAGTTTAACTATTCCTATCGATGTGATTCGTGACAGTGACCTCATGGACCCAAATGAACAAAGCTTTAGCTAAACACTTGGACTCAAAAGTTCACAAACCTTTTCCAAGTTTAGCTTAATGTCAGCTGACTCCACTAAAGAGCTGACACTGAAAATCTCTCGGTCCAAATGAATTTGTTTTCTACTCAAGAATTCGACCTAATTATAATGAGCGGATCCACTGAATATTATCTATGCTACCCTTCATGAATGTCATCAGCTAGTCGGGATTTACTAAATTACCATTTTACCCTTCTAGCTGTTATTTCCTCAACTCCTTTGTCGCTTGTGAATAAGTTAGAAACAATGTATTGACGAGGAGCTAACAAGTCACATTGTTTCATCCAAAAGAGTCAGGACTCAATTTGGACACTGGCCAGTTCATTTATTCACACTCCAAGGAACAAAGCATGAGGTGACATACATTGCATTTCAGCAATCTTGTACATGAATTCCATATCTATGAGAACTTCACAAAGTTACTCATGACAGACTCACAACTTAGTACCTCACCAATAGGCCTTGTTCGGAATCACATAGTGAGTCCGAAATTTGACTTTCTCAAATGAGAATACTAAGGTGTGAAATGACATGTCTCATTTCAGGATTAAGGTAAGCATGATGCAATTCATACATAGTGACTTCGAGACATAAGAGGTTAAATGGTTTGTTCTTATATTGTCTCTAGAAGTGCACAGGTCAATTCAGTATCTTCGGAAGATACCTAGAAGAACTATAGAGTCCCAAACTCTCAATGCCTCATAACCAGACATCATAGATTCTTCTAACAATCATACTGAGGTCAATAGTCCTTTGACCCTTAGATTGCGAATATATCGTTTTAAGCAAACTACGAAGAGTTTGTTCATGCAAATCTACATTTGTCTCTTCGTAAGTTGTTTAGTTTGTTTATGGACTAAAAGACTATGGTTTTATCATAAAGCTTCAAACAAAGAAAGAATGAATGAACGTTTCAACTTTATTAATGAATAGATAGGCAATTACAAGCAAGAGTCTTCGTAAGACTATATGACATCAAATGTACATAAATAGACACTACTACTCTTCTTGTGGGCACCATTGACAACAAACTCCCACTTGACTCAAAGAAGATGTGAGTAGTCCTACATGCCTAATCCCTCTCGAAGTTGGTCGAAGACCATGTTCACTAGGGCCTTGGTGAATGGATCTGCCAGAGATCTACTTCACCTCCACGTCTCCGCGTTGCGCGATCTCTCGAATCAAATGGTATTTCCTCTCAATATGCTTAGAACGCTTATGGCTTCTAGGTTCCTTTGAGTTAGCGACAGCCCCACTATTATCACAATAAAGGGTCATGGGCTCGTCGACGTTTGGAACATCTTCCAAAAACCTAAGGAATTTTCTAAGCCATACAGCCTCTTTGGATGCTTCAAAAGCAGCCACATATTCTGCTTCCATTGTGGAGTCAGCAATGCAAGATTGCTTAATTCTCCTCCACACAACAGCTCCACCATTAAGGATGAACACAGATCCCGAAGTGGATTTCCTGGAATCCTTATCCGCTTGAAAATCGGAGTCGGTATATCCCGTCATAGTCAGGTCAGTACCTGAGTATGTAAGCATCAAGTTCCTAGTTCTTCGAAGACACTTAAGAACATGCTTAACAGCAATCCAGTGCTCGGGTCCAGGGTTGGATTGGAAACGGTTAACTACGTTAACGGCGAAACAGATGTCAGGTCTAGTGCAAAGCATAGCATACATAAGGCTTCCTACGGCAGAGGCGTAAGGAATTTTCCTCATGTCTTCAATCTCTTGTGCAGTCTTGGGAGACTGGTCCTTAGAGAGTGAAACTCCATGCCTAAAGGGTGTTTGACCCCTCTTGCAGTCTTGCATCGAGAAGCGATCCATCACCTTATCAATATAAGATGCTTGAGAGAGCGACAGGGTCCGGTTTTTCCTATCTCGAAAGATTTGGATCCCCAGAATGTACGCGGCTTCTCCTAGATCCTTCATATCAAATTGCTTTGCTAGCCAGACCTTAACCTCAGATAACTTACCCACGTCATTACCAATGAGTAGTATATCATCGACATATAGTACCAGAAACACAACTTTGCCTTCGTGTATTAACTTGTAAACACAAGGCTCATCTATTGACTGTTCAAAGCCGAAGCTCTTTACAGTTTCATCGAATCTAATATTCCATGACCTAGATGCTTGCTTTAGTCCATAAATGGATTTAAGCAACTCACAAACCTTGGTCTCTTGACCTTTATCCACGAAACCGTCTGGTTGAGCCATGTAAATGCGCTCGTCAAGATTGCCATTCAGAAAGGCTGTCTTGACATCCATTTGCCAGATCTCATAGTCGAGAGCTGCAGCTATGGATAGGAGTATGCGGATGGATTTAAGCATCGCGACTGGCGAGAAGGTTTCTTCATAGTCAATCCCTTCTTGTTGGGTATAACCCTTTGCCACAAGTCGTGCTTTGAACGTCTCGACGTTCCCATCAGGACCCCTTTTCTTCTTGTATATCCACTTACACCCTACGGGTTTAATCCCTTCAGGAAGGTCTACAAGTTTCCAGACTTTGTTGACATACATCGAGTGCATTTCAACTTTCATGGCGTCAAGCCAAAGGTTTGATTCAGAACAAGCCATCGCTTGGCTATAGGAAACAGGGTCATCCATGTCGGAGACGGCTACAAGAGAGTCTCCATAAGACATGTACCTGTCAGGCTTTTGAGTAGCCCTCCCACTACGTCTAAGTACTACTTGACGAGATTCTGATGAGTTAGGTTGTGTTTCAGTTGGGGTAAGAACAGTTCTTACAGATGAGGTAGAAGCTTCCTCACCCAACTTTTCTTCAAGCACAATTTTGCTTCTAGGTTTCGCATCCTTCATAAAGTCCTCCTCAAGGAAACGAGCATTCGTGCTAACGAAATCTTATCGTCCTCGGGACTATAGAAAATGAAACCTTTGGTTTCCTTTGGATATCCTACAAACAGGCACAATTCTGACCTACTAGCCAACTTGCTAGTCTTTTGCCTTAGCACATGTGCAGGGCAACCCCAAATTCGGATGTGGCCCAAACTTACTTTACGGCCAGTCCATCTTTCATAAGGAGTACCAGGAACCGTTTTAGATGGAACTTGGTTCAGAATGTAAGCGGCTGTTTCGAGGGCATATCCCCAAAAGGAAAGCGGGAGTGATGAGTAACTCATCATCGATCTAACCATCTCCATAAGAGTTCGGTTTCTTCTCTCTGACACTCCGTTTTGTTGAGGTGTGCCAGGTGCGGTAAGCTGAGAAGCAATACCTTCTTCTTTAAGAAAGTCGTCGAACTCTCCAGACATATACTCACCACCTCGATCAGATCGAAGGGTTTTGATCACTTTGCCAGTTTGCTTTTCCACTAAAGCCCTAAAGACCTTAAATACGTTAAAGGTCTCGGATTTGTGTTTGAGCAAATAGACAAACCCATATCGTGAGTAATCATCAGTGAAGGTAACGAAGTATTCGTATCCTCCACGTGCCTGTTGGCTGAGCGGACCACATACATCATAATGTACTAGTTCCAGCAACTCAGTGGCTCTTCGACCCTTATCGGAGAAAGGTCGCTTAGTCATTTTTCCTTCTATGCAGGATTCACAAGTAGGTAGTGAACCTATTGCAGAGGCTTGGAGTGGACCGTCCCTCACAAGTCTCTTAATCCTATCTAGACTGATATGACCAAGTCTTAAGTGCCATAGGTATGTTGATTTTGTTAGATCGGAGGATTCAGAAAGTTTGATCCTCTTTGGCTCCCTAATTAGATCATTATCTATATCTGTGTCTAAAAGAGAAGGTTGAGTGGGATCGATGTAAGAAAGACCATTCTTCATACATGCATCAGTGACAAAAGAATTATCAGGAAACGAAATACGAATTCCATTCTTAATGAACTTTAAACAATAATCTTGCTCACGAAGACGAGCAACGGATATTAAGTTCTTCCCAAAGGTAGGAACAAAATATACATTATTCAAGTTTAAAGTGCGGTCTTCAAAAGACAGCGTCACGGATCCCACAGCCTTCGCAGACACCAGGCTCCCATCACCCCATTTGAAACAGAACTCGCCTTCCTCTAAGCTTTTGGTTTTCTTGAAACCATTCAAGGAACAACAAATATGGTTAGTAGCAGCGGAGTCAAGAATCCACGTTGATACATTATCAGCTACTAAGCATGCTTCGGTAACTAGTACAATACTATGTTCCTTTGCTTTGAGATAGGCGGGACAGTTCTTTTTGTCGGCCTTGTAAGGTCTCTTCACAGTTTCAGAGGCGGAGGCTTTTTGCTCAGTAGCATGTGCCTCTCCTTGATTCCTCTTTCTCTTAGTGAAACCTACAGCAGTGTGAAGTTCCTCCATAAGCTTGGTAGCAGTGTACTCTAGCTTGTTTATGGAGTAGTTCATCTTGGAGGTATCAAGAGACGCGGGGAGAGTTTCTAAGATCATATCTATGAGATTCTTCCCATCAGTCTCAGATCCTAGGATTTCCATTTTATTTAGAAAACTAATGATCAGTATCACAAAGTCTCTAACAGGAGTCCTAGCCTTCATATGACAGTTCATAAACTGTCGGACTGCTTTTTGCCTTGCTTGACGCCTTTGCCCTCCAAAACTCTCAAGGAGATTGTAGAGCATGTCAGCGGCAGTCTCGATGTCACGATGTTGCTTGTTCAGCATTTTGTTCATAGATGCTAAGATATAGCACCTCACAATCTCATCGGATCGAAGCCAGGCCGCTAAGGCGTCATTGTCCTCTTGAGTTGAATCGTCATTCGTCAGAGGAGGACACGGGGTGGTGAGTACCCATTTGTGCTTGTTAACGGTAGGTATTATGTCGAGGTTATGATTCGAATCTATGTAGTTTTCGTTTTCGAGTTGGTTCGAGGAAAGAAAGATAGAGAGAGGGTTGAGAGACATATTGCCTATATAAGTTGAAACAAGTTTATGATTAGTCTTTGGTTTAGGATTTAAGTTTCATTAAGACTTTTGTAAAATCCAAAGGTGTTATGAACGAAATGACACTTTACTCCTTCGAGGGAAGGCCACAACGAGTCTCCTTTCATAAGTAAATGACTCATCATTAATGCATAGCCAAGATGTCAATACATCAATTTTGACTAGCCACCTTGTAAATTGGTTTGATCACTCACATCCTTTCGCAGGGCCTCGAGGGAGGATTACTAGGGATTGAGTCTAAGTGTGTAACCAACCACTTAGTCCAAAAGATTGACTTTGAAAAACAATCCGCCGAGGGGAGGTCTTGTCATCATCGTCTCACTCTCGAACGTAGCTCATTGAGCAATGATCAGAGCAAAGCGCCCTTGAGTACTCTCATTTAAGAGAGGGCCACGAGGGTGACTCTTAGTCCGGCGACACTTACACTTTTCATTAGTGTTGGGGATCGTGGGTTACAAACAACAAGTATAACCCTCCCACTTAGTTTTTGGTTCATCGACTCTTATAAGTTCGGAAACAAATTTTCTAGTTAGAGAGCGACAGAGCGGACAACTAGAAGAGAATCCTAGATCGACATGTTCAGAGCAGTATTAGTGCATAAAGGCACAAGGGACATACTCGATCTTTTCCTATTTTCTATTTCGAGAAAGTGCGTGAGGGAAGTGTGAACTTCAACTCACTCGAACACTTGAAAGTTTGAGATTACACATCTTTTTATTTTTCCGGCTTGTCTACAAGGAGACCTCCCACTCAAAATTTCAAGAGCATATAGATTTTGAACATATGTGATATAGATATAGTTTTGAAAACATTTTGAAAACTTATTTGACTTGGATGACAAAATATTTTCAAGTTTGAAAGTGAAAACGGTTTTTCAAAATTCAAACTAGTTTTGTAAAAATTCAATTTCAATTAAACTTTCAAAAATCAAAACATTTTAATCTTTACACATCATGTTTATAATCATATGAAAAACATTTTTGCTCAAGAAAATTTTCTCATTA
Organism: Urtica dioica subsp. dioica; assembly: GCF_054948205.1. Classification (NCBI taxonomy): domain Eukaryota; kingdom Viridiplantae; phylum Streptophyta; class Magnoliopsida; order Rosales; family Urticaceae; genus Urtica; species Urtica dioica. Next base: position 14,680,254 of record NC_142763.1, read on the forward strand.
GAGTTCTATAACTCATGGTAGTGGGGTTTGAAAATCCGGATTTCTAAAAAACTGGAGTTTCAGACAGCCGCACACCTCGGAGTAAAATCGCCATATCTGGCGGCTCCGATGTTCTTTTGAGCCGAAACCGGTGGCATTGGACAGAGGACAGACAGAGCTTTAATTTGATTTAAGAATCATTAAATTTCGATTTCTGAGCAGAGAGTTATGCCGCTTTTAATGCGGGTTTACATTCCAGCTCGAAGAAAAAGAAATAAATTAAAGCTTCGTCCTTTTAGGTGCGAAAAAGAATCGAGTGTAACGGAACGTTTTAAGATGTTGTTTAAAGCTTTTATTTGTGTTTTATTAGCAGGGTAAAAACATAGAATAAAAGAAATAACAACATGCATAAAACGATTCAAGTAAATAAAAGAAACTAGCAAGAAAATAAAACTAGTCACAAAATTTACTCGAAAATTCTCAAACCTTTAAAACACGTTTTTCAATATAAAAAATTAAAAACTTTTAGAACTGATTCTAATGTGTTTTAACATCATCCCAAACTCATAGAAAATCAACATGGTTTTTAATTTAGAGACAAGAGCAATAAATTAAAAAAATCTAAGATTACAATTCTAACTTGTCACAAAATTAGTAAACTTTCGAAAACGATTTTCAAGCTCATAATTTAAAAACATGCACATGCATTCCTTTGACCATAGCTCTGATACCATTTGTTGGAATCGATCTAGGGTTTAAGAAAAAGTTTAACGCTTCGTTAAGCGGCGGAATTTTAAAAATTTTCTTTTTAAGTAAAACTAGTTTTTACTAACCTAGACAAGAGCATGTACATGTAAATAAAAACTAATATGAGCTATTAAAGTTACTAACCTTTCTTGAAGCTTGAACCTTGTAGAAGCTTTTAAAAAGTTGCAACGCTCGTCTCCCCTCGCAGCACGTCTCTCTTTCTTTCCTCGGCACCTCGAGCAACCACGAAAGTTTCTATCACTAAATCACTCGAAAAGAAGGAATCAGTGAGTGGGCACTTTTAAACACTACGACTTAAGAACGAGTCTCGAAGTCGCAGAGCTAAACACTAGGTCAAGTGAGGACCTAGGTGCCAAGACAAGAAATAATCGAAAATAAACTAGAGAGAGAGAGAGAGGATGGGGCGGCCAAGTCTAGAGAGAGAAGCTCTCAATCTCTAAAACTTTGCATGAATGAAAAGTGTGGAATGAGGCTCCTATTTATAGGAGAGGTCTCACCTTCAATAAGGTAGTTTCCTCTTCTATAGAATATCACATATTCATGAGCCAATTTCCCTTTTCCTTCAAAGAGGTGCACGTCCAAGACAAAACAAGTAAGTCCTTGGATTTGTTTCCTCTTTTGTTTGCTTCTCTCTTGACCACATTTGGGCGCCCACCATGTTTCCTCTTAGGGGAAATTTGTTTCCTCTTTTTCTTTTGGCAAGTATCTTGATACATTTATGCACAAAATATTCTCTCTTCCTATGGGTATTATGGGCGCCTATCACCTTCTAGAAGGGGCTTCTAGAAGCTTTTCCATTTTGTTCATGACAACATGAAAAAGGCCCATTAAGAATTTTCAATAAAATTCTTATGAAATGAAATTAATCCACAAGGCCCAATTAATCATATTATGGCCGAGTGACATTAAGTCATCAAATGAACTTGTCAAAAAATTTATTGACATTCATTTCATCCTTTGTCTCAAAAGACAAAAATACCATTTTGACTATTTTCGTTCTTGTTTTGACTTAGCTTCCAGTTTAACTATTCCTATCGATGTGATTCGTGACAGTGACCTCATGGACCCAAATGAACAAAGCTTTAGCTAAACACTTGGACTCAAAAGTTCACAAACCTTTTCCAAGTTTAGCTTAATGCCAGCTGACTCTACTAAAGAGCTGACACTGAAAATCTCTCGGTTCAAATGAATTTGTTTTCTACTCAAGAATTCGACCTAATTATAATGAGCGGATCCACTGAATATTATCTATGCTACCCTTCATGAATGTCATCAGCTAGTCGGGATTTACTAAATTACCATTTTACCCTTCTAGTTGTTATTTCCTCAACTCCTTTGTCGCTTGTGAATAAGTTAGAAACAATGTATTGACGAGGAGCTAACAAGTCACATTGTTTCATCCAAAAGAGTCAGGACTCAATTTGGACACTGGCCAGTTCATTTATTCACACTCCAAGGAACAAAGCATGAGGTGACATACATTGCATTTCAGCAATCTTGTACATGAATTCCATATCTATGAGAACTTCACAAAGTTACTCATGACAGACTCACAACTTAGTACCTCACCAATAGGCCTTGTTCGGAATCACATAGTGAGTCCGAAATTTGACTTTCTCAAATGAGAATACTAAGGTGTGAAATGACATGTCTCATTTCAGGATTAAGGTAAGCATGATGCAATTCATACATAGTGACTTCGAGACATAAGAGGTTAAATGGTTTGTTCTTATATTGTCTCTAGAAGTGCACTTGTCAATTCAGTATCTTCGGAAGATACCTAGAAGAACTATAGAGTCCCAAACTCTCAATGCCTCATAACCAGACATTATAGATTCTTCTAACAATCATACTGAGGTCAATAGTCCTTTGACCCTTAGATTGCGAATATATCGTTTTAAGCAAACTACGAAGAGTTTGTTCATGCAAATCTACATTTGTCTCTTCGTAAGTTGTTTAGTTTGTTTATGGACTAAAAGACTATGGTTTTATCATAAAGCTTCAAACAAAGAAAGAATGAATGAACGTTTCAACTTTATTAATGAATAGATAGGCAATTACAAGCAAGAGTCTTCGTAAGCTCGACTCGAAGAGGATGACTCGACTCGAGGAGCGAAGCTCGACTCGAGGAGAATGACTTGACTCGAGGAGCGAAGCTCAACTCGAGGAGACTGACTCGACTCGAGAAGCGAAGCTCGACTCGAGGAGGATGACTCGACTCGAGGAGCGAAGCTCGACTCGAGGAGAATGACTTGACTCGAGGAATGAAGCCCAACTCGAGGAGACTGACTCGATTCGAGAAGCAAAGCTCGACTCGAGGAGGATGACTCGACTCGAGGAGCGAAGCTCGACTCGAGGAGAATGACTTGACTCGAGGAGCGAAGCTCAACTCGAGGAGACTGACTCGACTCGAGAAGCGATGCTCGACTCGAGGAGGATGACTCAACTCGAGGAGCGAAGCTCGACTCAAGGAGGATGACTCGACTCGAGGAGCGAAGCTCGACTCGAGGAGAATGACTTGACTCGAGGAGCGAAGCTCAACTCGAGGAGACTGACTCGACTCGAGAAGCGATGCTCGACTCGAGGAGGATGACTCAACTCGAGGAGCGAAGCTCGACTCAAGGAGGAGGACTCGACTCGAGGAGCGAAGCTCGACTCGAGGAGAATGACTTGACTCGAGGAGCGAAGCTCAACTCGAGGAGACTGACTCGACTCGAAAAGCGAAGCTCGATTCGAGGAGGATGACTCGACTCGAGGAGCGAAGCTAGACTCGAGGAGAATGACTTGACTCGAGGAGAGAAGCTCAACTCGAGGAGACTGACCCGACTCGAGGAGGATGACTCGACTCGAGGAGCGAAGCTCGACTTGAGGAGAATGACTTGACTCGAGGAGCGAAGCTCAACTCGGGGAGATTGACTCGACTCGAGAAGCGAAGCTCGACTCGAGGAGGATGATACGACTTTGGGAGGAAGCTCGACTCGAGCAGAATGACTTGACTCGAGGAGCGAAGCTGAACTCGAGGAGACTGACTCGACTCGAGAAGCGAAGCTCGACTCGAAGAGGATGACTCGACTCGAGGAGCGAAGCTCGATTAGAGGAGAATGACTTGACTCGAGGAGCGAAGCTCAACTCGAGGGGACTGACTCGACTCTAGAAGTGAAGCTCGACTCGAGGAGGATGACTCGACTCGAGGAGCGAAGCTCGACTCGAGGAGAATGACTTGACTCGAGGAGCAAAGCTCATCTCGAGGAGACTGACTCGACTCGAGAAACGAAGCTCGACTCGAGGTGGATGACTCGACTCGAGGAGCGAAGCTCGACTTGAGGAGAATGACTCGACTCGAGGGGCGAAGCTCGACTCGAGGAGAATGACTTGACTCGAGGAGAGAAGCACAACTTAAGGAGACTGACTCGACTCGAGAAGCGAAGCTCGACTCGAGGAGGATGACTCGACTCGAGGAGCGAAGCTCGACTAGAGGAGAATGACTTGACTCGATGAGCGAAGCTCAACTCAAGGAGACTGACTCGACTCTAGAAGCGAAGCTCGACTCGAGGTGGATGATTCGACTCGAGGAGGAAGCTCGACTCGAGAAGAATGACTTTACTCGAGGAGCGAAGCTCAACTCGAGGAGACTAACTCGACTCGAGAAGCGAAGCTCGACTCGAGGAGGATGACTCGACTCGAGGAGCGAAGCTCGACTCGAGGAGGATGACTCGACTCGAGGAGCGAAGCTCGACTTGAGGAGAATGACTTGACTCGAGGAGCGAAGCTCAACTCGAGGAGACTGACTCGACTCGAGGAGGATGACTCGACTCGAGGAGCGAAGCTCGACTCGAGGAGAATGACTTGACTCGAGGAGCGAAGCTCAACTCGAGGAGACTTACTCGACTCGAGAAGCGAAGCTCGACTCAAGAAGGATGACTCGACTCGAGGAGCGAAGCTCGACTAGAGGAGACTGACTCGACTCGAGAAGCGAAGCTCAACTCGAGGAGACTGACTCGACTCGAGAAGCGAAGCTCGACTCGAGGAGGATGACTCGACTCGAGGAGCGAAGCTCGACTCGAGGAGAATGACTTGACTCGAGGAGCGAAGCTCAACTCGAGGAGACTGACTCGACTCGAGAAGCGAAGCTCGACTCGAGGAGGATGACTTGACTCGAGGAGCGAAGCTTGACTTGAGGAGAATGACTTGACTCGAGGAGCGAAGCTCAACTCGAGGAGACCGACTCGACTCGAGGAGGATGACCCGACTCGAGGAGCGAAGCTCGACTCGAGGAGAATGACTTGACTCGAGGAGCGAAGCTCAACTCGAGGAGACTTACTCGACTCGAGAAGCGAAGCTCGACTCGAGGAGGATGATACGACTTTAGGAGGAAGCTCGACTCGAGCAGAATGACTTGACTCGAGAAGCGAAGCTCAACTCGAGGAGACTGACTCGACTCGAGAAGCGAAGCTCGACTCGAGGAGGATGACTCGACTCGAGGAGCGAAGCTCGACTCGAGGAGGATGACTCGACTCGAGTAGAATGACTCGACTCGAGGAGCGAAGCTCGACTCGAGGAGAATGACTTGACTCGAGGAGCGAAGCTCAACTCGAGGAGACTTACTCGACTCGAGAAGCGAAGCTCGACTCAAGAAGGATGACTCGACTCGAGGAGCGAAGCTCGACTAGAGGAGACTGACTCGACTCGAGAAGCGAAGCTCAACTCGAGGAGACTGACTCGACTCGAGAAGCGAAGCTCGACTCGAGGAGGATGACTCGACTCGAGGAGCGAAGCTCGACTCGAGGAGAATGACTTGACTCGAGGAGCGAAGCTCAACTCGAGGAGACTGACTCGACTCGAGAAGCGAAGCTCGACTCGAGGAGGATGACTCGACTCGAGGAGCGAAGCTCGACTCGAGGAGAATGACTTGACTCGAGGAGCGAAGCTCAACTGAAGGAGACTGACTCGACTCGAGAAGCGAAGCTCGATTCGAGGAGGATGACTCGACTCAAGGAGCGAAGTTCGACTAGAGGAGAATGACTTGACTCGAGGAGCGAAGCTCAACTCGAGGAGACTGACTCGACTCTAGAAGCGAAGCTCGACTCGAGGAAGATGATTCGACTCGAGGAGCGAAGCTCGACTCGAGGAGAATGACTTGACTCGAGGAGCAAAGCTCAACTCGAGGAGACTGACTCGACTCGAGAAGCGAAGCTCGACTCGAGGAGGATGACTCGACTCGAGGAGCGAAGCTCGACTCGAGGAGAATGACTCGACTCGAGGAGCGAAGCTCGACTCGAGGAGAATGACTTGAGTCGAGGAGCGAAGCACAACTCAAGGAGACTGACTCGACTCGAGAAGCGAAGCTCGACTCGAGGAGGATGACTCGACTCGAGGAGCGAAGCTCGACTAGAGGAGAATGTCTTGACTCGAGGAGCGAAGCTCAACTCGAGGAGACTGACTCGACTCTAGAAGTGAAGCTCGACTCGAGGAGGATGACTCGACTCGAGGAGAATGACTTGACTCGAGGAGCAAAGCTCAACTCGAGGAGACTGACTCGACTCGAGAAGCGACGCTCGACTCGAGGAGGATGACTCGACTCGAGGAGCGAAGCTTGACTCGAGGAGAATGACTCGACTCGAGGAGCGAAGCTCGACTCGAGGAGAATGACTTAACTCGATGAGCAAAGCACAACTCAAGGAGACTGACTCGACTCGAGAAGCGAAGCTCGACTCGAGGAGGATGACTCGACTCGAGGAGCGAAGCTCGACTAGAGGAGAATGTCTTGACTCGAGGAGCGAAGCTGAACTCGAGGAGACTGACTCGACTCTAGAAGCGAAGCTCGACTTGAGGTGGATGATTCGACTCGAGGAGGAAGCTCGACTCGAGGAGAATGACTTGACTCGAGGAGCGAAGCTCAACTCGAGGAGACTGACTCGACTCGAGAAGCGAAGCTCGACTCGAGGAGGATGACTCGACTCGAGGAGCGAAGCTCGACTCGAGGAGGATGACTCGACTCGAGGAGCGAAGCTCGACTCGAGGAGAATGACTTGACTCGAGGAGCGAAGCTCAACTCGAGGAGACTGACTCGACTCGAGAAGCGAAGCTCGACTCGAGGAGGATGAATCGACTCGAGGAGCGAAGCTCGACTCGAGGAGAGTGACTTGTCTCGAGGAGCGAAGCTCGACTCGAGGAGGATGGCTCGACTCGAGGAGGATGGCTCGACTCGAGGAGCAAAGTTCGACTCGAGGAGAATGGTTCGATTTGAGGTGCAAGGCTCGACTCGAGGAGAATGACTCAACTCGAGGAGCGAGGCTCGACTCAAGGGGAATGACTCGACTCGAAGAGCGAAGCTCGACTCGAGGAGAGTGACTTGACTCGAGGAGCATGACTCGACTCGAGGAACGAAGTCTCAGCTAGTTCAGGCCGAGCGGGGTTCTTGCTCAGAGGCGGGGTTCGCGAGGTTTTGCGAACAGCTTTAAGTAACTCGCATGGAACAGGGATTCTCCCAAGGTGAGCGTGATCGTGTTTAGTTGGCGATGGCGAAGATGGCATGAACTCCGCCTCGTACGGCGGTTCAGGTGCGTTGCAATTTAGTCATCATATGCAACGCCTCGTGGCGACTCAGAGTGCGTTGTGAGAGACGGTTTTGTGCGTCGTTAGGTGTCTTAGGCACATCGCAAGGGATGGCCAAGATGCACCATGCAGGCTTCTTAGGTGTGCCGTATAGGCGTTTTAGATGAGCCATGTAGGCATTTTGGTTGCGCCATGTAGGCGTTTTAGATGCACTATGTAGGCGTTTTGAATTGCGCCCTGTAGGCGTCTTGGGCTGCGCCATGTAGGCGTCTTACGTGCGCCATGTAGGCGTCTTAAGTACGCCATGTAGGCGTCTTATAGGTTGCGCCTTTACGCGTCTTACGTGCGCCATGTAGGCGTCTTAGGTTGCGCCATGTAGGCGTCTTAAGCGCGCCATGTAGGCGTCTTATAGGTTGCGCCTTTACGCGTCTTACGTGCGCCATGTAGGCGTCTTAGGTTGCGCCATGTAGGCGTCTTACGGGTTGCGCCTTTACGCGTCTTACGTGCGCCATGTAGGCGTCTTAGGTTGCGCCATGTAGGCGTCTTACGGGCTGCGACTTTACGCGACTTACGTGCGCCAGGTAGGCGTCTTAGGTTGCGCCATGTAGGCGTCTTACGGGCTACGCCTTTACGCGACTTACGTGCGCCATGTATGCATCTTAGGTTGCGCCATGTAGGCGTCTTACGGGCTGCGCCTTTACGCGTCTTACGTGCGCCATGTAGGCGTCTTAGGTTGCGCCATGTAGGCGTCTTACGGGCTGCGCCTTTACGCGACTTACGTGCGCCATGTAGGCGTCTTAGGTTGCGCCATGTAGGCGTCTTACGGGCTGCGCCTTTATGCGACTTACGTGCGCCATGTAGGCGTCTTACGGGCTGTGCCTTTACACGTCTTACGTGCGCCATGTAGGCGTCTTAAGTTGCGCCATGTAGGCGTCTTACGGGCTGCGCCTTTACGCGACTTACGTGCGCCATGTAGGCGTCTTAGGTGCGTCACGAGGGACGGCTTTAGCCTGCATCTCGGGGATGTCTTACAGCACGCCGCGGGGGCGTCTTAGCCTGCATCGCGGGGATGTCTTACGGCGCGCCGCGGAGGCGTCTTAGCCTGCATCGCGGGGATGTCTTACGGCGCGCCGCGGAGGCGTCTTAGCCTGCATCGCGGGGATGTCTTACGGCGCGCCGCGGAGGCGTCTTAGCCTGCATCGCGGGGATGTCTTACGGCGCGCCGCGGAGGCGTCTTAGCCTGCATCTCTGGGTTGGCTTATGGCGCGCCGCGGAGGCGTCTTCAGCCTGCATCTCTGGGATGTCTTATGGCGCGCCGCGGAGGCGTCTTCAGCCCGCATCTCAGGGATGTCTTATGGCGCGCCGCGGAGGCGTCTTCAGCCTGCATCTCTGGGATGTCTTATGGCGCGCCGCAGAGGCGTCTTCAGCCTGCATCTCAGGGATGTCTTATGGCGCGCGGCGGAGGCGTCTTCAGCCTGCATCTCGTGGATGTCTTACGGCGCGCCGCGGAGGCGTCTTGGTTGAACGCTCGTTCCCGTTTGTGTTCGGGTGGTTTGTCTTGGTGGAGCGTGCTTTCTTTTTGCGGAGCGTACTTTCTTGAGGATTTTGAGCGTACTTACCATTGCCTATGTCACTAGCCCCCCGAGTTTTGGGTTTACACGTGTAATCTTTGATGATTAAAAATCTTTGATAAAGTGGATTTTGAAAGAAAAACATCGAACTTTATTAATATTGTAAAAATTTTGGAATCCTAAAACGTTGGCTCATAGGCCTTATTGAATGTTTAGAAAGCAAAGAAATAAAATGGGGGGAAGCGCTGGCTACTGGTAGTACTGCCTCAAGTGTTCCGCATTCCACAGGCGACGGATCGGTGTCCGTGTATTTGATGTGGTGTGTCTCGTCATGTATGACTTGGTAGATTTTGTGGGGTCCCTCCCTGTTTGGGATGAGGACGTTGGCACCTTGCACTTGGGTGTCATGCAGATGTCTTCGTGGACTTCGCGGAGGACCTTGGTCGACTCGACGCGGTTTCTAAGTTGAGAGATCGTGTTAACCGTCTTTCTAGCGGTCTTTCCATCGATTCCTTGGATGTAGCATATTCAAGCTTGGGATTCGTCTCCAGCCATGATGCCGGTTCTATCCTTGGTAGGGAACTTCGCCAGTAGGTGGTATGTAGAAGTAATAGCCCTTAGTCGGTTCAACGTGGGTCGCCCAATGATTACGTTGTAGGGGGACTCTTGGCCGATCACTAGGAATGGGATCATGTGAACGACTTTAATGCCTCTGGGAGTTCCGAAGGTGACCGGCAGATCGATGATGCCTTCGGTCATGACTCTCTCACTACTACAAATTAACATATTGGGTGCGGAAGGGTATTAGGTGCGACATGTCGCACCTAAATGTCGCACCTAAGAACATATTAGGTGCGACATGTCGCACCCGATAGTCTTCCAAGCGCCTAAAAATTTCGCTGATGATTATGGCTATCCGGTGCGACTTTGTCGCACCTGATATGCAATTGTCGCACCGGATACTATTGGGTGCGACAGATGTCGCACCTAATACCATTGGGTGCGACTTGTGTCGCACCTAATGGGTTTAAAAATTTAAAACGGTCAGAAATTCCCCCCGAATATTTTGGGTTCTGGAATTTAACATTGGGTGCGACAGTGTCGCACCTAATAGTCATATTAGGTGCGACACTTATGACTATTAGGTGCGACTGTGTCGCACCTAATAGGTTTAGGGTATTTTAAATACCCGAGCTTCTTCTTCTTCGCCCAAACCAACTCTCTCACTCTCTAACTCTCTCTTCTCTCTCTAACTCTCTCTCTCTCTCCGACGCTCGTCCCCGGCGCCACCAGCCCCGCCTCCAGCCCGACGCTCGTCCCCGACGCGACCAGCCCCGCCTCCAGCGCCCGACGCTCGTCCCCGGCGCGACCAGCCCCGCCTCCAGCCCGACGCTCGTCCCCGGGCGACCAGCCCCGCCTCCAGCCCGACGCTCGTCTCCGGCGCGACCAGTCCCGCCTCCATTCCCCGGCGCCGTCCTCCAGGTACGCCTCACACTCTCTCTCTCTCTCTCTCTCTCTGTCTCACTCTCTCTCCGTCAATCTCACGCTGTCTCTCTCCGACCAGGCCCGACCCACCCGACCAACTCACTCTCTCACTCTCTAACTCTCTCTTCTCTCTCTAACTCTCTCTCTCTCTCGCTTCACCGGAGACGAGCCGAGTCGTCGTCACCCTTCACCATTCACGCGTTCCGGCTGAAGATCGAGACCGAGTCATAGTCTCCACGACCCAGCTCCGGCCGGTAATCTCTCTCTCTCTCTCTCTCTCTCTCTCTCTCAGTGTACCTCTCAATCTCACTCTCGCTGTCTCTACGAGCCTCGCTGCCCAAAACAGGCTCTCGCTGCGAGATAGTCCCTTCGTCCGAGGACGTCTCAACACAACCCCGAGCTTTTTTCCGTTGCTCCGTCGCTCACAGCCTCAAGCCACCGTCTTTGCTCGTCGACTCCTCAAGAGGTTAGTTCATTTATTTATATTCTTATATGTGGTCTAATTAATTAGAAAGTTAATTAGATAGCTAGTTTAGTTTAGTTAGGTTAGTTTTATATGTAAATTATAATTTGAAATGTTAATTTACACATTTTAGTTGGTTAGTAATGATATATTGTAAATGTTATGTTAATTTTAGTAATGTTAATTTGAATTAATTTAATAACATGTTTAGATTGTATAGTCAAATGCTTAGGTTTGCGATTTAGTAAATGATATATTTGATTGAATTAACAAATGTTATGTTGATTTTAGTAATGTTAATTTGAACTAATTTAATAACATGTTTAGATTGTATAATAAAATGCTTAGGTTTGTGATTTAGTAAGTGATATGTTTGGATTGAATTAACAAATGTTATGTTGATTTTAGTAATGTTAATTTGAATTAATTTAATAATATGTTTAGATTGGTTGGTATTTAGTATTTAGTATTTAGTATGTTAATAAGATAGTCTTGGTTGGTTATATATGTGTTTTTTTTTAATTGCAGATTTTGGTTAGTCAATATTTTAGGGGAAACTCTGCCGAATTTTCGGTAGAATAAAACGTATTTCTCAAGAAAATTAACTCTTTTGATAATATATTTTAACGAATTAACTAATTTGTCGAAATTGGTTAACTCGTTAATGAAATCAGTAGTGAATTTGTATATATTAACGAATTCTAACCACTTTTCAAAATTAATACATGTCAATCACAATTTCTCTTTCATTCTTACCAATTCGCTCTCGAATCTTTCAAATATTAACGATCCACTATCAATTTCCTAACAATTCATCACTCTCAATTTCATAATAATTCACTCTAAATTTCAAATATTAACGATTCACTCTCAATTTTACCTCTCAATTTCCTAATAATTCATTCTTACAAAATGAATTCTAACGATTCAGTTTTATCCCCCAATTTCCCGTCTCATTCAGAAGAATGTCAAATCCAAGTAGGGACTGGATTACCGAGAACAATCGGTTGAGTTTGCAATATAAAACAGGGGTTAACGAGTTTATCCGCGTTGCAAGCAGACTCCCGAACGAAAACGGTCATTATCGTTGTCCTTGTAAGTCTTGCAATAACGTGAGATGTCTGGACATCGGGGTCGTAAAGAATCACCTTTTGAACAAGGGGTTTACTCCGGGATACACCGAATGGTATCATCACGGCGAACGTCGAATGGTAGAAGATGCCAGCGAGACTAACAAAAAAGGAGTCGGTGGATTGCACGATGCTCTCCATGATATAATGGATCACGAGGACTTCGACGATTTTACGGATCCGACTCCGAGTGAAGTGCGTGCAGATGAGCAAGTGGAAGATTTGTTCGCTGAGTTGGAAGCAGAATTGTACCCTGGGTGCAAAGAGTTTTCGTCTTTGTCGTTCTTGGTTTCGTTGATGCACATCAAAGTCACGAACCATTGGACGAACAAGTCGTTTACAGAATTGTTGCAGCTCTTGAGGAAGTCTCACCCAATTGGTAATCGAATTTCGGAAAAACACTACGAGGCAAAGGCGAAGCTGAAGCGTTTCGGCATGGGATACGATATGATTGACGCGTGCATCAACAATTGTGTGTTATTTCGAAAAAGATCTCGAGAAAGCTGAAGTGTGCCCAATTTGCAATGAGAGCAGATGGAATCCAACGGGGAAGAATGTATCACAAAAGATATTACGATACTTTCCCTTGAAAGATCGATTGAAGCGATTGTACGCTTCTCGACACACGTCGCTTGAGATGCAGTGGCATGAACGAGATCGCGTCAAAGAAGAAGGCGTTTTGCGACATCCGGCAGATGGTTTGACGTGGAAGAATCTAGATGAGAGACACCCAAATTTCGTTGCAGAGCCTCGTAACGTACGTCTGGGACTAGCTTCTGATGGGTTCAACCCGTTTGGGGAAATGAGTCTAGCGTATAGTATGTGGCCCGTGGTACTAACTGCGTACAACTTGCCACCTTGGTTGTGCATGAAAAAAGAGTACTTGATGCTAACGCTTTTGATACCTGGACCGAGCTCACCTGGAAAAGACATGGACGTGTTTTTAGAACCACTAGCTGAAGAGCTGAAAGAATTGTGGGATAATGGATTCCAAGTGCGAGACGGGGCGAACGATGAAGTGTTTCGGTTGCGTGCCGCGCTTCTATGGACGATAAACGACTTTCCGGCTCGATCGTATTTGTCGGGATGGAGTGGCCAAGGGTATCTTGCTTGCCCCACGTGCAACATTGAGACGCCATCTATGAAAATTAGAAACAGGATTGTCTACTATGACCATCGTCGATTCTTGCCTACGCCTCACCGATTGAGGAAAAGCACTGATCACTACGTAAATCGTCACGAGAAGCGCCGGAAACCTGTCAAGTTGACTGCGCAAGACATACTCGATCAGTTGACTAGTGTGTCTTCCACAAAAACCGGCAAGAATATCGGTAAACGAAAACGTGCTGAGTGCGAATTGAATTCGACCAAAAAGAGCATCTTTTATAAGTTGTCTTACTGGTCATAATTGGAGTTGAAGCACAACATGGACGTCATGCATATAGAGAAGAACGTGTGCGAGAATCTTCTCGGGACGATGCTCAGCTTGGAAAAGAAGAACTACGATACGGAGAAGTCGAGATTTGACTTGATGGACTTGAAAATCAAGTCTTCTCTGCACTTGAGACAACAAAGGAATGGGTGGTACAAACCGCCAGCAGCGTACACGTTAACGCTTGAGCAGAGACACCGGTTTACCGAGTTCCTTCAATCTGTTAAATTCCCAGATGGGCTCGCTGGAAATTTGAAGAAAAATGTAACTGCTGACGGGAAGCTCACAGGTTTGAAGTCGCACGATTGTCACGTGATCATGCAGAGGCTGTTGGCTGATGGTATTCGCCCTTTTGTGCTAAAACCGATACAAGAGACGATCTCAGAGCTCTGCAACTTGTTCAAGTTGATCAGTTCTAGAACCCTGAGAGTGGACGATCTCTGCAACTTGTTCAAGTGGATCAGTTACAGAAGAGCCGTTTATACTCGCGACTCAAGCGAAACATGTGTTTTACATCCAAGATCTCGTTAAGGGTCGCGAATGGGAAATCGTTCAGGAATGCAATCAACGTGGGATATGGGACATTCCTGAAGTTGATCCGACCACTTCAGCATCGATTCCATTGACAATAGAATTGTCAAATATCGACCGTCTTAATCATCGACACGAAACTGCTACGGCCGAGCTTGTTAATGTCGTTGAAGATGATGAAGAAGTGGATGAAGAAGATGAGGCGTTTGCCGTTTTTGAGGGAGACGATGTTGATGTCGATACTAACATTACATCGAGTGACAACGATGAATGACTAACACCATGTAATAACCGTAGTCGTCGAATAGTAATTACATAGTAATTAAAAATACTAACTACAATTCATTTTGCAGGATGTCTACTTCAGGTCAGGATCCATCAGGAGGAGAGTGTGACCCCCCGCAGATGCCGAGGAAGAAGCGGGGACCAACGACTGGCGTCGTTTCTGCGAGAGCTCGTGTTGGGACCCCTGGAGCGAACACAGTTCGCTACGATCAGAATGCGCAGGCGTTCTACCAAGACGTCAGGGAGCAAAATCCGTTGATCGGGACGTTCCAAAACCGATTAGGAAACCTGATCAAGAGTACCATTCCGGTCGACCTCCCAGACTGGAATCATGTGCTTGCGCAGAGTGTGGCGGCTCTTATGAACTCGATTCATAACGAGTATAACTTCGTCTATGCACATCCCGAGAGTGGCGAGCTTGTGCCTGCAGATCCTATTCGCAACGAGATTGATATGGCTATCATTCGCGATGCGAAGAGAATGCGTCGTGGCCAGAAGTCGAGGTTGTCGCAGCTCTTCTTCAAGACATTTTGCGGGAGTAAGGATCTCGCTAAAAATGAAACTCCCGATGCCTACAACCAGGAAGCCTGGTTGAAAGCAATAGAGGCGTTCGACTCGCCAGAGCATAAGGTATGAGTTGAACTTCCGATGATTATTCGAATTTCTTAAAATTAAACTTCACGTATTTATGTCTTGCAGGCGAAATCTCTCCGCAACCGGGAAAATTCGAAGATGAAGAAGACGAAGGCGAGGCAAGGCTCGCTTAGTTTTTTTGGTCATCGCTCGAGGAACGTAAGTCTCTTAAAATTAATATGTAATATATATGTGATTCATATTTTAATGTTGAAAAATTACAGCGAAGAGAAGATGGGAGTATAGGCTCGGCTTTAGCGATATGGTTAGAAAAACACCAGGACGCTAAGGGATCGTGGACGACGGACTTCGCGAAGACGCAATACGTAAGTTAATTTTTTTTTATTTACTATATTTAATTACTTTATTTCTTCTTATCTGATAAGTTTTTTGTGGTTTTATTTTGAAGGATCAAGTCACCGCCTAGACGATAGATATTTTGCGGCAAGCGGAGGAGTAAAACATCGTGATCTCCCAAGAAGATGCAGAGATGTACACGATGCGTGATGTTTTGGGAGTGCGCAGAGACTGGGAAGTCGGTTTAGGGCCTTCGATCCCAAGGTCATCGTTGGGTGTTGCCCAAACGCTAGATGGAGGCTCGTCAAGTTCGTCATCTCAGACCGATCCATTGGTTGCCGAGATGCGAGCTCAGATGGATGCCCAACAAGCCGAGCTGCAACTGATGCGGCAACAGATCGCCTTCCTCAGCCAGCAGCACAACCAGCCTCCCACGACTCCTCAACCTCCGCCTCCATCGCAACCAGGTGGGACGGATCAGCAGACGCCAGGTTCCACGCCGGGTTCTATGGATTACTTGCGAGACCGTCCTTACGGAAGCGGCGGAACGAGCGGCAGCGCGTCAGGCAGCGGTGGACGAGGATGCGGAAGCGGTTCTCGAAGTTCTGGCAACTTATTCGGTAGAGGAAATTCTACTATCGATAAGTTTTATAAGAAAAAAAAATAGGAATTCATTTTTTTTCGTTTTTTGGAAAGAATTTGTATTTTTAATTAAGAATTCTATTTTCAGAATATTATTTCTAATTCATTTAGAATTTTGTTTAATTAATATTATTCGAATTTTTATTTTTAATTCATTTAGAATTATGTAATTCATTTTTATTTTGTTAATTTAATTTTTTTAATTTTGTATTTTTTTTTAATTAAACAAACATATTCGGTGCGACATTGTCGCACCGAATACCATGACGCGAAAACGTTCAGGTGTGACATGTCGCACCCGATATGCATTTACCCGCCAATTCTATAAAATTTGGCAGGAAAATAACTTGGGCATTAGGTGCGATAAGTCGCACCTGGAAGTGTCGCACCTAATGGGGTACCTATTAGGTGCGACATGTCGCACCGAATACCTTCTGCGACGGGTTATCAGGTGCGACATTGTCGCACCTAATGTCGCACCTAATAAACCTTTAGGTGCGACATTTGAGGCATTGGGTGCGACATCCGTCGCACCGGATAACGTATTTTGTCCTAGTGTCTTCCCAGTGAACCCGAATAGAGGCGTTTGGGTCGGAGTTGGGCGTAGCCCCTCGAGCTTCATGCGCTCTAGAGTGGACTTGAAGATTATGTCGGCAGCACTGCCGTTTGTCGATGAGAACTCTTTTCACCAAGTTCTTAGCCACTTGGGCTTTGAGTACAATCGCGTCATTGTGCGGATGCACAACTCGCTTGGCCTCTTTGTTGGTGAAATGCATCGTCTTGTGAGGCACGGACGGAGGTTCTTCATACGTGAGGTTTAAGGCTCGATTCGAGGAGCGAAGCCCGATTCGAGGAGAGTGACTCGTCTCGAGAAGCATGGCTCATCTCGAGGAGCATGGCTCGACTCGAGGAGTATGACTCGTCTCGAGGAGCAAGGCTCGACTCGAGGAGTGTGACTCGTCTCGAAGAGCATGGCTCGGCTCGAGGAGTATGACTCGACTCGAGGTGTAAGGCTCGACTCGAGGAGAATGACTCGACTCGAGGAGCGAGGTTCGACTTCGAGGAGAATGACTCGACAAGAGGAGCAAGGCTGAACTCGAGGAGAATGACTTGTCTCGAGGAGCGAAGCTCGACTCAAGGAGAATGACTCGTCTCAAGGAGCAAGGCTCGACTCGAGGAGTGTGACTCGTCTCGAAGAGCATGGCTCAGCTCGAGGAGTGTGACTCGTCTCAAGGAGCGAAGCTCGACTCGAGGAGAATGACTTGTCTCGAGGAGCAAGGCTCGACTCGACGAGTGTGACTCCTCTCGAAGAGCAAGGCTCGACTCGAGGAGTGTGAGTCGACTCAAGGAGCGAAGCTCGATTCGAGGAGAATGACTCGACTCGAGGACCGATGCCCGACTCGACTTTGCAGCCATTCGGTTGTGGTACCTCGCGTTCTTCGCCTTTAGTTGGCGGATACTCTCCTCCAACTCCATGATGCGGTCGTCCCTGCTATCAGGAGATGGAGATGGTGAGCGGGTCGAGGTCTCTTCGTGGAGCGACTCTTAGTCACCATGCGCTCAGGAGCGCAAGAAGTATTTCTTGGTCCCCGTGACGTTTTCGGGGTTGTTCACGCCCTCAGAACGTACGGGTGGTTGGCTACTCATCGTTTCTCAAGTTCGAGAAAGTTGAGTTCGCAGAAGAAAAGAAGAAGATGAACAGAAGGGATTTCGGGCTGAATAGGTCGGGAAGTCCCCTCCTTCTAGCGCCAAAATGTTGTCGCACGAAAATGAACAACTATTTAAAACCTCGGGCGGTTCGATCCAAGGCCGGACCAAGTGATCGCACCCGGGCCAAGAGTGTGAACTCGATAGTCTCAAGCTAGGGTTTTCTCTGATCAACCCGCCTCTCGGTAGAGGTAGGGGGTGAGGAGGAGGAGTGACCGTGCCTTGGTTGTCGACTGCCTACGTACCCGTGTGTGGGATCAGGTCAGAACGTAGTTCAAGCATGTAGGACGCTGTATAAGGCGCGGAGCCTTGGTGGAGAAGCGTACTCGACGAAGGAGACGAGGCGCGGAGGAGTCCTCAGCGACGTCTCAGAACTTCGGAGATCGCGTATGCGAGAGAGAATGTGTGTTTTCTCTCTTTTGGAGACGTGGAAGACTCTAAGTCAAGAGTTCCTTGTTGTGGCGGGGATTCCGGACGCGTAGGCGATTCCTAGTCGGAAATGCCGGATGCGTGGATCGCGCGTGCATTTAGCGTGTTAGACGTGCGAGGGGAACTCTAGTCGAGAACCCTAGGGGCGTGCTTGAGCACCGGAGAACGTTCGGTCAGAGGGAGCGACGTCCGGGAAGTCCCCGTGAGTGCTTCGGAACCTCTGAGAACGAGAGAGAGAGAAGAGAGACTGCTTCAGGCCAAATATGGCATCCGGAGAAGCAGTTGTGAGTAAGAAATCGAGCGTGTCGATAAGAGATGAAGGGATGATTTTCCCCTCAGTGGGAGGGGGTTTATATAGGTGTTTGGGGACCCCAAAGAGGTCCTTTGGCGTCCATGTGGGACTAGGAACGCGCGCGGCATCAATTGGAGGCGCACAACCCGCGGCGCACAACCCGCGGCGCATGACTTGCGCGGCGCGCGACTCTTGGCGCGCGGCGCGCGGTGCCAAAACCCGCGGCGCGTGAGCCTTGGCGCGCGGCGAGCGGGGCCGAAACCTGCGGCGCGCGCTGGGCTTCATTTCCGTGGGCCTTTTTGTGACCGTCTCGCCTCCGGGCCCGTTGAACTATTGTGGGCATGGTATTTTGGGTTTTGACACAAATGTTTGTTTGACGGATAGGACTCGAGTTGGTACTCGACTCGAGGAGCGATGCTCGACTCGAGGAGACCGACTCAAGGCTCAACTCGAAGAGCGAAGCTCGACCCGAGGAGACAAGAGTTTGGACGAGGGTTTGGAGGCTCGCTGCTCTTCAGGACCTCCGGCCTGACCATCGGCCCTTTGAGCGACGTACCTTCTCGGTGTCTCAGGTTTTCCGAAAACGACCGACAACACAATCCACCGGTGCTGATGTCATCAAGCTCGTGGTTGAAGTCGATTGCATCACCGATGTAGCTCCAATTTTCCACATACTAACTCATTCGCAGGTATAACTAACCGCAAGAATGATAAATTTATGACTTTTTTTTAGCGGAAACAGTTAATATGAGTGATGCAATACATGAATCAGTTATTAATATTTTCATTCTAATGGTGAAATGGTCTTTTTTAACATAAATGTTATCATATTTTATTCGGGACTCCTCTAGAGTAGTCCCTTGTTTCTTTTTATTTTTATTTTTTTTATATTTCAAAATTTTTAGAAGGACGCGAATAGTTATATAATATGCAAGTAATACTGTGTTGATTCCGTTTTTGTTCGGGTTCGTCCTGTTATATTTCTACTAAGTTTCTTAATTTGGAGAAGAAAAGTATGAATTATGCTATCCTGATAAGAGACATAATATGCTTAGCTCATTATTAAATACATATTATACTTATGCCGTACTTTTTTCATGTATGGTCTGAGGCCGACAATTTCATATGTATGTTCTTTGGGTCTATTATTCGTCCTAACAGTATGAGAAAAAGCATACATGCGTGTAATTTTACACAATAGAAGATGATATACGAAAAATATATTATAAATGTTTAATTCATGCCATTCTTTTCCTTAATAATTACATTGTTAATATCATTATTTATTATTTGTTTGGTTTTGCTAGGTTTGTTGACGATCAAGCATATCAAATTTGTAGCGCGCGCGCACTATCAAAATCAGTTTTTTAGTGTGCCCATGTATATTTTTTAACATACATGATTATATGATATGTAGTGTAATTGGAGATTGTATAACCACATACCAATCATATGGGAATGAACGAATCATTATACAATAATTAATAATAATATGGGAAGTTTTTGAAATTTCATCTTCCTGCCTAAACAAGAATGATTCATTTTCTTCAAGTTTATCTTATCACGTTTTATATTTTGTTATTTAAAATAAGTAGATAATGGAGGGGTAATGGAGATACTCCTTAAATGTCATGCATGCAGCATCTTCACTTCTTTTTTCAAAAAATAAAAAAATAAAGCCTTAACATTAACGAATAGGACTCTAGAGTTCATGTATAAAATACATATACACACATATTTTTATAGTTGATAAAACAAAGAATAAAGTTTTATTAACATAACATCAGCTAATTATTTGTTTACATGTTTTTTGTTAACACGAGGCTTTCTGATGCGGACATAATATATTCATATATACAAATACAAACATCAATTATTATTTTTTTTAATAAAAAAGAGTAAGATCTAAATTAAAACTATAATAAAATGATAGCACATATCGTATGCTGATATAACACATTAAACTTTTACAAATTTATAACTCTTTAGTATATGAACCCAAACACACTACTGATCGAGATAAACGATGTTCAAGTACCTACCCGAGTAGAATTTCAATGTGGAACCACGAGCCGAATCCAAACAACAAGAGAACAATCAACAAAGCAAAAACGAATAACATGTAAACATTAGTACAAAATATAGCATCATGTGCGACTTTTTTCGCACCTAAAAGTGCAAAAGTCACACCTGAAAGTACTTTCAGGTGCGACTTTAGATGCGACAAAGTCGCACCCGAAAGTCCGCACCTGATAATCCTCTTGACTATCAGCTGCGACTAGTCGCACATGAAAATCTTATATTATCAGGTGCGACTAGCCGCACATGAAAGTCTTATATTATCAGGTGCGACTAGTCGCACCTGAAAGTCTTGACTATCATGTGCGACTAGTCGCACATGATGCTCTTTATCTTTTTAAAAAAAATTAATATGCTGATTATATATTACTAATTACATTATTACAATTATTACAATTATTAATATTAATTTTACTTTCATTAACTAATTACAATTCCTAATTGATAAATTACAATATATCAAAACTAATTAAAACAAAAACAAATTTAAACTAATCACATTATTACATTATTACAATTATTAATCTTAATTTTAATTTCATTAACTAATTACAATTCCTAATTGATAAATTACAATATATCAAAACTAATTAAAACAAAAACAAATGTAAACTAATCACATTATTACAATTACTAATCAATTAAATAATTACATTATTACAATTATTAATCTTAATTTTAATTTTATTAACTAATTACAATTCCTAATTGATAAATTACAATATATCAAAACTAATTAAAACAAAAACAAATTTAAACTAATCACATTATTACAATTACTAATCAATTAACTAATTAACTAATTACAATTCCTAATTGATAAACTAATCACATTATTACATTATTACAATTATTACAATATATCAAAACTAATTAAAACAAAAAAAAAATTAAACTAAACACTAACCTAAACATATTAGTATATCACAAACTAACCTGCAGAGACTCGGGACGAGGCGAGCGCACGGCGGAGAGTGAGCAGGGGCTGAGCGCACAGCGAGAAAAATCAAAATCGATTGATTCCCGACAGCCTGACCCACTAGCGCTTAAGCCATCATAACTCGAGCTACAAACTTGAAATCGATTGATTCTAGCGGCAAATGAAAGTAGACTCATGTAGCTTTCTAACGAGATATTACAAGCATATATAGCTATCTCAAAAACAGCCCGTAATTTATTGTTACAATTCTGGAAATCCCGTTTTACTGCTGCGAAACACAAACTTTGGAAATTCATAACTCATTCAATACTCAATGGATTTACATGTTCTTGGTCATTTTAGAAAGCTCATACAGTCTACTATCCATGAAAAATATCCAAAAATAAGAACTCAGATCATATCGGTCTGTCCACGTCGATTTACAGAGGCAGTTCAAACAGTTATTCTTTTTCACAAATTCGGCCAAATTCAAACCACAACCAAGAAATCCGAAACCAATCACCAATTTCAAGTCCTCAACATCAATAATCAGGTCCAAAGATCAACTAAACACAATCAATTGCTTAGAAATCATCCCGGAATCAAAATCCCCAAATTATGAGCTATAAACCCTAGCTCGAAAATCCATCCGAGAAAGAGACTTCCTCACCTTATTTTCGTGGAATTAGATTCTCCGGCAACCACTCACACCTTACTCGGTGGTCGCTCTTGCTCCGGCGTCCTCGCGACTCCCGGCGACGTCTCTTTTCCTCGGCCTGAAGCGCGGTGGAGGATGGGTCACGGCGGCCACGGCGAGCTCGCGATGGTGGCGCTCTGCTCGGCTTGGACGCGCGCGCGGTGGAGCTCCCGGCGACGTCTCTTCTCGGCTCCCTCTCTCTTTCCCTTTCTCTCTTCTTTCTTTTCTTTCTTTCTTCTCTTTCTCTTTCCCGTGTCCTTTCTTTTCTTTTAAATGCTTTCCATTTTAAAACTGAATGAAGAAATGAGGGGGAGAATTGGCCCGCTTAAAATTTTAAACAATCAAGTGTGACAAAGTCGCACCTGAAAGTTTTTTTAACAATCAGGTGCGACTCTGATACTCAAAAGAAAAAAAAAATTAGCGAAATTTTTTGGAGTTCTGGTTGACAATCTGATGCGACTAGTCGCACCAGAAAGTCATTTAGATGCGACTTTTTGGTGCGACTAGTCGCACCTGATAGTCATGCGCATCAGAAAACTATATTTGTAGTAGTGAAAATAAACTAGAGGCAAGTCCCCAAATTCGAACGCGTGACAAATTAAGAAATGCTAATCATTCATCGGTACACTTAGATCACTTCTCCGAGTCCTGCGATCGCCTGCCTCCAACGCTCAATACTTTCGCTCTCAAACTTAGCAAAATATATTGACATGTCACCCAAATGCGACTGGGGGAAGTGTTTGGGGGGCTAGGAAAAAGAAGAGGACACGAGAAAAGATAGGGGCAAGGTGAAAATTTGTTACAGGTTAGATGATTTAACCAACAAAGAAATAATTATAAAGAAATGACATATGAGTTCTGAATTTCATGCTATTGACTTTTCCAACATTTTGATACGTGATAATTTACGGTATAATTAATTATAGTCCATCGTATGTTTTATGGTATTTATTATATCATCACCTAAATTAGACATTAGACTACTATAATCATTATTAAATTATTATAATTGGTTATAGTATACCATAATTTATTTTGTACAATTATGATACGATACCAAATATTAATTAATTTTGTATATGATTAATTTTTTAATTCATCAAAATATAATTTAGAATTTAAAATTCAAGTGTATTTTCTTAACCAATTATTTTAAGAAATTTTTTAATATTTTTTTTACCGTTACGGTCATTCAACAAACAATCGAAACCGTCGTTTTGGTAATCATGCCTCGTTGACGGTCATGCATGTTGCCACCTGTCTCGGTATCACCAATCGTATTTCATATTGTTTTTCAGCATTTATTCCAGGGTTATGGTTCTGTTGCAATTAAGATGTTACAATATAGGTAATTCAAACCATTTTTATCTTTTCGCACGCTCATTGTTATTTATTGTTAGGGAGTGAGAGTCATGTCACAGCATCACAGTCAATGACACAAACACCTGGTGCATTGGCTGTGACTCACCTAGACAGTTAGCTTATCATTGTTCGAAGTTAGTTAGAGTTTGTTACGATTGTTATTCAATATATTCTCTGTACTCAATTCAGTTGAACTCAATGAAGGAAATCGTTCTCTTTGGCTTCATTCTCAAACTCTTCTCTCTATAGAACTCTTTCATGGTATCAGAGCTATAATCCGGTGTCGGAAATCGTTGCAATGGCGTCGGCGAACCAAAGCTCAGCAACTACGATCAATCACGCTTCACAAGCATCTCCAGTTACTTTTGCGCATCCAATTGCATCAAAACTCGATCAGAACAATTTCATTTCATGGCGGAAACAAGTCCTCGTCGCGATCAAAGGTCATCGTCTTCAACAGTTCATCGAAGTGAATCACGTACCTCTGGCGAAGTTTCTCTCAACACAAGATGAAGAGGTCTCAAAATTCAACCCTGAATTTCTTGATTTCGATCAATAAGACAGTCTCATTCTCTCGTGGCTGTTCTTCTCTATGACTGATAGTCTTGTATCTCGCACGATCAACTGCGAAACCTCGGCACAACTGTGGTCGAGTCTTCAGACCTACTTTGGGTCCCAAACCAGAGCCATGATCTCTCAATACAAGACGGCGTTGCAACATGCCAAGAAAGGCGATCTCACAATCAACGAGTTTCTACTCAAAATTCGAAATTATGTTGATATGCTAACACTCGTTGTTCACAAGGTTCAACAACAAGAACACATCGATGCAATTCTTGGTGGACTTCCATCAGATTATGAGGTGTTTGTTACTTCCATCAATCTGAGAGTAGAGCCTTACTCAATGACGGATCTTGAAGCCCTCCTACTCACTCATGAAGCTCTGCTTGAGAAGAAAAACAATGAGTTCGATCAGCAATCAAATCAGATTGTGGCTAACTATGCCAGATCTGGGAGCTATCACAATCCTAGTGGACGCCAACAATATTCTCCACAACAACGCCAAAGCTTCAACAACAATTACAACCCCAGAGGAGGACTCATCAACAGAGGCAACACAAGAGGACGAGGCAGGTCCACTGGAAGGAATTCTTGGTCAAACAACAAAGTTCAATGCCAGCTATGTGGCAAGATTGGACATACTGTGCTTCAATGTTTCTACAGGTTTGACCAAAGTTTTTCAGGACCACAACAACTTAGGTCTGACCCTGGTGCACAAATGCAAGGGAATGTGGCTCATCTACACAGCAG
Source organism: Urtica dioica subsp. dioica (assembly GCF_054948205.1). Taxonomy (NCBI): domain Eukaryota; kingdom Viridiplantae; phylum Streptophyta; class Magnoliopsida; order Rosales; family Urticaceae; genus Urtica; species Urtica dioica. The sequence continues at coordinate 14,704,821 of NC_142763.1, forward strand.
TCAAGATCAAGAAGGATCATCCTCAATGCAGACAAGCTACAATGAAGATCTATATGCCATGACTGCCACAAGCCACAACATCAATGACCCAGCGTGGTTCCAAACGTCTGAAGACACAGAGTGGTTCCCAGACTCAGGGGCAACTAACCACATCACAGCTGACATGGCGAATCTCACCACTTGGGCAGAATTCTATGGCAAAGATCAAGTGCACATGGGTGATGGTAATGGTCTCTCTATAGCTCATATTGGTCAATTTAATTTTCAGTCCCCTTACTATCCTAATAGAGCCTTAGCACTCAAAGAATTGTTGCATGTACCAAAGATTACCAAGAACCTCCTAAGTGTATCAAAATTTGCTGGTGACAATAGTGTTGTCGGTCATTTTCGGAAAACCCGAGACGCCGAGAAGGCACGTCGCTCTAAGGGCCGATGGTCAGGCCGGAGGTCCTAAAGAGCGGCAAATCTTCAAGCCCTCGCCCAAACTCCTGACTCCTCGAGTCGATTTTCGCTCCTCGAGTCGAGCCTTGAGTCAATCTCCTCGAGTCGAGTTTCGCTCCTCGAGTCGAGCCTTGAGTCAATCTCCTCGAGTCGAGCTTCGCTCCTCGAGCCGAGCCTTGAGTCAATCTCCTCGAGTCGAGCCTTGAATGGTTCCTCGAGTCGAGCCTTTAATTGTTCCTCGAGTCGAGCCTCGAGTCATTTTCGAGTCGAGCCTCGAGTCATCCTCGAGTCACTCCTCGAATCAAGTCGCTAGTCGCTCTCGCCGGGCCGAGCCTTGCTACTCGAATCGAGTCACTCTCATCAAGTAGAAAGCTTCATATTTCACGTGAGAAGAATGACATTCGAAGGCCCGCAAGAACCCGGCCAAGACGAGCTGTTCATCACGCACGCAGCGCGCTACGCCGGCCGGCCGTGCAGCAGACGGCGCGCCGCGCCATACAGGCGCGCGCCGCGCGCTCCATGCGCCGCGCGACCTGCGCCGCGCCTGGCGATCCTCGCGCCGCGCCCGGTGACACGCGCGCCGCGCCCCCTGCGCCGCGCGCCGCGCGCCGCGCGTTGTGCGCCGCTCCTTGTGCGCCGCGCGCGCCGTGCGCCTCCACCTGATGGCATGCGCGATCCTAGTCCCACATGGACGAAAAAGGGACCTTCTAAGGCTCCCAAACACCTATAAATACCCTCTCTCATTGAGGGGAAAGCCATCCCAAGATATCCAAGAATATCCAATAATTCCCTTCATCTCTCATCGACACGCTCGATTTCTCTGCTTCTCTGGATGCCATATTTGGCCTGAAGCAGGTTCTCTTCTCTCTCCCTCGTTCTCAAAGGTCCCGAAGCACTCACGGGAACTTCCCGGACGTCGCTCCCTTTGACCGAACGTTCTCCGGTGCTCAAGCACGCCCCTAGGGTTCTCAACTAGAGCTACCCTTGCGCGTCTAACACGCTAGACGCGTACGCAATCTCCGAAGTTCCGAGACGCTGCCGAGGACTCCTCGCGCCCCGTTTCCTTCGTCGATCACACCTCTCCGCCAAGGCTCCGCGCCTCATACTGCGTCACACACGCTTGAACTACGTTCTGACCTGATCCCACGCACGGGTACGTAGGCAGCCGACAACCAAGGCACGGTCACTCCCCCTCCTCACCCCCTACCTCTCCCGAGAGGTGGGTTGATCGGAGAAAACCCTAGCTCGAGACTATCGAGTTCACACTCTTGGCCCGGGTGCGATCACTTGGTCCGGCCTTGGATCGAACCGCCCGAGGTAATAAATAGTTGTTCATTTTCGTGCGACAACATTTTGGCGCTAGAAGGAGGGGACTTCCCGACCTATTCAGCCCGAAATCCCTTCTATTCATCTTCTTCTTTTCTTCTGCGAACTCAACCTTCTCGAACTTGAGAAACGATGAGTAGCCAACCACCCGTACGTTCTGAGGGCGCAAACAACCCCGAAAACGTCGCTAAGACCAAGAAATACTTCTTGCGCTCCCGAGCGCATGGTGACGAAGAGTCGCTCCACGAAGAGAGCTCGACCCGCTCACCATCTCCATCTCCTGATAGCAGGGACAATCGCATCACGGAGTTGGAGGAGAGTATCCGCCGACTGAAGGCGAGGAACGCAAGGTATCACCGCGAACTGGCTGCGAAGCAACCTATGCGTGACACGACGATCCCCAACGGGGATCCTGAGAACCTCAACGAGGAAAGCCGCGACCCTGATTATGAGGATACTGGTGACTCGGAGGATGTCGAGACTTCTCTCACGAAGGACGGGGGACTCCCCGCCGTGATTGAAGCCGGTCCGTCGAATCCCTTACCCCGAACAGGCGATGCGCCGGCAGCTTCTCAAGAGGGGAATTCCCGACGTTCAGCCCTCGACCGACTAGGTCCGAGGGAGAATGTTGCGGAAAGTCAGGGCGCGCGGAGAGCGCAACGCCGCAAGCAGAGCCGGCGCCTCCATACGGCCAGCCCTGATCTTAGGGACCACCTCACTGCTCAACGCATTGGGCGTGGCAATGATCTGAGAGAGCGACTAAGCTCTAGACCCAACATCCCGCTGGCAGCCCCAACTAACGGGAACCGCCGCGCAGGACAGGGGTCTAACGAGAGGCTGCAGGTGACTCCTCCCGATCAAGGGGTTACTCCAACGACCGGTCTCGATGTGGTCACTATGATCCACAACCTTCGAAATGAGGTACGAGATCTCCGAGAATACGGAATAGGTGGAAGTGCCTACGGAGTCGTTGAGGAGAACTCATCGCCTTTCACTACTCAGATATTGGCTGAGGTTTGTACGGGGAACTTCAAGCTCCCGAACCTCGCTCCCTATGATGGGAAAGCAGATCCTGCTTACCACATCCAGCACTATGAAACCTGGATGACGATGCAGGGTGTTTCTCATGGTGCCATGTGCCAAGCCTTTAGTTTGACCCTCGCCGGACCCGGCTTTGAGTGGTTCAAAAACTTAAGACCAGGAAGCATCCACTCGTTCAAAGACCTGAAGGACATGTTCCTAGCACGATTCGCTACGTCTATGGTCCAAAAGAAGACCAAGATGTACCTGTGGTCAATCAGGCAAGAGAGTGGCGAGTCTCTTAGACGATACCTCGCCCGATTCACAGAAGAGTCAAACAAGGTCGACCGCTTTGACGACAGTGACGCGATTGCCGCTATCATAGAAGGCTTGCGCACGAGTGACTTCCTCAAGTCTGTCGTCGGCCGTGTCCCTTCCACCATGGCCGAGTTAATGACTCGAGCTAAGACCTTCATGGGAGTCGAAGACTACCTCGACGGCCGCAAGAGCACTAATCAAAGCTCTCGCCGTCGGGAAGAACCTATCCGCGAGCAGAACGAACCTCGTAAGAGGCGAAACAAGGGGAACCGGGTTTCTAGCAACCAACCCCCTGTACCTCAGAAACCGCGACTTGCGGAAAACTTCAAAGGGTACTCGTCGTTCACGCCGCTGAACACGGTGCCGGAAAGGATCTTGGCTCTGGCACGTGACAAGTTCACGCCCCCGGCTCCAATGAAGAAGGACCCCGCAACTCGCGATCGGTCCCGGTATTGTGAGTTCCATCGGGAATATGGTCATTTGACCTCGGAATGCTACAACCTCAAAAGGCAAATCGAGGCTCTGATCCAACGGGGCAAGCTGAAGGAGTTCGTGTTGCGCATGATTGGCGCTGCGGGCCCCACCGCGAACAGACAGCAGTCTGGTCAAGGAGGAGGAGCAGCCGCCTCTGCCAACCAAACCCCGGCTACTGCCAACGCCAACCCACAACTACACGTGGTAACCACCATACTGGGAGGTCCACAGGATGGGGATTCAGCCCGTCAACGGAAGAAATTCCTTAGGGCCGTGTCTCAGGGAGACGCTGCTATGCACGTCAACTTCACATATGAAGAACCTCCGTCCGTGCCTCACGAGACGATGTATTTCACCAATGAAGAGGCCAAGCGAGTTGTGCATCCGCACAATGACGCGATCGTGCTCAAAGCCCAAGTGGCCAATAACTTGGTGAAAAGGGTTCTCATCGATAACGGCAGCGCTGCCGACATAATTTTCAAGTCCACCCTAGAGCGCATGAAGCTCGGGGGGCTGCGCCCGACTCCGACCCAAACGCCATTGTTTGGGTTCACTGGGGAAAAGGTCATGACCGAGGGCATCATCGACCTGCCGGTCACCTTTGGGACCCCTGGAGGAATCGAAGCCGTTCACATGGTCCCATTCCTAGTGGTCGATCAAGAGTCGCCCTACAACTTAATCATTGGGCGACCCACGTTGAACCGGCTGAGGGCAATCACTTCCACGTATCACCTACTGGTGAAGTTCCCCACCGAAGGGGGAATTGGCATCATGGCTGGAGACCAATCCCAAGCCAGAATATGCTACGTGCAAGGAGTTGATGGCAAGTCCGCGGGAAAAGCGGTCAACACAATCTTCCAACTGGAAGACGATTACCCATGCAACCTAAGGGATGCAAGGAAGTTCGGAGAACTTGACCCCCGCGATGAAATCGAAAGACTTAAAGTGGAAACCTCCGATGATCTTGTGCCAATCGTCCTGGACGAGTCGAAGCCTGATCAAGTTGTAAAAATCGGCACCCGACTTCCACTCGCCATCAAAACTCAGCTTACCGCCTTCCTTAGGGAGTTCAAGGATGTTTTTGCATGGACTCATGCGGACATGCCCGGAATCGATCCCGAGGTAATAGTGCACCGACTAAACGACGACCCAAAGGTCGCCGAAAAAGTGCAGGCTAGACGAACGTTCAACCCAGAACGATACCTGGCCATAAATGAAGAGGTCGAGAAACTCCTCACCGCAAACTTCATTCGAGAGGCTAAGTACCCCAAGTGGGTCGCCAACGTGGTAATGGTAAAAAAGCCCAACGGGAAGTGGCGAATTTGTATAGACTACAAAGATCTTAACAAAGCCTGCCCTAAGGATTGCTTTCCACTCCCGCGCATCGAACAACTGGTGGACGCCACTGCCGGCCATGAACTCCTAAGCTTCATGGACGCCTATTCAGGCTACAACCAAATTCGAATGCACGAGCCCGATCAAATTAAGACAACCTTTGTCACTGATCGAGGTCTCTACTGTTACAAGGTCATGCCTTTCGGCCTCAAGAACGCGGGAGCGACATACCAACGCTTGGTAAATCGGATCTTCGCCGATCAAATCGGCAAGACGATGGAAGTGTACGTGGACGACATGCTCGTTAAAAGCCTACTGGCAACTAATCACGTACGCGACCTTAGGGAGATGTTCACAATCCTCCGCCGATATAAAATGAAGCTCAACCCCAACAAATGCGTATTCGGGGTTGAATCCGGAAAGTTCCTCGGTTATATCGTCAGCCGACGAGGCATAGAAGCGAACCCGGAAAAAATCAAGGCACTCCTTGAAATGAAGTCGCCAAGACGAGTCAAAGAAGTGCAAAGCCTGACCGGTCGGATTGCCGCTCTGACACGCTTCGTGTCTAAAGCCACCGACAAGTGTCAACCGTTCTTCAAAGCTCTAAAGAAGACGGACGGCTTTGAGTGGACGGACGAATGCGAAAGTGCCTTCCAAGAAATGAAGGCTTACTTTGGGTCCCCACCATTCCTCTCTAAACCGAAAGAGGGCGAGACGCTGTACGTGTATCTCGCCGTCTCTGAAAGAGCTGTAAGCGCCATCCTTGTCCGCGAGGAGAACAAGGTCCAATGGCCAATCTACTACGTAAGCAAAGCCTTACTCGACGCGGAAACACGCTATACCGAGATTGAGAAACTTTCTCTGGCTCTCGTAACGGCAGCTAAGAAGCTACGACCATACTTCCAAGCTCACCCAATTGCGGTGCGAACTGAGCATCCAATCGGTAAAGCTCTTCAAAAGGGAACGTCGACTCGCATGGCGATCTGGTCCCAAGAATTGAGCGAGTACGGGATTGAGTTCCACCCAAGAACGGCTATAAAGGGGCAGGCCTTAGCCGACTTCGTGGCAGAATTCTCCTACGCTCCCGATATGGGAAGAGCGGAAACTGACTTAAACGATAACGAGCTAACTCGGAAAAGGAAGGTAGACCCAACGGGTCCCATCTGGGAGTTATACGTAGACGGAGCATCTAATGCTCGGGGGGCTGGCGCTGGAATAATCCTAATTAACCCCGATGGGGAAAAGCTGCGATATGCCCTCAACTACGGCTTCCAAGCCTCCAACAATGAAGCTGAATACGAAGCGCTCATTGTAGGGATAGAGCTAGCACAGAAGCTCGGCTCCCATAACCTGCGAATACACTGCGACTCGCAGTTGATCGTAAACCAGGTTAAGGGAGATTACATCGCCAAGGAGCCCAACATGGTCGCATACCTGGCTAAGACGAACTCCAAACTCGAGGCCTTCTCTTGGTTCGAGATTCACCAAATCCCGAGAGAACAAAATTCGGAGGCTGATGCGCTTGCTCGCCTCGGATCTGGCATCGACGAAGACGGATTGGGGACTGTGCCCATTGAATCTCTCCCACGACCATCCGTCTCCCGAGACGAAGTCGGGACCATAGAAGTGGCATCTCAGCCCACTTGGATGGACTCAATTGTCGAGTTTTTGCGAAGAGGGGAACTCCCCGAAGACCGCAAGGAAGCCGATAAACTGAGGGCCTTAGCATCCAAATACACGCTCCGTGAGGGCACGCTCTATAAGCGCGGTTACTCTACACCGCTGCTCCGATGCCTCGATAGCGTTGAGTCGACCAAGGTCCTCCGCGAAATCCATGAGGGCATCTGCGGAAACCACGCCGCTGGAACTTCCCTTGCGCTCAAAGCGCTCAAGCAAGGCTATTTCTGGCCTTCCATGAAGCGAGATGCTTGCGAATGGGCCAGGCGTTGCGATAAATGCCAGCGCTTCGCGGAAATTCCGTGACAGCCCCCGACCCCGTTAAGCAGCATCGTTGTCCCACGTCCCTTTGCTAAGTGGGGCGTGGACATCATTGGCAAGCTCCCTAGAGCGCCAAGGCAGTACGAGTACGCCATTATCGCCATCGACTACTTCACTAAGTGGGTAGAGGCCGAGCCGCTTGCCAGAATAACTGAAGCAAACACGACGAACTTCATCTGGAAGAACATCATATGCAGGCACGGTATCCCCGCCTCGTGTGACCGACAACGGGGCACAATTTGACAACGCGCGAGTAAGAGATATCTGCGATCAACTGAAGATCAGCAAGACCTTCTCCTCGCCGCGACATCCTCAGGCCAACGGCCAAGTCGAGGCAGTCAACAAGACTATCAAGAGCAACCTGAAAAAGAAGCTCGAAGACAAGAAAGGCGCCTGGGCCGATGAATTACCATTCGTCCTATGGGCGTATAGGACAACCGCGCGAAACGCCACCGGCGAGACGCCATTCTCCCTTGCATATGGGGTCGAGGCCGTGGTTCCAGTTGAAACCGAGATACCCACGTTCCGAGTCGGCACGTTCGACGAAGCGGAAAACGACGAGGCCATGCGCCTTGAGTTGGACCTGATCGACGAAAAGAGGGCGGAAGCATTCCGACGCCTCGCCGCACAGAAACGCAAGGTCGAAAGATACTACAACTCCAAAATCAAAAGGCGAACCTTTGCCGTCGGAAGCCTTGTCCTCAGACGAGTGTTCCAAAACACACAAGTCCAAGGCGCCGGCGTCCTAGGCCCAAACTGGGAAGGCCCTTACAGAGTCCGCAAAGTCATTCACGACGGGACATATTACATCGACCACACGGACGGGACTCCGATTCGCCACCCGTGGAACGCGGAGCACTTGAGGCAGTACTATCAGTAGCTAGCGTCCCCCGCCTTTTTATCGCTTTTATTTCCATTTTCAAATAAGGCCTACGAGCCAATGTTTTAGGGTTTAAATTTTCTCGCAAGTTTTTTTTTTTTTCGCAAAAGTAATAAAACTCAAAGTTTTCCATTTCAATTTGGTTTTATGCAAGTTTTCTGGTTATCAACATTTAACTTATAACCCAAAATACTTAGGGGGGCTAGCTATGGTAAGGAAACTCTCAAAAGAACACGCTCCACCAAAAAAAAAACCTAAGACGCCTACATGGCGCACGTAAGTCGCGTAAAGGCGCAGCCCGTAAGACGCCTACATGGCGCAACCTAAGACGCCTACATGGCGCACGTAAGTCGCGTAAAGGCGCAGCCCGTAAGACGCCTACATGGCGCAACCTAAGACGCCTACATGGCGCACGTAAGTCGCGTAAAGGCGCAGCCCGTAAGACGCCTACATGGCGCAACCTAAGACGCCTACATGGCGCACGTAAGTCGCGTAAAGGCGCAGCCCGTAAGACGCCTACATGGCGCAACCTAAGACGCCTACATGGCGCACGTAAGTCGCGTAAAGGCGCAGCCCGTAAGACGCCTACATGGCGCAACCTAAGACGCCTACATGGCCCACGTAAGTCGCGTAAAGGCGCAGCCCGTAAGACGCCTACATGGCGCAACCTAAGACGCCTACATGGCGCACGTAAGTCGCGTAAAGGCGCAGCCCGTAAGACGCCTACATGGCGCAACCTAAGACGCCTACATGGCGCACGTAAGTCGCGTAAAGGCGCAGCCCGTAAGACGCCTACATGGCGCAACCTAAGACGCCTACATGGCGCACGTAAGTCGCGTAAAGGCGCAGCCCGTAAGACGCCTACATGGCGCAACCCAAGACGCCTACATGGCGCACGTAAGTCGCGTAAAGGCGCAGCCCGTAAGACGCCTACATGGCGCAACCTAAGACGCCTACATGGCGCACGTAAGTCGCGTAAAGGCGCAGCCCGTAAGACGCCTACATGGCGCAACCTAAGACGCCTACATGGCGCACGTAAGTCGCGTAAAGGCGCAGCCCGTAAGACGCCTACATGGCGCAACCTAAGACGCCTACATGGCGCACGTAAGTCGCGTAAAGGCGCAGCCCGTAAGACTCCTACATGGCGCAACCCAAGCCGCCTACATGGCGCACGTAAGTCGCGTAAAGGCGCAACCCGTAAGACGCCTACATGGCGCACGTAAGTCGCTTACATGGCGCAACCCAAGATGCCTACATGGCGCAATTTGAGACGCCCACGTGGCGCAATCCGGCGCACGTAACACACCTACGTAGCATGGTTGACTCGCAGTTGAAAATACTTAAGAACGCAAACCATCCAAGTGACTGGCGTGTTTGAAAAAGTATCCTGCTGAGATAAAAGGATGGACAAAATCATTGACACAAACAAGTGACCATCCATGCATGCCATAGAAGATAAATGTGCGAAAACATTCGTAAAAATAAACGAATAACTCCTCATAAAAGAAAGGGGCAACTGCCTCAAAACCTAGAAAGCATGCGCTAAGACAAGTGCGCTAAAGGGAAATATCCTAGTAAGCAAGCGCTAAGACAAGTGCGCTGAACGGAAAAACCTAAAAAGCACGCGCTAAAACATTTGCGCAGGAAAAATAAGGAAAGAAAACGGTCACTCGGCGGGATCGTCGCCCACAGGGTCGGCCCCGTCAAGTGGTGGGAAAAGCGAGTCGAAGAAGTCGAAGGTGACCCCCCGAGAAACATTCTCGGCAGCTGTGGCGTCCCGACACTCCACCGCCGCTGCATGCCTTGCCTCCTCGACTCCGACATCAAAGTCGTCCTGAAGGTCGGATGCAAGCTGCTCCGCCGCGGCTTTCTCCTCGGTGACCCGAGCCACCTCCTCCGCCAAGGAGTCACGCTTACGCTCCGCACGAACACGGGCAGCCTCACTCGATGTAAGCTGGCCCTGAAGAATGCCAACTTCTTCCGTGCGCGATTCCAACTGACGTCGAAGGTCCCGCGCTTCGCTCCGGAAGACCTCCGTCGATCGAGTCGCCACTTCAAGGGCTTGACGTTCCGTCGTTAGCTCCTCGGCCATCTTCGCCACCGCCGCCTGAGCACGGTCGCACTTGCCGCGGGTAACTCCCAGTTCCACGCGAGCCTCCTGAAGCTGCTCGCGGAGACTCGCAAACTCCGCCTTTGAGTGAGAACCTCGCTCGGCGTGAGCCAACTGAGACTTCGCTTGAGCAAGCTCCTCCTGAGCGCGACTCATCCGCCTGATGAGGTCGTGAAGGATCTTCTCGCCCCGGGTCGCTCGAGCAAGCACCTGAGAAGGCAAAAAGACAGTTTAGCGAAAGACAGATTCATCGCAAATGAGGCAAGGGAAACTCACTCTCTGTGCATCGGAAACGCCGTGACGAAAGAACTCTACGTCACTGCTGGCCACAACGCTCTTCCACATCTTCATCGAAGATTGAGCAAGGCCCAGGGAACATTCCCCCCTAACCTCCGCGGCCTCCACGTCGACCATCGAATTCACGCGCTTAGAGTCCGAAGACGTGTCTGGCAAAGCCGAGGAGGAAGGTCGCTTCAAGGAAGCGCAAGGACCGCTCTCTGCCCGATGATCGGTATCGAGTTTCTCCCGACCATCCCGCGCAGCAATCCGACGGCGAACCGCCGCCAACGACTTCGGGTCCCGGGAAGCCTTCGCTAGACGAGCCCGAGCCCTCGCCCTAGCCGAAGAGACTGCAAAAGCGACAAAGTCAAAACCTTGAGCTAAAAACAAAAGCAAAAATACGAAACGTCAACATACCTTGAGGATCGCCGCTCGAGAGAGATGATGCGGCACTTGGGGTACCCTCGGTCCGCTGAAGAAACGGCGGGAACCACCCAGTGGAAGCCATCAGCTCAGGAGAACGAAATCGTTCAACGGCTTTCCGAGCCTCCGACATTCCCCGGATCTCCTTCACAAAGTCGAGATCATCGGCCCCCTCGTTAGCAGGAAACTCGGACAAGGGGCCGAACCGGAGCGGGGCGTCACCAAAAGCCTCCGCCGAGACCCACACCCACGGTCGTCGATTGTACTTCTCTGAATCGATGATCAGCTTAGTATTCCGTCGATCGCGGGCCACAAAGAAACTGGGTTGCCCGGGCGCAGGGAAGACCGCGATAAGATTGCGAAAATCACTCACGGTCATCACCCGCTCGGTCTGGCAATGCCACTCCATATGGCACATCGCCACTATGCGGTAGAATGCCGGGCTCATCTGACATGCGTGCACCCCCAGACGGGCGAGAAGCTGCTGAGCGATGGGTTGAAACGGCAGCCGCAACCCGCAGTTAAGACTCGCAACTGAAACTGCGGCAAAACCACGACGAGGCCGGAAAGGACGGTCGTCCTTTAAAGGACGGAGAAGCGCCACGGATGACGGAATGGCAAAAGCCTCCCGGAGACCGACGAATGTCCGGTAGGTAAGCGTGCTCGAAGCATCAACCCCCGAACAATCGAAGTCCTCGGGAGCGGCAAGGCCCTCCTCGGGATACCACTCCGTCCTAGCAAGCGACCTCGCCGATACCAACGCCTCCGCCTCAGGGGTCTCGGGCTGAGAATCCCCTGGCTCCACGGAAGGGTCCCCGCCCTCCGACACGACCGCGGCAGCTGCTGATGGTACCTCGGGACACTCCGACGCGAGGCCTTCGGCCCCCGGACATGTCTCTGACTCACCTCCGGGATCTTCAGACTCGGGACCAAAGTCGTCCACGCAGTCTATCTCGTCGAGAACCGACTCTAGCGGAGTCACCGCATCCGCGTCCGTAACATCTCCCGGCGCGCCTTGAAAGCCCAAGTCGGACTGCGGCGCATCGAGGCGAACTTTGTCACGGACCCCCCCGCCAACTAAGTTGATCACGAGGCGAGGGGCAGGCTCCCCGGACGCGGGACGATCAAACTCCCCGCCTGTACCGCGCCCAGTTGGCGCGCACTCTTCGAGAGGCTGAGCAGCGGGCACGGTCACACCCAGCTCACCTTCCTCCAACCACTGCTCTACTCCGCTTGGATTTTCTTCCACGTGCAGAGGGACTTCCCTTAATCCCGCGAAGAGATCATACTCTGCGTGTTCAGAACCCTGAAACAAGAGAGAGAAATCAATCTCGGGACTCTCAGCTGAGAAAAGGGGAGGGACACCCATAATGCAAGCGTAAAAGAAGAAAACAAGCGTAAGAAAAGAGAAGAAATAAAGTGAGGAGTAAAGGGAAGGGGGGAGGTCTATTTATAGACTTCTAGGGGGGTAGGAGTCGAAATCCTACTCCCACAAGGAGCAAAATCAGAGTAGAAACTCCAAAAAGTCGGAGTTCTCCCGCGCGAAGCGAACCAGCCCCGCGCACGGGGCGCGCCGCGCGCCAAGCCCGCGCGCCGCGCGGGTCGTGCAGCACAGACCGCGCGCCGCGCCGTCCAGGGCGCGCGCCGCGCGGCCACCCCCTGAAAAAAAAAAAAAAGAAAAAAAAAAAGAGAAAAGAAAGAAAAAAGAGAAGAGGAAAAAATTTTCCTCAGGGCCACAAGGCACGGGAAACATTTTCCTCAAACACCGAACTAGAAGAACAAAAAGTTCATCGCTGGGACGCCTCCCGAACGATGAACTTGGGGGGCTAATGTTGTCGGTCGTTTTCGGAAAACCCGAGACGCCGAGAAGGCACGTCGCTCAAAGGGCCGATGGTCAGGCCGGAGGTCCTAAAGAGCGGCAAATCTTCAAGCCCTCGCCCAAACTCCTGACTCCTCGAGTCGATTTTCGCTCCTCGAGTCGAGCCTTGAGTCAATCTCCTCGAGTCGAGTTTCGCTCCTCGAGTCGAGCCTTGAGTCAATCTCCTCGAGTCGAGCTTCGCTCCTCGAGCCGAGCCTTGAGTCAATCTCCTCGAGTCGAGCCTTGAATGGTTCCTCGAGTCGAGCCTTTAATTGTTCCTCGAGTCGAGCCTCGAGTCATTTTCGAGTCGAGCCTCGAGTCATCCTCGAGTCACTCCTCGAATCAAGTCGCTAGTCGCTCTCGCCGGGCCGAGCCTTGCTACTCGAATCGAGTCACTCTCATCAAGTAGAAAGCTTCATATTTCACGTGAGAAGAATGACATTCGAAGGCCCGCAAGAACCCGGCCAAGACGAGCTGTTCATCACGCACGCAGCGCGCTACGCCGGCCGGCCGTGCAGCAGACGGCGCGCCGCGCCATACAGGCGCGCGCCGCGCGCTCCATGCGCCGCGCGACCTGCGCCGCGCCTGGCGATCCTCGCGCCGCGCCCGGTGACACGCGCGCCGCGCCCCGCGCGCCGCGCGCCGCGCGTTGTGCGCCGCTCCTTGTGCGCCGCGCGCGCCGTGCGCCTCCACCTGATGGCATGCGCGATCCTAGTCCCACATGGACGAAAAAGGGACCTTCTAAGGCTCCCAAACACCTATAAATACCCTCTCTCATTGAGGGGAAAGCCATCCCAAGATATCCAAGAATATCCAATAATTCCCTTCATCTCTCATCGACACGCTCGATTTCTCTGCTTCTCTGGATGCCATATTTGGCCTGAAGCAGGTTCTCTTCTCTCTCCCTCGTTCTCAAAGGTCCCGAAGCACTCACGGGAACTTCCCGGACGTCGCTCCCTTTGACCGAACGTTCTCCGGTGCTCAAGCACGCCCCTAGGGTTCTCAACTAGAGCTACCCTTGCGCGTCTAACACGCTAGACGCGTACGCAATCTCCGAAGTTCCGAGACGCTGCCGAGGACTCCTCGCGCCCCGTTTCCTTCGTCGATCACGCCTCTCTGCCAAGGCTCCGCGCCTCATACTGCGTCACACACGCTTGAACTACGTTCTGACTTGATCCCACGCACGGGTACGTAGGCAGCCGACAACCAAGGCACGGTCACTCCCCCTCCTCACCCCCTACCTCTCCCGAGAGGCGGGTTGATCGGAGAAAACCCTAGCTCGAGACTATCGAGTTCACACTCTTGGCCCGGGTGCGATCACTTGGTCCGGCCTTGGATCGAACCGCCCGAGGTAATAAATAGTTGTTCATTTTCGTGCGACAACAAATAGTGTGTTCTTTGAGTTCAGACCCAGCACCTGTTATGTGAAAGACATTGCCACTCAGTCAATCCTCATGAAAGGCCAGCTCAAGGGTGGTCTTTATGTGTTTGACAAGTCACAAATGCAACCAAGCCATCAGATAAAGCCAATCAACCACAAAGAGCCCTCTCAAGCGTCACAATCCCTTCAGTGTCTACCAAATCTGTCTATCAGTTGTAATGTAGCATCTATTCCTTCTCATATGTGTAATGTAGCTTCAACTAGTCCAGATATTAGTGTGTGGCATAACAGGTTAGGTCATGTGTCAGACAAGATCACAAAACTTGTATTGCAATCATGTAACTCAAATCTGATCAATAAAGTGTCAAATTTCTCTACCACTGATGTCTGTTCTGCTTGCTGCTTGGGCAAATTACACAAATCCCCTTTTCCCTTGTCCACAACCACATACACTCAACCCTTACAACTCATATACACTGACATCTGGGGACCATCTTCTACCCTATCCACAAATGGCTATAAGTACTACATTCACTTCACAGATGCTTACTCTAGATACACATGGGTATACCTTCTTAGAGGAAAATCAGAAGCACTTCAGTCCTTTCAACATCTGAAAACCCAAGTAGAGTTACAACTTAACCACAAAATTAAGGCCATCCAAAGTGACTGGGGAGGGGAATTCAGAGCCTTTACCAATTTGTTAAACACTGCAGGCATAGCTCACAGAATATCTTGCCCACATGTACATGAACAAAACGGCTTAGTTGAGAGAAAACACAGACAAATAGTTGAAACAGCCCTCGCTCATTTAGCACAAGCCTCCATGCCCTTCAAGTTTTGGGATGAAGCTGTCAGGACAGCAATCTTTCTCATAAATAGACTTCCTTCATCAGCCATAGACCACAAAATACCTCTAAGTGTCCTTTTTGGCAGAATTCCAAACTACACTAATCTCAAAACCTTTGGTTGTTTGTGCTTCCCTGATCTAAGACCTTACAACAGACACAAGTTTGATTTCAAATCCTCTCCTTGTACTTTTCTAGGCTACAGTTTATCTCACAAAGGATACAAGTGTCTAAGCAAATCAGGCAGGATTTACATTGGTAGAAATGTTATTTTCAATGAAAAAGTCTTCCCCTTTTCAAAATCCAAACCTGACAACTGTGCCTCATCTCAGCCTAGAGAAGTTTTCACACCTCAACCCCTGCAAGTCATAACCAAAACCAGCTATCCTCAACCAACATTAGGACAAAATATAAGGGCTGAAAATGTTGATCAAAATGATGCTAACCATGGTTCTCAGAGTGCTAGATCACAGGGTCATCAACCAGCTGCTACACAAGCACGCATTGAAATTGTGCTGCCATTTGATCAAGCCTATAATGAAGACCAAAGCACTCAAGATCCACAGGCTGGTGATGCTCAAGAGGAAAGGTCTACTCATGCCATGACCACAAGATCAAAAAGTGGAATCTATAAACCAAAGGCCTATCTCTCTACTCTAGCACCAGACAAGGCAAAAGATGCAATTGTGCAGCCAAAGTGGAAGGAGGCCATGGAAACAGAGTTCCAAGCCTTAATAAAGAACACCACCTGGAAACTAGTGGATCTACCACCAAACAAGCAACCTATAGGCTGCAAATGGATCTTCAGACTGAAGGAAAATCCAGATGGGACACTCCTACGACACAAGGCTCGTCTAGTAGCTCAAGGCTACAGTCAAGTAGCAGGGTTTGACTACAATGAAACGTTCAGTCCTATTGCAAAACCCTCTACTATTCGAGTAGTCCTAAGTCTTGCAGTGAATAGAGGTTGGATTGTACATCAAGTAGACGTCAATAATGCCTTCCTCAATGGAGACCTACATGAGGAAGTCTACATGAAGCAACCCTATGGATTTGAAGACTCCACAAGGCCTACAGCAGTATGCAGACTACTAAAGTCACTCTATGGACTCAAACAAGCCCCTAGAGCCTGGTTTGAAAAGCTACAGACTGCACTACAGGGTCTTGGTTTCACACCAACAAAGTCTGACACTTCCCTGTTCATACTCAATACCAACACAACTACTATTATAGTTCTTGTGTATGTGGATGATATTTTAATAACAGGCAGTGATTAACGAGCAGTAAGGACTCTCATCAACAAGCTGGATTCTCAGTTCTCACTGAAAGACCTTGGAGAAGTCAGCTATTTCCTTGGAATTGAAGTGAAGAAAACAGATGGTGGTCTGTTTCTGTGCCAATCCAAGTACATACAGGACTTGCTGTGTAAAGCAAACATGCAAAATGCTAGGTCCACAAAAGCTCCACTCACAACAGGCCATAAGTTCTTGGACTATGGCAGCTCAGAAGTTGAAGATCCACATCAGTACAGGAGTATAGTAGGAGCCTTGCAATACCTACTCATTACAAGACCAGAGTTAGCCTTCAGTGTCAACAAGGCGTGCCAGTACATGCATAAACCTCTTGAAGATCACTGGAAAGCTGTCAAGAGCATACTGAGATACTTGAGTGGCACAGCTGACTATGGACTCCATCTCACAAGGCAAAGCAGCCCTGATATGCCACTTAACCTGACTGGGTTCAGTGATGCTGACTGGGGTTCTGATATGATTGAAAGAAGGTCTACTTCAGGTTACTGCTTATTCCTTGGAAGCTGTCCAATCTCGTGGCAATCCAAGAAGCAAAGCACAGTCTCTCGCTCATCAGCTGAAGCAGAGTATCGAAGCCTTGCCTCACTAGTGTCTGAGGTCATGTGGACACAGAACTTGCTTAAAGAACTACAAGTCAAAAGTAGTAGAATCCCAGTGCTGTGGTGTGACAACATCAGTTCAATTCATCTCGCTGCTAATCCAGTTTTGCACGCCAGGACTAAACATGTGGAGCTGGATCTGCACTTCACCAGGGAGAAAGTTTTGGCTCAGCAAATCAAGGTTCAACATGTTCCCACCGCGGATCAGATTGCTGACATTCTCACTAAGCCAATCTCAAGTAATGCTTTTGAGACTATGCGGTCCAAACTCAAAGTCTCTCAAGCATGTACGTTGAGTTCGAAGGGGGGTGTTAGGGAGTGAGAGTCATGTCACAGCGTCACAGTCAATGACACAAACACCTGGTGCATTGGCTGTGACTCACCTAGACAGTTAGCTTATCATTGTTCGAAGTTAGTTAGAGTTTGTTACGATTGTAATTCAATATATTCTCTGTACTCAATTCAGTTGAACTCAATGAAGGAAATCGTTCTCTTTGGCTTCATTCTCAAACTCTTCTCTCTATAGAACTCTTTCATTTATACATTTATTTTTTATATTTTATTTTTACATCGCATAACAATATATAGTGTATACAAAATTACACTGGACATTTAAACACAAACGAAGTGAGTGATCTCTCATGTGAAGCTTACGGAAATAAAAAATCCCTTGTTGTGTGAGAAAGAGAGAGAAGAAAAATAATGGTTGGAGATTGGCGGAGATTGCCAAAGAAAAAGGAGCGACACAATGTCAGCTATTTGCCTGCATGAAAAATATAATTTGATCATAATAAAATGTAACATAAAAAATAAAAAATAAAACACATGCAGGCTACATACTAATTAATATATATATATATATATATATATATATATATATTTTAAACTTAATATACTAATTAATATTATAGATATAGGCATATTACATATAGGACTAATCGGCACAGACTAGCAAATGTCGCCAGCATATATATATATATAGCTTGTAAGTTATTGATGTGAATGAGAGGCCATATGTGTTTGATTCTAGAGAAAATTATAAATCAAAATAGGCATCACCTTCCTTTTCTTCATTTCATTTCTAACACATACATGCCAAACACTTTTCTTCATATTTTTTTCTTCCTAAAAGTTTACTATTTATGCCTTGGTCAATTTGTTGCGCTTGTTCATTGGTTCACTGCTTCTCTGGATTGCTCGTGATAAGTTGTTGCTCTTGCTTATGGTTGATTTTATGATTCATAAGAAATTTCTATAGTGTTTCAAGTAATTTCTCAAAAAACAAAAGGTTTTTCATTTGACAATCTGAATTGTTATCCTTGAACTTAACTCTATTTTAATAAGAAACTCCTTTAAGAAGCAGATATTTTCTTGCAAACAGCTACGCACAAAGAATACATATCATATACATAGTTCTCATTAAAAAAAAACTAACGCAAACAGGATGGAAAGGAAGTACAAGTTTGGTTGATATCACTAAGTTTTTTTTTTTTTTTTTTTTTTTTTTTTTTTATAAGTTTCCTGATATAAAACTTTTCTTCAAGAAAGTAAGGGAAAGAGATAAATAGTTAATAGTAGTAATACACATACACACATGTGTGTATATACATATATATATATATATGTAAAACTAATATTGTTAATATAGTTGATTGTAAATAACCCTATATATCTTTAAACATATCTGATAGAGAGGTGTATAAAAGTTAAAACACATTATATGCTGAATCAGACCTCTCTATGATAAAAACTGTATGACTTTGATAAAGTCCAAGTGAAATAAATAGAACAGTATATCGTACACTACACATATATAGCATAATAAACTAATAACTAATGACCAGTATTATTACCACGCAAGTACGTTGTACTGATAAATTATCATCAAGATCAGTCCATGAGATTTTCATGGGTACATCTTTAGTTAGTAATTAGTGGGTCCCACTTTTAGGCAGCTAAATATTGTTGATAATCATGATCCAGTATGGCCAAGACAATTGAGAGATATGAAAGCTGTTGCTATGGAGGTCAGGATGGGAAACATTCTGGAAAGGAAAATATTTCACAGGTACATACATACGTAAAATATTTTCACAAAAAACAAAGTTGTGACAAATTTGATGGGACCTATTAATTTAAAAAGAGAGACGTAAAGGTATTTCTAATACGTCATATTTCGGTTGTAATTTTGTCACACCCCTAATTTATTTTAACCTGGCCAGTTCTGCAAGACAGTTATCTACAAATTATATTCATTGAAAAAAAAATGTCTCTTATGTATAGGGACCTACTGAAAAAAAAACCATATGATTGCAAAGCAATATATAGTAGTAAGGGCTATTAAACCTATCTTATTAATTTGTTTGTGTTGTATATGTTATTGAGATGATCTATATATATATTAATAGAGCTTATATTACATATCTATATCACTAATCATGGTGATGAGTATGAGTTTTCCGATCAGCAGAGCAGCTACCAAGAGTACTTGAGGCTGAAAGCAAAACTCGAGAGCCTGCGAAAAACGTAGAGGTATAATAACCTATTATTTAAAGTCGATAATAATAAGTGTAGATTTAATTAATTTTGAATTCATTAATTTTTTTCGCTTGTTAACAGTGCGACGATGTACATATATATGAGTTCCACGTTGATTTAAAATATTTTTTTTTTGAAAATTTCTCACATTTTTAGGCATCTTCTTGGGGAGGATTTGGAGCAATTGAGGCTGAAAGACCTTGGACCTCTTGAGCATAAGCTTGACATGTCGTTGAAACAAATTATGTCAATAAAGGTATTCTGAATATATTGTTTTGACTACTAATATATATATATATGTGTGTGTGTATATATATATATATATATATATATATATATATATATATATATATATATAATGTACATGATCATATGAAGCATGTGTGATAAAAAAAATTATAATTATAGCAACTTTATTTCGCTCTTGGATTTACCCCAAATGGCAACAAATAAGTTATATTTGCGATATATACGTTTGCTGTGGTAGGTATCACGGTATTTTAGATTTATCTTGAGAAATATTTTTTGCAGGATTATAAGCATAATATAAGAACGTACATGCTTACTTAGAAGAATTAAAATATTACGAGATAACTAATTATAGCTCAAAAGTAATGACACTTTTAATAACTAGTTTCACAACTTCTACGTATCCGAAAAATTCAAGGACATGAATATAATTGACGAAAAAAATCCACGATTTTTATTAGACTTGGCTAATAATTATCTGTCCGCTATAACTTATTATTCGATTATTAACTATTGACCAATTTATGGATTGAATCGTCTAATAAATTTATTAATACATATAATTTTGGCCATTAGATTGAAATAATTCTAACGTTGGATACCTGAATGGTTTAATATAAAAATCTAATTGAATAATATAACACAAGTAATATACCCTAATGAATATTTTATTAGGTATGTTCAAGTAATATACCCTATAATATACCCTAATTTAGGGCTAAACTCGATTTGATTGACAAGTTATATTTAATAATTCGGAGTCCACCATGAAATTCTCTCATGATTCAATATTTCAAATTAGAGAAAAAAATTGAGGGATTGAAAATTTAAATTTAGCAAACCGAATAAATTGTAACATTTTTTTGGTTATAGGGCTAGAAAAATTTACCTCTAGCAATACAAGAGGCTTACGCTTGTAAGGAAAGCGAGAATGTCGTGCTGGTCGAAATGGAGAAACTCAATGTCTGGTTTAGAGAGAGAAAGTATATATCAAAGGCGGGAAGGAGAGGCCATGACGTGGCCATAAATATTTACCTCCTACTTTTATCCATTTGTTTACCAAATTTAAATACATGGCTAAACTTAAGTGGTTTAAACGAGCAATGATTTGACATATCGGTTTAGGTTAAAAGTTAAAATGGATTTGGGAAGAAAATATACTAAGAGGTTAAATTCATGCCCTCGTACGTGAGCATAACTTTTTGTGACGATATAGACGAGTCTCGATGGGTATATTTTTATACCACTGATTGTGATAATTTTGACTTCTATATGTTAAATTCGGCGCAATGTAATTTGTCACTGCATATCACACTAATATAAATAGTTTCCAGAGAAAAACTAAGCTTGGATTGCCTATATATACTTTTATGTTATTTTCTAAATAGGTCTTATAGTTCATATATTTTTAAGAACATGTTGACTGTATCTTGCCTTTCACGATTAGTTATGCATGACCTATACTAACTATACTGTTTGTTATTCACTACCTTTGCAGAACCAGTTTCTAAGTGAAGATCTGTCTACTCTTCGAAAGAAGGTATATATGAGCACTTTATGTGTTGTAAGAAAAACAATATTGATAAAAATAAATGCTATATATTTGATATATGGCTCTGAGAGAAAAAAAAATGTGGATTTTAATGAACATGCAGGAACAAGAGCTGATTGAAGCGAACAATGAACTAAAAAGGAAGGTAATTTAAATGTTTATTGTTATTTGCTTTACGTTAACAATAAAATTTGTGTATTTGCTGCTATGATATCATTGATGCTTTTTTTTCAATGAATCGAAATTTTATAAAAAAAAAATAATTGTTTCAACTACCACCGTTTGATAAGTTTTTTTTTTCAAATTTCCACCAAAAGTTTAATTTTGTCAAAAATACCATAATTCATTTGTACAAATACAATTTTACCCTCAACATGATATCAACAATTGACATAGATGTCTACAATTGATGTTTATGTTAGATCCGAATATCACGGGCGAAATCCATCACCTAATTTCATGACCGAATCATGTTGAACATTGGAGAATCATAAACTAAATAGCAGAAGCGTACCTGATGAATCCATGATGGTTGGTCTTCCAGATCAACACGTATTTCTTTGAGAGTCCCTTCAGTTCTCTCTGGCTCACTCTGGCGACGGGATATCAGGAATGACAAGAATGTTACGTGTGACCTGGGGACCAGCCGTATTTATAGAGAAACCCTAGGTTACCCTAGTGGGCTTCCTATTTCAACCCATCACTGAAATAGAAGCCCATAATGAATCTACACATTAAAGACCCACGACCTGTTAGATACATTAAAGCCCAATAACCATACACCAAAATAGATCACTTTTAACGGGCTATCTTTATTGACAGTTCACAACACATAATTAGTTAACATATAAGTCCAACGTTGGATTAAGGATCCAACATATTGGATTAAGGATCCAACATATTGGATTAAAGATCCAACAATCTCCCACTTGGGCTATATGTTCACTACTACAAATACAGTTTTCCGGTGCGGATGACTTTTGGGTGCAACTTTTCGCACCTAAAAGTCGCACGAAAAAGACTTTCAAGTGCGAATAGTCGGACCCAAAAATCAATTAAGCGCTGGAAAATTTTCGCGAATTTTTTTGAATTTGACTTGTCGCACCCAATACTTTCTCCAAAGTAATAGGTGTGACGAAGTCGCACCTAAATGACCTAAATTTTTCCTAAATTTTTCCGCGGCCAAACTCCCCCTTTTTTTTACAATTGTCATTGGGTGCGACTTTCTCGCACCCGAAATCACTGACACAGGTCATTGGGTTTTCATTCAGCAGCTCGGGTTTTCATTCTATCCCCAAAGACCAAAAAAAAAACTACTGCGATTTCTCTCCTGCATTTGCTCCCACCCCCGTCGCCGCCACCACTCCGACCGCCACCACTATCACTCTCTCTCAGCCTCCGACCGCTCTTCCTCGCGCGACCCCTCGACGCCTCTGCACCAACAAGTATATGTCCATGCATAAAAAAACTACTGCGTGACCGAGCCTTACCGTCGCCGCCACACTCTTCTCTCCTCCTTCTTCCTCTCTTCTACCTCGCGAGCTGTTGGCCGAACCCTTCCACCATCGCGCGCGCTCCCAGTCGAGGAAGCAACACCTCCACGCCACGAGAAAGAGACGCCGGGAAGGAAAGATAACACGCCGAGGAGTCCAAAATTCACGAGAATCTCGGTAAGAAAATCAAACCCGAAATGGATTTTGAGATCTAGGGTTCTTGGTTTTAATTTTTGGGGGTTTTGAATCCTAGTTGAATTAAGTGAAACTGGTTAGTATTATATGTTGTTTGGACTCGATTTTTGATGTTTATAGCTCGAATTTGTGGATTGAACTCGAATTTCCTTGGTTTCGTAGTGTTTTGGCCGAAAATCTCATGAACTAGGGTTGGTTTTGGGGCTTTTGGAATTTCTGAGTGTGTGTGTGTTTGTGACTGTACTTGGTGTATAATTTATTGTTTTTTTTTCAGTGTCGCTGTCCTGATCGAGCTGCTGTCCGATCCACCCCGACCACGAGCCGCTGTCCCTGTGTGTCTACGTGACTCCGCTTCCCTCGAATTGAGAGCCTCTCCCTCGTAATCAAGCCGGTTAGTCTCAGATTTTCGTATAGTATAATTAGTATAATTAGTCTAATTGTTAATTAGTTAGGCAATTAAATAGTTTTTTATATGTATATATGTATTAATAATGTAGTTAGTTTGATAAAATTGTTAATAATGAAATCGAAATTAATTTGATATAATTATAAAAATTGTTAATTATGCAATTGAAATTAATTTGATATAATTAGTAAAATTGGTAAAATTGTTAATGTAATTGAAATTAATTTGAGATAATTATTAACATTGTTAATCATGTAATTGAAATTAATTTGATATAATTAGTAAAATTGGTAAAATGTTTTATGTAATTGAAATTAATTTAGTTAGTAATTTTTTTATGTTAATATCATATAATTTAAGTTATTTGTTCAATTGTTAATCATGAAATTGAATTTAGTTGAGTTATTGTATAATTTAGTTTTAGTTTACATATTTTTGATAAATGAGTTGATATTATTGAATTTTTGTTGTAATCGAGCCACGGAGGTTCGATTTAGGGTTTAGTTGATTATTAAGATAGTTTTGGATGATTTGTATATGATTTTTAAATGAGTTTGCAGGTTTTTGGTTTGTTAGAATTATAGGGGAAATTCTGTCGAAATTTCGGTAGAGTTTCCAACCAATTATTCTCAAAACCCTAATTTTTTCAATTCGACTTCAAATAACATAAAATTCATAATTTCACCTTTATAGTTCTTCGTCCCTTAGCAATAACTTTTAAGCCGCACTATTCGGCATCAGCGCCAACATAAGTAATCGACTTCATTCGTCTTCGTCATTTAGCAACAACTCTTAATAATTGTTATTTTTCTCTTTCGTTTAGCGAAATCAATGTCCAATCCAAGTAGAGATTGGATCACCGAGAACAATCGATTGTCCTTGCAGTATAAAATCGGAGTTAATGAATTTATCCGCGCTGCAAGAAGATTTCCGAACGATAATTACGAATATCGATGTCCATGCAAGCCTTGCAACAACGTGAGATGACACGACATTGGAGTTGTAAGGCATCATCTGCTAAACAAAGGGTTTACCCCGGGCTACACAGAATGGTATAATCATGGCGAGGTCGTGCGTTCCGTCGGTCATCTTGAAGAAGTCCCCATCGGAGAAACAGCCCAGAGAGGAGTAGGAGGAATACATGCTGCTGTGGAGGATATAAGAGATCACAAGGATTTCGATGGAAGACTTGTTCGCTGAGTTGGAAGCGGAATTGTACCCTGGATGCAAGGAGTTTTCGTCGTTGTCATTCTTGGTTCACTTGATGCACCTTAAAGTCACGAACCATTGGACGAACAAGTCGTTCACAGAACTGCTGCAGCTTTTGAGGAAGTCTCATCCAGTCGGTAATCGAATACCGGAGAAGCACTACGAGGCAAAGGCAAAGCTGAAGCATTTTGGCATGGGATACGAGATGATCGACACGTGCATTAATGACTGTGTCCTATTCCGAAAACATCTCGCGAACGTCGACGTGTGCCCGATATGTAACGAGAGTAGATGGAAGCCAACTGGTAAGAAGATACCGCAGAAGATATTGCGATATTTTCCCTTGAAAGATCAATTGAAGCGACTGTACGCATCTCAACACACGGCGCTTCATATGCAGTGGCACGAAAGAGATCGCGTCAGGGAAGCTGGCGTTCTACGACATCCTGCTGATGGTACAGCGTGGAAGAATTTGGACGAGAGATACCCAGGTTTTGCTGCAGAGCCTCGGAACGTGCGGCTTGGGCTAGCTGCGGATGGATTCAACCCGTTTGGGGATATGAACCTATCATACAGCATGTGGCCTGTAGTATTTACGGCGTACAACTTGCCGCCTTGGTTGTGCATGAAGAAAGAGTACCTGATGCTCACGCTTCTGATCCCGGGGCCCCATTCACCAAGAAAAGATATGGACGTTTTTTTGCAGCCTGTGGTTGAAGAGCTGAAAGAACTGTGGGAGAATGGAGTCCGCGTTTGTGATGGAGCCAGAGATGAAGTGTTTCGGTTGCGTGCCGCGTTACTTTGGACGATAAACGATTTTCCGGCTAGATCGTATTTATCGGGATGGATCGGCCAGGGGTAGCTCGCTTGCCCTACGTGCAACTTTGACACGCTGTCCCTAAAAGTCAGAAACAGGATCGTCTACTACGACCATCGTCGGTTCTTAAAAAGGCGTCACCGATTGAGGTAAAGCAACGATCACTATAAAGATAAGCACGAGAAACGAAATAAACCCAAGAAGTTGACTTCGCAAGACATACTCGCTCAGTTGGCTGGTGTTTCTTGCACGACTACTGGCAAACACGCTGCCTCTGTACGCAAAAAACGAAAGCGAGTTGAGTGCGAACTGAATTGGACCAAGAAAAGCATCTTTTACGAGTTGCCATACTGGTCTGAGTCGCAGTTGAAACACAACATGGACGTGATGCACGTAGAGAAGAACGTGTGTGAGAATCTTCTCGGGACGATGCTCAGCTTGGAAAAGAAGAACTATGACACCGAGAAGGCGAGGCTTGACTTGATGGACTTGGGCATCAAGACCTCTTTGCACTTGGAACCAAATGGGGGTGGGTATTACAAACCGCGAGCGTCGTACATTTTGACCCTTGAGCAGAGACAGCGATTTACAGAGTACTTAAAATCTGTCAAATTTCTCGATGGTCTCGCTGGGAATTTAAAAAAAATGTGACAACTGATGGGAAGCTCACAGGTTTGAAGTCGCATGATTGCCACGTGATCTTGCAAAGATTGTTGGCTGTTGGTATTCGTCCTTTTGTGCCACAACCAATACATGATACGATCACTGAGCTTTGCAACTTTTTCAAGTTGATAAGTTCGAGAACATTAAGAGCCGAAGATCTTGAAAGAGCGCAAGAGTCTATCGTCGAGATCTTATGTAAGCTTGAGATGATATTTCCACCTGCTTTTTTCACGATCATGGTTCACGTGGTGATGCATCTACCAGAGGAAGCGTTGCACGGCGGCCCGGTGCATATGCGG
Source organism: Urtica dioica subsp. dioica (assembly GCF_054948205.1). Taxonomy (NCBI): domain Eukaryota; kingdom Viridiplantae; phylum Streptophyta; class Magnoliopsida; order Rosales; family Urticaceae; genus Urtica; species Urtica dioica. The sequence goes on from NC_142763.1 coordinate 14,730,842, forward strand.
TGGATGTGCCCTTTTGAGAGATACCTTGGGACGTTAAAACATTTTGTAAAAAATAGAGCTAGACCAGAAGGCTCTATTGCAGAAGCTTATGTTGTAGAAGAAGCTCTAACGTTCATTGCAAGGTATATTGAAGATAAGAAAGTAGTTGAAGAAGTTCAAGTGCGAGAGCTCTCCGTTTTTCGATCCGAGATGTGTGTGCCTTATGGGATGATGAACGCGATAGTATTAGACGATGAGCAAAGAGAAAAAGCGGAGTGGTACATCTATACCAACTGTCCTGAAGTGGATCCGTATTTGGTGTAAGTAATCGATCCACTTGCTTCTCTAACTTATTTCATTGGTGTCACCCACGTTTTTGTATGATGTTGTTTCCTTTTGTTTTGTGATGTATGTTCACAAATGTTGTTTTATTTTATACGATGTCAATTTACAAATGTTGTTTTCATTTTATAGGATGTCGACCGCTTCAGGTTCTGGTGGAGATTCGCCACAGACACCGGATTCTCAAGGTCCGCCACAGGAACCTGATTCCCAAGGTTTTAAGAAATCAAGGGGACCAACAACCGGCTCGACGTCGGCGCGAGCAACACAGGGTGTACCGGGTGCGAAGGTGGTCAAGTGGGACCCAATAAACCAAACATTCTATCAAGAGGTAAGGAAAGAAAATAAAAAGGTTGGACTATTTAACAACCGCCTCGGTGCTTTGGTGAAAGCACATATCCCGTCTACGACTCGTGATTGGAGTGAAGTGACGCCCCAGATGTTGGCTGCTATTTTGAGTGCACTTCATTCCGAGTTCAGATTTGTGTACACGGATCCTGACACCGGCGAGGATCTGCCTGCGGATTGCTATCAGAATACGATTGATCAGACTATCATTCGGAATGCCAAGATCAGGCGACGCAACCAGAAGTCCAAGCTATCAGAGAAGTTCAGGTTAGAGTTTTGTGGTAGCACAGAAAATGCTAAGGCGGAAACACCACCGGGATATAAGAAAGAGGATTGGGAGGTGGTGGTAGACGAGTTCACAATTGACGATTGGAAGGTACGTAATGTATGATTGTAATAAATCACAATATCTTTTTCAGATTGAATAATGACAAAATTAATTATTTGCAGAAAAAATCTAATCGCAACAAGGAGAATTCGAAGAAGAAGAAGAAGACGAGGCCGACTCAAGGATCTCTTTCTTTCTTGGCTCATCGTCATTTGAACGTAAGTTATTCTAATTTTGAAATACTTAATTTGAAATAAATTCAGTACTTATATTTTCATAACAATTGCAGAGTAAGGATTATGGGACTTTGGGCTCCGCGTTAAAGACGTGGGAGCAAAAACACCATAATAGAAAAGGTGAATGGACGACAGATTGGGCGAGACGAGCACATGTAAGTCATATGTGATAATTAAGAGTACGTTACTTACATAATAATTAATTTTTAATAATTTTTTTATGTGTAAAGGCGCGGATAGTTACTCTACTGGCGGATCTTCAGCGACAAGCAGAAGAGCAAGGCGTACTCTTTAACCAGGACACCGCAGAGGAACACACGATGCTAGAAATTCTCAAGAACCGTCAAGATTGGTACATTGGAATAGGTCCAACGGTCCCGAGATCATCTTGGGCTATTGCTCAGGCTTAGGACGAAAGCTCGTCGTCAGGCTCAGGCTCGTCGCGGCGCCGCGTTCCAGATCCAGTGGTTGGCGAGCTCCAAGCTCAGGTGACGGCACAACAACTCGCTATGGATGAGATGAGGCGAGCCAACCAACAACAGATGGAGGAGGTGCAGCGACAACTGTTCGCGTTCAGGCAGCAGTTTTCGCCCTTGCCTCAGATGTCGCCCGACACGATGCCACAGATGCCTCAGATGTCGCCCTGCATGATGCCACAGATGCCTCAGACGACGCCGTCGCCTCAGATGCACCCTATGCATCAGACAACGCCGCCATCAGTTTCAATGGCAGATGCTCAGATGACGCCGCCAGCTTCAGCAGATTACCAGCGAGAGCGTACGAGCGGCAGTGAGCGCACGAGCGGCAGTGGACGAGGAGGTAGCAGCAGTTCTGGAGGAAGATTTGGCGGAAGAGGGAGTAAAATGTTCAAGGAGTGGTTTACAAACCGAGGAAAAGGAAAGGGAAAAGAATGAACATTTATTTTAATTATTTGTCGTACATTATAATAATTATTGTAATCGAACAACAAATGGTTAGTTTTTATTATTATTATAAATATTAATTAATGAATTTTCTAATTAATAAACTATTTAGTTATTTGATTACAATTATAGAATTCATAAGAATAATAAATAAATAAAAATCTTAAAAAAAACTATCGGGTGCGACTAGTCGCACCCATAAATTTGGCGGGTAGGCCAACGGGTGCGACTAGTCGCACCCAAAAACATGGCGGGAAGGCCATTGGGTGCGACTAGTCGCACCCGTTGGTCTACCCGCCAAATTTATGGGTGCGACTAGTCGCACCCAAAAACTTGGCGGGTAGACCAACTGGTGCGACTAGTCGCACCCAATGGCCTTCCCGCGGACTTTTTCGCACATCTTTTCTGACTTATGGGTGCGAATATGGGTGCAAAAATCGGCACGTAAAAGTCATGACCATCGGGTGCGACTAGTCGCACCCATGACCTTTAGGTGCGAACTTTCGGGTGCGACTTTGTCGCACCTAAAGTCGCACCTAAAGGTATCATTGGGTGTGACTTTCGACCTTTAGGTGCGAAAAAAGTCGCACCCAATGCTATTTTTTGTACTAGTGGTTTAACCTTATAATTATGTATCGCAAAAATAACCGAAAGAGCTCAACTTTACTGTCATTACCAAAATGTATCTCATAACCAATCCGGTCCATCAACCATATCAACATAGGATCAAAGCGGCATTCGCTACATCTATCGTAGTTATACCCATCAATGGTCACGTATATCGATATAACTGAACGACATGGATCATGAAGTGGATGTGTAGTATGGAAATTTCATGTTATGTGACCTCAACATGTCTATTTCCATTTGGTCCTCCTTAAACCTTAGTGAGATCAAACCATATACTAGAAAACCAGAGTCTAAATAAACCAAAATTTAATTTCTGCAGAAAACCTCAATAACCATAAATAAAACCAAACATGTCTATAACATAAAAGCACTAAAAATAGCAAAACAACAAACTCCCACTAGAACTGAATATCCTGAGCTGAAATAACACCCATATGAGCAGTGTGCTCGTGAAACACTTTGGGTGGTAGTCCCTTAGTAAGCAGATCCGTAATCATGGAGTTTGTTCTGATGTGCTCGATAGAGAACTGTCTACTCTGAATTCTTTCTTTCGCAACCATAAACTTGATGTCGATGTGTTTCGACTTCGTGGAGCTCCTATTGTTGTTGGAGTACAGTACAGCGGATTTGTTGTCACAATATAATTTGAGTGGTCTACAACACCATCTACTATGCGCAGCCCAGTTACAAAATTCCGCAACCATATCCCCTGATTGGACGCCTCATAACAAGCTACAAATTCCGCTGCCATAGTGGAAGATACTATAAGTGACTGTTTAGCACTCTTCCAGGAGATAGCACCTCCAGCTAGCAAGTAAATGTAGCCCGATGTAGATTTCATACTGTCTTGGTATCCGGCAAAATCAGAGTCAGTATACCAGATGATCTCGATCTGATCTGACCTCCGATATGTGAGCATGTAGTCTTTTGTTCTTTGTAAATACCACAGGACCCGTTTAGCTGCTTTCCAATGGTTCATCCCTGGGTTGCTTAAATATCTGCCTAACATCCCTATAATGTATGCAATATCCGGGCGCGTACAAACTTGAGCATACATTAGACTTCCTACTGCTGAAGCATAGGGAATCGTCTGCATTTCCTTTTCTTCAAAATCATATTGGGGCACTGATTGAGACTGAATTTGTCTCCCTTAGCCACGGGGGTATCACCTGGTTTACATTCCTGCATGCCATATCTTTTTAGAACATTTTCGATATAGCTCTTTTGTGATAATCCAAGAATCCCCCGAGAGCGATCTCGAAATATCTGGATTCCTAATACAAAAGAGGCGTCACCAAGATCTTTCATCTCAAAATTCTTAGCTAGAAATCTCTTGGTTTCATGCAATAAGCCTATATCGTTGCTGGCAAGCAAAATGTCATCAACATATAAAACCAAAAAAATACACTTACTCCCACAGAACTTATGGTATATACATGCATCCACCAAATTCATTTCAAAACCGAACGAAATAATCACTTGGTGAAATTTGAAATACCATTGTCGAGATGCTTGTTTGAGTCCATAGATGGATTTCTTAAGTTTGCAGACCAAATCATTTGCGTCTTTGGACACATAATTTTCTGGTTGCACCATATAGATCGTTTCCTCGATGTCACCATTGAGGAACGCAGTCTTCACATCCATCTGATGTAACTCAAGATCAAAATGCACTAATGCCATTATAATTCTAAAAGAGTCTTTCGTGGAAACCGGAGAGAAAGTCTCTTTATAGTCGATGCCTTCTTTCTGTGTGAAACCTTTTGCAACAAGGCGAGCTTTGTACCTTTCCACATCACCTTTCGAATCCCTTTTGGTCTTAAATATCCATTTGCAACCAATGGGTTTCGCACATTCTGGTAATGGTACAAGGTCCCAAACGTCATTATCCTTCATAGATTTGATCTCTTAATTCATGGCATCGATCCACATTTGAGAATCAGAACTTTTCATGGCTTGAACGAAGTTGATATGATCATCTTCGTTCACTCCAATGTCATCCTCATGTTCTTAAAGAAATACAACATAATCATCTGGTATTGCACTTTTTCTTTCTCTGGTGGATCTTCTTAATGGCATATGTTCTTGAGGTGGTAGAGTTTGTTCTTCTGGAACAATTTGTTGAGCAAGGGGTTCTCTCATGTTGTCTTGAATTGGATCTTGAACAATATCAGGAGTTAAGTCATGATCATTGTCAATACCACCTATGGGAATATTAACATATTCCTCTTCCAAAACAAATTTTCTTACTGTATCTCCCTCTGCAAACTCGACATCCTCAAAGAAGTGAGCATTTCCTGTCTCGAAAATTGACCTAATTGTGAGATCATAAAACTTGTACTCCCGGGATCTCTCAGAGTATCCAACAAAATAGCAGCTCGCAGTCTTTGAGTCCAGTTTCTTTTCATTAGGCTTATAAGGCCTTGCCTCAGCTGGACATCCCCAAACATGCATATGTTTTAGACTAGGCTTCTTGCCCGTCCAAAGTTCGTAAGGGATTTTGATCGTTGCCTTAGTTGGAACCCTGTTAAGGATATATGATGCAGTCTTTAGTGCTTCTCCGCATAGCGATTCAGGTAAAGTAGAATGACAAATCATACTTCTTACCATGTCTTTAAGAGTTCTATTTCGTCTTTCAGCAACACCGTTCATAGTGGGCGAACCCGGCATAGTGTACTGTGGGACGATACCGCATTCCTCTAAGAATTTAGCAAACGGTCATGGACGTTGTTCACCTGAACCATCATATCTACTGTAGTACTCACCACCACGATCAGATCTGACGCTTTTAATTCTTTTGCTGAGTTCATTTTCAACTTCAGCTTTGAACTTCTTGAACACGTCTAGTGACTGTGACTTTTCATGAATAAGATATATGTAGCCATATCTTGAAAAATCGTCTATGAACTTTATAAAATATTGCTGACCATTCCAAGCGGATATTGGAAAAGGTCCACAAATGTCAGTATGAATAAGTTCTAAGACGTCCAAAGTCATGTTGGCTTCAAATCTCCTTTTATTGGTTTGTTTTCCTTTTATGCAATTTACACAGATATTGAAGTCCGTGAAATCTAAGGGATCTAGAATTTCGCATGACACAAGTCTCTCTATTCTCCTTTGAGAGATGTGACCTAATCGTTTGTGCCATAATGCAGCCGAATTCTCGCTAGTTAATTTTCTCTTTACACCTCGAGTACTTAAATGCAAGGATTCATTAAGTGAAGCATTTATCTCAACGGAATATAGATTATCGTATCCTGATAAAGAACCGGAACCAACCATATTTGAACTGTGAAACAAACTAAATTTTCCATTCTCAAATGAACAAGAATAACCACATTTGTCCAAACAAGAAACAGAAATCAAGTTCCATCTAAAATACGGTACCACAAAAGTTTCATCAAGATCCAAATAAAATCCAGTCTTTAACAATAATCTAAATTTTCCAATTGCTTCAACTTCAACCTTCTTTCCATCGCCCACATAGGTGTATCTTTCAGTATCATTTGGCTTTCGAAAATGGCGGCAACCCTGCATAGACACACTGATGTGAGTGGTTGCACCAGAATCCATCCATCAGGTGTTCTTAGGTACCAAAGCTAAATTAACCTCAGAACAAACCAAATTAAGAAGCATACCTTTCTTAGCACGCCAAGCGTGATAATTCGCACAGTGCTTCTTTACATGCCCTTCAGCTCGACAGAAGAAGCAACCAGTTTCCTCAGGGTTATCTGGTTGCTTTTGATGTTTCTTCTGAGGTACTGTATTCGCAGCTTCATTATCCTTCTTTCTTTTCTTTCATATGTCCCTGCTCTTAGAGGTTAAGGCTAGGTGAGCACTTTCTGTCTTATTTTGCTGCAACCTTTCCTCTTCCTGAACACAATATGAGATGAGCTCATTGAGAGACCAAGTCTCTTTTTGAAAATTGTAGCTCACCTTAAACTGGCTAAATTGTGTTGGAAGAGATATCAGAACTAGATGCACTAGCAAGTCCTCAGAGAGTTCAAGCTTAAGTGCTTTCAGCTTTGAAGCAAGATGAGACATCTCTAGTATGTACTCCGTGATATTGCCTTTACGTAAAGAAATCAGACTTGTCAAGAGCGTACCAATTTCAGACTTTTCGTTCTTGACAAACCTTTTCTCAATATCAGCAAGGAACGCCATAGCGGTTTTGATACTATCGGACATTGTGCCCCTGAATGCTTCTGGAATGGCCTTCTTCATGATCATCATGCACATGCGATTCGATCTCTCCCACTTTTCCATCTCCCTCTTGTCATCAGAGGTACTCTTGTCCGTAAGTGCCGGAGGAGCTTCAGTTCGTATCGCCAGGTCAAGATCCATGACCCCGAGAACATTCAGCAAGTTCTCCTTCCATGACTTGAAGTTGGAGCCATTCAGCAAAGGAATTGAATTGATGTTGGCAGAAATATTTCCAGGAGTCGTAACTGATACAAAGAACAATAAACAAACAAGCTCAAACCGAAACTCAAAATTCAAATTCAAATATGATAAATCCCATCACACACTACTACGAATGTTGGATTATACAACCCACTTTCTACAACGCTTAACATAAGCGTTGTAGAAACTAGGGATTCTACAACGCTTCACATAAGCGTTGTAGAAACATAGTGTTTCTACAACGCTTATGGCTAAGAGTTGTAGAATCTCGGTGTTTCTACAACGCTTACAGCTAAGCGTTGTAGAAACTTAGTTATTCTACAACGCTTTTGTTAAGAGTTGTAGAAGTACATAAATTTTAGATTTTCCACAACGTTTACACTATCCGTTGTAGAATCCTCGCCGCGGCACCACGTGATTTATGCCTCGGCGAGAACTTTCTACAACGCATGGTAAAAGCGTTGTAGAAGGATGCGCCTCGCCGCGGCACAATTTCAACGTCGCCGCGGCGAAACGTTCTACAACGCTTATTAAGAGCGTTGTAGAATCTATTCGCCGCGGCGATAAATATTTCTCGCCGCGGCGACATAATTTCGCCGCGGCTAGAAATATCCTTTGCCGCGGCGAGGTAGATACCGTGGCCAAGCAGTTTTTTTAGAAACTGTCTCGCCGCGGCGAGTGAGGATCCTCGCCGCGGCGAGACTTTCCTACAACGGTTATAACATCCGTTGTAGGAACACCTCGCCGCGGCGAAGATATATTTTCGCCGCGGCGAGGGTTTTTAGGTTTTCACTATAAAATACCGTTTTCAGTTTTTTTCTCATTTTTTCCAATACCCACACACGAGACAACCATTTTCGGCCGCATCTCTCCAGTTTTTTTCTTTCAAAATCCCTCGCCACGTCCTCGCCGCCCCAAAATCTCACCGTCGCCTTGTCCTCGCCGCCATCTCTCTCTCGCCTTGTCCTCGCCGTCACTTTTCTCTCGCTGAGTCCTCGCCGTGCTTCCTCTCGCGCCTCTCTCTCTCTCTCTCTTGCCGCCTCATTGTAAGGTATGATTTTAAAAGTTTTTTAAGGTGTATTTTGATTTAATTTCGTGTTGTTGATATGGATTTCTTGTTGTTTACCCGAATTGCATATAGTTTGATTTTTTGAATTCACAAATTTAGGGTTTTGTTTGATTTTCTCTTTTTAGAACAAGAAATTAGCGTTTAGGTTAGTGGAATTTGAATGAGTGAATTTAGGTTAGTGGAATTTGAATGAGAATTTGAGTTAAATTGAAATGTCCGGATTGTGTTTGACATATTGTTACATAGGTTAGTGGTTAAAATGGTTATGTATATTAATGTTGAGATTGAATTGTTTATGAATTTGTGATTGATCGAATTGTTCATGAATTTGTGATTGGTCGAATTGTTTATGAATTATTTGTGATTGTTAGAATTATTTTAATTTGTCATGTTTAAATGTATATTCTTGGAATTGATATATAATTTGTTATATGTTAATTGTAGAATTGTTTATGATTATGTTTTGTAGGAGCTTGAAAATGCCTCGAACTAAAAACACGGCCTCCAAGGCTCCGAGCTCTTCCAGAGGTCAGAGTAAAGTAAAAAGCAAGCGACCTCGTCAACAGTCTCCCGAAGAGGAATACAACACGAGTATCTTTACTAGCAAGGTCGCGGAGGAACGCTACGACAAAATCTTGCCGCGTAACATTATCCATGAGAGAGGATTCAATGTAAGCAATACGTCGGATATAGGAAAGCAAATCCGCAACAGCATAGTTGGTCATGATTGGGGGAGGTATTTTGCTGTACCCGAGTTCGATTCAAACGTCAACTTCGTGTACGAATTCTACGCAAACTTGCCGGACTCCCAAGCTGATGTTGTGACGGTCCGTGGGAAACCGGTCGATATGAGTATCGAAGCTATCAACGATCTTCTTGGGACCCCAGATGTGCCTTTCGAGAACGAGGGCTATCGAGAATGGCTAAGAAGTTGCAGCCATGAGGAGATGTCGCGGGTGTTGTGCATTCCGGGAGAGGATTGGGTCACTGAAAAAGGAAAAAGGGTACTCAAGCGTGACCAACTCACCAGGATCGCTAAAGCGTGGATTTACTTTGTTTGCGCTCGTCTCTATCCAATCAAGCACTTCACCACTCTCGACGAGGATCGTATCCAGGTGTTGTTCTGCATTGTTAAAGGCCTTTCCATTAACGTCGGTCGATTCATCTTTAATTGGATGAAGAAACTCGACTATACTAATGAACGACACGGTTTGCCATATCCGGCGATCATTACCGGCCTTTGTACAAATGCGGGGGTACCACGCTCGAAAAGGGATACGATACACAGTTCAATGGGGCCTATTACGGATTCCATTATCGAGCGGTACAAGATTAGGGAGGATCCACAAGCGGAGGAAGAGGAAGAAGTGGAGGAAGAGGGTGAAGAGGGGGAAGCGGAGCCCTTATTGCGCTTACCAGCGCCTCCGGTAATCGACCCCGCCACCATCGACTACATTGCTCATTGCTCCAACTATCTCATCGGCGGGTTCCAACACACGCAACAGTACATGCACCAACAAGCGGAGTATGGCGCCTCTCACATCAATCAGTTGAACGATCTCTACTCTCGGTGGGACATCAACCAAGAGAATCAGGTGTTATTTCCTCCATATCCTCAGTACTCCGACTATCTGTACGCACCACCAAAGTGGCCACCGCATATGGCACCTCCTCAATATCCGGCGAACCAACCACCACCACCACCGAATGACGAGTAAATTTCAAGAACCAACAACACCAACTCTTCCATATAAATTTCAAACTCTTTTTAAATTTAAGTTTCAGTTTAAGACTCGCTTGGTTTGTTTATGTTTATGACTAGATTACTGTATTTTATTTGTGTGTTTGAGACTATTCAGTCTTTGTTTGAGACTCGTTTGGTGTGTTTTATTTCATATGTGTTTGAAACTTGATGTTATATGTTTAAGACTAGTTTGGTTTGTTTTATTTATTGTAGAAATTTTTATTGAATGATCATTTTTAGTTGGAGAACAGGTTAAATATTCGAAAAAAGTGAATGAGTAGGTGGTAGAGTGCTTCTTCGCCGCGGCTAGGTACCTTTCTCGCCGCGGCGTGACTATTCTCGCCGCGGCACAGTATATTACCCGCCGCGGCGAGTGCTCTACGCCGCGGCTAAAATATTACTTCGCCGCGGCGAGATTTTGATTTTTTAATACCGAGAGTCTGTGTTTTTTAAGAACTTGTCTCGCCGCGGCGAGTTGATATTCCCGCCGCGGCGTAATGACCTCGCCGCGGAATGGAATATACGTTGCCGCGGCGAGGTTTCTACAACGCTTTTTTAAGCGTTGTAGAAGGGTCCTCGCCGCGGCAGGATTTGTCTGTCGCCGCGGCGAGAGTTTGATTTTTTTATACCGAGAGTCTATGTTTTTTAAGAACTTGTCTCGCCGCGGCGAGTTGATATTCCCGCCGCGGCGTACTGACCTCGCTGCGGCATGGAATGTTAGTTGCCGGGGCGAGGTTTCTACAACGCTTTTTTAAGCGTTGTAGAAGGGTCTTCGCCGCGGCAGGATTCGTATGTCGCCGCGGCGAGAGTTCGATTTTTTTTATACCGAGAGTCTGTGTTTTTTAAGAACTTGTCTCGCCGCGGCGAGTTGATATTCCCGCCGCGGCGTACTGACCTCGCCGCGGCATGGAATGTACGTTGCCGCGGCGAGGTTTCTACAACGCTTTTTTAAGCGTTGTAGAAGGGTCCTCGCCGCGCCGAGAGTTTGATTTTTTTATACCGAGACTCTGTGTTTTTTAAGAACTTGTCTTGCCGCGGCGAGTTGATATTCCCGCCGCGGTGTACTGACCTCGCCGCGGCATGGAATGTACGTTGTCGCGGCGAGGTTTCTACAACGCTTTTTTAAGCGTTGTAGAAGGGTCCTCGCCGCGGCAGGATTTGTATTTCGCCGCGGCGAGAGTTTGATTTTTTTATACCGAGAGTCTGTGTTTTTTAAGAACTTGTCTCGCCGCGATGAGTTGTTATTCCCGCCGCGGCGTACTGAGCTCGCCGCGGCATGGAATGTACGTTGCCGCGGCGAGGTTTCTACAACGCTTTTTTAAGCGTTGTAGAAGGGTCCTCGCCGCGGCAGGATTTGTCTGTCGCCGCGGCATGATAATCCTGCCACGGCGAGAGTTGGAGAAATGTAATTTTAATGTAAATGACATTGTATAGAGAAATTTTGAATGAAAAATAACGTTGTCCATGGGAGAATAACATAAAATCCAAAATGAAAATACATTATCTAAATGTTTAATATCAAACAAAAAATAGGATCTATATCCTTACGAAGTAGATGTGACACATCGTCATCATTAAAATCATCCACCTCTTGATCAATTGGCGGTAATCCTGATGTGAACGGAGGAATGCTAGACATGTCTTCGTCTTCTTCTTCGTTACCGTTTCTCGCTTTCATATGAACCACTAACGATAACTCAGGATTTGCTGGATCCGAAATATAAAACACTTGACTTGCTTGCGAAGCCAAAATAAATGAATCATTCTCGTAGCCAATCCGTCTAAAGTCGACAATTGTAACTCCTTCATTATCAACTTTAACGTGATTATTGTCTGCCCATTTGCACTTGAATAATGTGACTCGCAACCCGCAATAATCAAGTTCCCAAATATCTTCAATGTATCCGTAATACTTCATAAAAGCATGTTTTGGATTCTTATCTTTTGCTGACGAAACATGTAAAGCTTCAGCAAACAATGTAACACCACTATTTTGTACGGGATGCTTGTTGTCTCGTTCCCTTGTGTAAAATGTAAAACCATTAACAGACCAAGCAGTGTACCTTGTAACCATTGAGGACGGCCCGCCAGATAGTTTACTCAACGTAGATGAATGTCCTGCCTCTATAAATATGCGTTTTCCAAGCCAGTTTTGAAACAAACGGTTGTGCTCTTCTTGCAACCATTTTTTATTTCTACCCTTCTTTGGATTATTCACTCTCAACTCATTCAAATGAATATCCACAAATGGCTTGACCTCAGAAACGTTGTGTAGCACATGGAGATTTGCTTGCTCCCATTCTTTTCGGTTGACGATCGAATAAGTACCTATAATGAAACAAATACTTAAAAATAATGTTCATATATAATTTAAATAAACAAATAAAGTTTTAAAAAAATACCTTTAGATAGAGCTTTTGAATCAAAATTGGTATTCTTGGGTAACCCAATTTCGTCTGTATTAGCTAAATACTCAGAACAAAACTCAACCGACTCTTCTGCTATGTAATTTTCAACTATGCTTCCTTCCGGCCTATTGTAGTTCTTCACGTAGCTTTTCAACACTTTCATATAACGTTCGATTGGATACATCCACCGTAAAAACACGGGCCCTCCTAATTTCACTTCACGTACCAAGTGGACGGTTAAGTGGATCATTATGTCGAAAAACGAAGGTGGAAAGATCTTTTCGAGCAAGCACAGAGTTTTCACCAATTCTGACTGCATTAAATCCAATCGAGTTGGATCGATGACCTTCGAGCAAATCGAGTTAAAGAATACACATATCTTTGATATTGCAAACCTCACATCTTTTGGCACAATTCCTCGCAAAGCAAGAGGCAACATTTGTTGTAGCAGCACATGACAGTCGTGCGTCTTCATTCCAGTAAGTCTCAAATCTTTCAAAGACACGAACCTCTTATAGTTTGACGAATGACCTTCGGGGACTTTAATAGAAGCAAACCAGTTACACAATTTCTTTTTCTCCTTTCGATCTAGAGTGTACTTTGCCGGTGGTAATTTTGTTTTTTTCCCACCCCCCTCCTCGGGATGCAAAATGCTTCTTATATTCATCTCTTTGTGATCCAATCGAGATTGTATTCCGTCTTTCGATTTATTTGGATCATCAAGAAGTGTACCAATTGTTGTCGGTCGTTTTCGGAAAACCCGAGACGCCAAGAAGGCACGTCGCTCAAAGGGCCGATGGTCAGGCCGGAGGTCCTGAAGAGCGGCAAGTCTTCAAGCCTTCGCCCAAACTCTTGATTCTTTGAGTCGAGCCTAGCCCCTCGAGTTGAGACTTGAGTCGGCTCCCCGAGTTGAGCTTCGCTCCTTGGGTTGAGCCTTGAGTCAGTCTCCTCGAGTCGGGCTTCGCTCCTCGAGTTGAGCCTTGAGTCAGTCTCCTCGAGTCGAGCTTTGCTCCTCGAGTCGAGTCACTCTCGTCAAATGGAAACCTTCATATTTCATGTGGCAAGAATGGTATTCAAAGGCTCGCAAGAGCCCGACGAAACGGGCCGTGCGCCGCGCGCGCAGCCGCGCCGGCCAACCAAGCACAACAGCCTGCGCCGCGTCAGGCAGACCGCGCGCCGCGCCAAGACGCGCCCGCGCCGCGCGCTCCATGCGCCGCGCATCCTGCGCCGCGTCCAAAGACCCGCGCGCCGCGCTAGATGACCCGCGCGCCGCGCCCCCTGCGCCGCGCGCCGCGCTCCGCGCGTTGTGCGCCGCTCTTTGTGCGCCGCGCGCGCCGTGCGCCTCCAATTAATGCCACGCGCGTTCCTAGTCCCACATGGACGAAAAAGGAGCCTCCTAAGGCCCCCAAACACCTATAAATACCCCCTCCCATTGAGGGGAAAGCCATCCCATTCATTCTCAAGGAACTTGAGACTTCTCTCTGCTTCTCTGGATGCCATCCTTGGCCTGAAGCGGATTCTCCTCGATTTCTCGCTCTCGGAGATTCTGAAGCGCTTTTCGGGGACTCCCGAGTGCCGCCTCTCTTGATCGAGCGATTAATCTTGAGCCCACGAGTGCTCTAACGGTTTTCTACTGAAAATCGCCTACGCGTCTAGCCCCCTAGACGTGTCCGCCATTTCTGACAAGAAATCGCCTACGCGTACGGCATTTCCGACTAGGAATCGCCTACGCGTCCGGAATCTCCGCCACAACAAGGAACTCTTGACTTAGAGTCTTCCACGTCTCCAAAAGAGAGAAAACACACATTCTCTCTCGCGCTCGCGATCTCCGAAGTCCTGAGACGCCGCCGAGGACTCCTCGCGCCCCGTCTCCTTCGTCGAGCACGCCTCTTCGCCAAGGCTCCACGCCTCATACTGCGTCACACACGCTTGAACTACGTTCTGACCTGATCCCACGCACGGGTACGTAGGCAGCCGACAACCAAGGCACGGTCACTCCTCCTCCTCACCCCCTACCTCTCCCGAGAGGCGGGTTGATCGGAGAAAACCCTAGCTCGAGACTATCGGGTTCCCACTCTTGGCCCGGGTGCGATCACTTGGTCCGGCCTTGGATCGAACCGCCCGAGGTTTTAAATAGTTGTTCATTTTCGTGCGACAACATTTTGGCGCTAGAAGGAGGGGACTTCCCGACCTGTTCAGCCCGAAATCCCTTCTGTTCATCTTCTTCTTTTCTTCTGCGAACTCAACCTTCTCGAACTTGAGAAACGATGAGTAACCAACCACCTGTACGTTCTGAGGGCGTGAACAACCCCGAAAACGTCACTGGGACCAAGAAATACTTCTTACGCTCCCGAGCGCATGGTGACGAAGAGTCGCTCCACGAAGAGAGCTCGACCCGCTCACCATCTCCATCTCCTGATAGCAGGGACAACCGCATCATGGAGCTGGAGGAGAGTATCCGCCAACTAAAGGCGAAGAACGCGAGGTACCACAGCCAACTGGCTACCAAGCAACCCGCGCATAACGCAATGACCCCCAACGGGGATCCTGAGAACCTCAACGAGGAAAGCCACGACCGTGACCCTGACTATGAGGGTACTGGCGATCCAGAGGATATCGAGACTTCTCTCGCGAAGGACGGGGGACTCCCCGCCGTGTTTGAAGCCGGTCCTTCGAATCCCCTACCCCGGAAAGGCGACGCGCCGGCTGCTTCTCAAGAGGGAAACTCTCGACGCTCGGCCCTCGACCGACTAGGTCGAAGGGAGAACGTTGAGGAGAGTCAGGGCACGCGGAGAGCGCGCCGTCGCAGACGAAGCCTGCGCCTCCGTACGACCAGCCCAGATCTTAGGGATCACCTCACCGCCCAACGCATTGAGCGTGGCGATGACTTAAGAGAGCGACTAAGCTCTCGGCCAAACGTCCCCGTAGCAGCCCCAACCAACGGGAACCGCCGCACGGGTCAAGGGTCAAATGAAAGACGACAGGTGACTCCTCCCGAACAGGGAGTTACTCCGACTACCGGTCTCGATGTGATCACAATGATCCACAATCTTCGAAATGAAGTACGAGATCTCCGAGAACACGGAATAGGCGGAAGTGCCTATGGGGTCGTTGAGGAAAAGTCCTCGCCTTTCACGGCTCAGATATTGGCCGAGGTATGTACGGGAAATTTCAAACTCCCGAACCTCGCTCCATATAATGGAAAAGCAGATCCTGCTTACCACATCCAACACTATGAAACCTGGATGACGGTGCAGGGTGTCACTCCCGGCGCTATGTGCCAAGCTTTTAGTCTTACCCTCGCCGGACCCGGCTTCGAGTGGTTCAAGAACTTAAGACCGGGAAGCATCCGCTCGTTCAAAGACCTGAAGGACATGTTCCTAGCACGGTTCGCTACGTCTATGGTCCAAAAGAAGACCAAGATGTACCTGTGGTCAATCAGGCAAGAGGATGGCGAGTTTCTTAGACGATACCTCGCCCGATTCACTGAAGAATCGAATAAGGTCGACTGCTTTGACGACAAAGACGCAATCACTGCCATCACTGAAGGCTTGCGCACAAGTGACTTCCTTAAGTCCATCGTCGGCCGTGTCCCTTCTACCATGGCCGAGTTAATGACTCGAGCCAAGACCTTCATGGGAGTCGAAGATTACCTCGATGGTCGCAAGGGCAATGATCAAAGCCCTCACCACCGAGACGAGCCTAGCAACGAGCAAGGAAACTCCCGTAAAAGGCGAAACAGAGGAGGTCAGACTTTTAATAGACGACCTCCGATGCCCCAGAAGCCGCGACTTGCGGAAGACTTTAAGGGCTACTCGTCGTTCACACCGTTGAACACAACGCCGGAGCAAATCCTAGCTTTAGCGCGTGACAAGTTCACTCCCCCGGCTCCAACGAACAAAGATCCCGCGACTCGCGATAGATCTAAATATTGCGAGTTCCATCAGGAATACGGTCACTTGACCTCTGAATGCTATAGTATTAAAAGGCAGATCGAGGCATTGATCCAACGGGGTGAGCTAAAAGAGTTCGTGTTACGCATGATTAGCGGTGCGGGCCCCACCTCGAACAGACCACAGTGTGGCAGGGGAGGAGGAACAGCCGCTTCTGCCGACCGAACCACGGCTACTGCCAATGCCAATCCACAACTCCACGTTGTGACCACCATATTGGGAGGTCCACAAGATGGAGATTCGGCCCGACAACGGAAAAAATTCCTAAGGGCCGTGGCTCAAGAAGACGCTGCTATGCACGTCAACCTCACGTATGAAGAACCTCCGTCCGTGCCTCACGAGACGATGCATTTCACCAACAAAGAGGCCAAGCGAGTTGTGCATCCGCACAATGACGCAATTGTGCTCAAAGCCCAAGTAGCTAATAACTTGGTGAAAAGAGTTCTCATCGACAACGGCAGTGCTGCCGACATAATCTTCAAGTCCACCCTAGAGCGCATGAAGCTCGGGGGGCTACGCCCAACTCCGACCCAAACGCCTCTATTCGGGTTCACTGGGGAGAGAGTCATGACCGAAGGCATCATCGATCTACCGGTCACCTTCGGAACTCCCGGAAGCATTGAAGTCGTTCACATGGTCCCATTCCTAGTGGTCGACCAAGAGTCCCCCTACAACGTAATCGTTGGGCGACCCACGTTGAACCGGCTAAGGGCAATCACTTCAACATACCACCTACTGGTGAAGTTCCCTACCAAGAATGGAATCGGCATCATGGCTGGAGACCAATCCCAAGCCAGAATATGTTACATCGAAGGAATCGATGGAAAGACCGCTAAAAAGACGGTTAACACGATCTCTCAACTTAGAGATAGCGTCGAGTCGACCAAGGTCCTCCGCGAAGTCCATAAAGACACCTGCATGACACCCAAGTGCAAGGTAACGGCGTCCTCATCAGGGACCCCACACGGTCTACCAGGTCATACATGGACGAGACACCGATCTATCGCCTGTGGAATGCGGAACACTGGAAGAGAGTACTACCACTAGCCAGCGATCCCCCCATTTTATTTCTTTGCTTTCTAAACATTCAATAAGGCCTACGAGCCAACGTTTTAGGATTTCAAATTTTTTGCAATATTAATAAAGTTCGATGTTTTTCTTTCAAAATCCACTTTATCAAAGATTTTTAATCATCAGGATTACACTTGTAAACCCAAAACTCGGGGGGCTAGTGCCATAGGCAATGGTAAGTACGCTCAAAATTCTCTAGAAAGTACGCTCCACAAAAAGAAAGCACGCTCCATCAAAGCAAAACACCCGAACACAAAACGGGAACAAGCGTGCACATAAGACGCCTCCGTGGCGCGCCATAAGCCATCCCCGAGATGCAGGCTAAAGACGCCTCCGCGGCACGCCGTAAGCCATCCCCGAGATGCAGGCTAAGACGCCTTTGCGGCGCGCCATAAGCCATCCCCGAGATGCAGGCTAAAGACGCCCCCGCGGCGCGCCCAAGAGACATCCCCGAGATGCAGGCTAAAGACGCCCCCGCGGCGCGCCCAAGAGACATCCCCGAGATGCAGGCTAAAGACGCCCCCGCGGCGCGCCCAAGAGACATCCCCGAGATGCAGGCTAAAGACGCCTTCGCGGCGCGCCATAAGCCATCCCCGAGATGCAGGCTAAAGACGCCCCCGCGGCGCGCCCAAGAGACATCCCCGAGATGCAGGCTAAAGACGCCCCCGCGGCGCGCCCAAGAGACATCCCCGAGATGCAGGCTAAAGACGCCCCCGCGGCGCGCCCAAGAGACATCCCCGTGATGCAGGCTAAAGACGCCCCCGTGGCGCGCCCAAGAGACATCCCCGAGATGCAGGCTAAAGACGCCCCAGCGGCGCGCCCAAGAGACATCCCCGAGATGCAGGCTAAAGACGCCTCCGCGGCGCGCCCAAGAGACATCCCCGAGATGCAGGCTAAAGCCGTCCCTCGCGACGCACCAAAGACGCCTACATGGCGCACGTAAGACGCGTAAAGGCGCAGCCCGTAAGACGCCTACATGGCGCAACCTAAGACGCCTACATGGCGCACGTAAGACGCGTAAAGGCGCAGCCTGTAAGACGCCTACATGGCGCAACCTAAGACGCCTACATGGCGCAACCTAAGACGCCTACATGGCGCACGTAAGACGCGTAAAGGCGCAGCCCGTAAGACGCCTACATGGCGCAACCTAAGACGCCTACATGGCGCACGTAAGACGCGTAAAGGCGCAGCCTGTAAGACGCCTACATGGCGCAACCTAAGACGCCTACATGGCGCAACCTAAGACGCCTACATGGCGCACGTAAGACGCGTAAAGGCGCAGCCCGTAAGACGCCTACATGGCGCAACCTAAGACGCCTACATGGCGCACTTAAGACGCCTACATGGCGCACGTAAGACGCCTACATGGCGCAACCTAAGACGCCTACATGGCGCACTTAAGACGCCTACATTGCGCAGCCTAAGACACCTAAACTGTTGTCAATGGTGCCCACAAGAAGAGTTGTAGTCTTTATTTTGAACATTTGATGTAATAAAGTCTCATAAAGACTCTTGCTTGTAATTGCCTATTCATTCATTAATAAAGTTGAAACGTTCATTCAATCTTCCTTGTCTGAAGCTTTATGATAAAACCATAGTCTTTTAGTCCATAAACAAACTTAACAACTTACGAAGAGACAAATGTAGATTTGCATGAACAAACTCTTCGTAGTTTGCTTAAAACGATATATTCGCAATCTTAGGGTCAAAGGACTATTGACCTCAGTATGATTGTTAGAAGAATCTATGATGTCTGGTTATGAGGCATTGAGAGTTAGGAACTCTATAGTTCTTCTAGGTATCTTCCGAAGGTACTGAATTGACCAGTGCACTTCTAGAGACAAGATAAGAACAAACCATTTAACCTCTTATGTCTCGAAGTCACTATGTATGAATTGCATCATGCTTACCTTAATCCTGAAATGAGACATGCCATTTCACACCTTAGTATTCTCATTTGAGAAAGTCAAAGTTCGGACTCACTATGTGATTCCGAACAAGGCCTATTGGTGAAGTACTAAGTTGTGAGTCTGTCATGAGTAACTTTGTGAAGTTCTCATAGATATGGAATTCATGTACAAGATTGCTGAAATGCAATGTATGTCACCTCATGCTTTGTTCCTTGGAGTGTGAATAAATGAACTGGCCAGTGTCCAAATTGAGTCTTGACTCTTTGGGATGAAACAATGTGACTTGTTAGCTCCTCGTCAATACATTGTTTCTAACTTATTCACAAGCGACAAAGGAGTTGAGGAAATAACAGCTAGAAGGGTAAAATGGTAATTTAGTAAATCCCGACTAGCTGATGACATTCATGAAGGGTAAACATAGATAATATTCAGTGGATCCGCTCATCATAATTAGGTCGAATTCTTGAGTAGAAAATAAATTCATTTGAACCGAGAGATTTTCAGTGTCAGCTCTTTAGTGGAGTCAGTTGGCATTAAGCTAAACTTGGAAAAGGTTTGTGAACTTTTGAGTCCAAGTGTTTAGCTAAAGCTTTGTTCATTTGGGTCCATGAGGTCACTGTCACGAATCACATCGATAGGAATAGTTAAACTGGAAGCTAAGCCAAAACAAGAACGAAAATAGTTAAAAGGGTATTTTTGTCTTTTGAGACATAAGGATGAAATGGATGTCAATAAATTTTGACAAGTTCATTTGATGACTTAATGTCACTCGGCCATAATATGATTAATTGGGCCTTGTGAATTAATTTCATTTCATAAGAATTTTATTGAAAACTCTTAATGGGCCTTTTTCATGTTCTCATGAATAAATGAAGAAGCTTCTAGAAGCTCCTTCTAGAAGTGAAATGGGCGCCCATAATACCCAAGGAAAGAGAGTTTATTTTGTGCATAAATGTATTTAGATACTTGCCAAAAGAAAAAGAGGAAACAAATTTCCCACACATGCTTGTAGGAAATTCGGCCAAGTGAGAAAAGGGAAAGCCAAGGAACAAAAAAGGAAACAAATCCTAGCCTCTAGGAGGCAGCCTTGGGCGCCCAACATGAAATGGGAAATGAAGGATTTTTGCTCATGAATATGTGATATTCTATAGAAGAGGAAACTACCTTATTGAAGGTGAGACCTCTCCTATAAATAGGAGCCCCATTTCCTCACAATTCATTCATCCAAGTTTAAGAGATTTGAGAGACTCTCTCTCTAGAACTTGGCCGAAGTCCTCTTCTCTCTCTCTCTAGTTTATTTTCGGTTTTCTCTTGTCTTGGCACCTAGGTCCTCACTCGACCTAGTCTTTAGCTCTGCGACTTCGAGACTCGTTCTCAAGTCGTAGTGTTTAAAAGTGCCCACTCACTAATTCCTTCTTTTCGAGTGATTTAGTGATAGAAACTTTCGTGGTTGCTCGAGTTCCCGAGGAAAGAAAAGAGAGACGTGCTGCGAGGGGAGACGAACGTTGCCAACCTTTCAAAGGCTCATCAACGTTCAAGCATCAAAAGGTTAGTAACTTTTATAGCTCATATTAGTTTTTATTTACATGCATATGCTCTTGTCTAGGTTAGTAAAAACTAGTTTTACTTAAAAAGAAAATTTTTAAAATTCCGCCGCTTAACGAAGCGTTAAACTTTTTCTCAAACCCTAGATCGATTCCAACAAATGGTATCAGAGCTATGGTCAAAGGAATGCATGTGCATGTTTTTAAATTATGAGCTTGAAAATCGTTTTCGAAAGTTTACTAATTTTGTGACAAGTTAGAATTGTAATCTTAGTTTTTTTTAATTTATTGCTCATGCCTTTAAATTAAAAACCATGTTGATTTTCTATGAGTTTGGGATGATGTTAAAACACATTAGAATCAGTTCTAAAAGTTTTTAATTTTTTATATTGAAAAACGTGTTTTAAAGGTTTGAGAATTTTCGAGTAAATTTTGTGACTAGTTTTGTTTTCTTGCTAGTTTCGTTTATTTACTTGAATCGTTTTATGCATGTTGTTATTTCTTTTATTTTTATGTTATTACCCTGCTAATAAAACACAAATAAAAGCTTTAAACAACTTCATAAAACGTTCCGTTACACTCGATTCTTTTTCGCACCTAAAAGGACAAAGCTTTAATTTATTTCTTTTTCTTTGAGCTGGAATGTAAACCCGCATTAAAAGCGGCATAACTCTCTGCTCAGAAATCTAAATTTAATGATTCTTAAATCAAATTAAAGCTCTGTCTGTCCTCTGTCCAATGCCACCGGTTTCGGCTCAAAAGGACATCGGAGCCGCCAGTTATGGCGATTTTACTCCGAGGTGCGCGGCTGTCTGAAACTCCAGTTTTTTAGAAATCCGGATTTTCAAACCCCACTACCATGAGTTATAGAACTCTAATGAGAAAACTTTCTTGAGCAAAAATGTTTTTCATATGATTATAAACATGATGTGTAAAGATTAAAAGTTTTGTTTTTGGAAAGATTAATTGAAATTGAATTTTTACAAAACTAGTTTGAATTTTGAAAAACCGTTTTCACTTTCAAACTTGAAAATATTTTGTCATCCAAATCAAATAAATTTTCAAAATGCTTTCAAAACTATATCTATATCACATATGTTCAAAATCTATATGCTCTTGAAATTTTGAGTGGGAGGTCTCTTTGTAGACAAAACCGAAAAATAAAAAGATGTGTAATCTCAAACTTTCAAGTGTTCGAGTGAGTTGAAGTTCACACTTCCCTCACGCACTTTCCCGAAATAGAAAATAGGAAAAGATCGAGTATGTCCCTTGTGCCTTTATGCACTAATACTGCTCTGAACATGTCGATCTAGGATTCTCTTCTAGTTGTCCGCTCTGTCGCTCTCTAACTAGGAAATCTGTTTCCGAACTTAAAAGAGTCGATGAACCATCTCCAAAAACTAAGTGGGAGGGTTATACTCGTTGTTTGTAACCCGCGATCCCCAACACTAATGAAAGATGCAATAACGTGGGACTAAGAGCCGCTCTTGCGACCCTCACTTAAATGTGAGTACTCCAAGGCGTTGTTGCTTCGATCATTGCTCAATGAGCTACGTCCGAGAATGATGCAATGATGGCAAGGCCTCCCCTTGGGGGATTGTTTTTCAAAGCTGATCTTTTGGACTAAGTGGTTGGTTGCACACTTAGGCTCAATCCCTAGTATCCTTCCTTAAGGCTCTGCGAAAGGATATGAGTGATCAAACCAATTTACAAGGTGGCTAGTCAAAATGATGTACTGACATCTTGGCTTAGCATTAATGATGTGTCATTTACTTATAAATGGAGATTTTTTGCGGCCTTCTCTTGAGGGAGTAAATTATCGTTTGGTTTATAACACCTTTGAGTTTTACAAAAGTCTTAATGAAACTTAAATCCTAAACCAAAGACTAATCATAAACTTGTTTCAACTGTTATAGGCAATATGTCTCTCAACCCTCTCTCAACAATTCTTTCCTCGAATAAACTCGAAGGCGACAATTACGTCGACTGGAAACGTAACCTCGACATAGTCCTTACTGTCGACAAGCACAAATGGGTTCTCACCACCCCCTGTCCTCAAACGAATGATGATTCGACGCAAGAGGAGAAAGACGTCCTGGCGGCCTGGCTTCGATCCGATGAGATTGCGAGATGCTATATTTTGGCATCAATGAACAATGTGTTGCAACAACAACATCGTGATTTCGAAACTGCCACCGATATGCTCTACAATCTCCATGAGATGTTTGGAGGGCAAGGACGTCAAGCTAGGCAACAAGCGGTCCGACAATTCATGAACTGTCGTATGAAGGCTGGAACTCCCGTTAGAGATCATATGATGCTGATCATTAGCTATCTCAACGAGATGGAGATTCTTGGATCTGAGATTGATGGGGAGACTAAAATAGATATGATCTTGGAAACTCTCCCCGAAACCTTTGATACCTTCAAATTGAATTATTCCATGAACAAGCTGGAGTACACTGTTACCGAGCTCATGAAGGAACTTCAAACCGCTGAGGCACTCACTAAGAAAAAGAGGGCTCAAGGAGAAGTACATGCTACTGCCTCCACCTCTGGATCTAAGAAGAGACCTCGCAACGCCGAGAAGAAGAACCAACCTAAGGTTCAAGCGAAGAAGAAGGCGCCAAAGGCTCCGAAGGTGGACAAGTCTAAAGACAAGTGCCACCACTGCAACGAGCCTGGTCACTGGCGTAGGAACTGTCCCGCCTACCTCAAAACCAAAGCTAAAGGTATTGTACTTGTTACTGAAGCCTGTTTAGTAGCTGATAATGTATCATCGTGGATTATTGACTCCGCTGCTACTAACCATATTTGCTGCTCCTTGACTGGTTTTAGGAAAAGCAAAAGCTTAGAGGATGGCGACTTCTGCTTCAAGTGGGGTGATGAGAGCGTGGTGTCTGCGAAGGCTGTGGGATCCGTGACGCTATCTTTTGAAGATCGAACTTTAAATTTGAATAATGTTTATTATGTTCCTTCCTTTGGGAAAAACCTAGTATCTGTTGCTCAACTTTTCGAGCAAGATTATTATTTAAAGTTTATAAAGAATGGAATTCGTATTTCTTTTTCTAATTCTTTCGTCACTGATGCATGTATGAAGAATGGTCTTTTTTACATCTATCCCACTCAACCTTCTCTTTTAGACACCGAAATAGATAACGATCTAATTAGGGAGCCAAAGAGGATCAAACTTTCTGAATCCTCCGATCTAACAAAATCAACATACCTCTGGCACTTAAGACTTGGTCATATCAGTCTAGATAGGATTAAGAGACTTGTGAGGGATGGTCCACTCCAAGCCTCTGCAATAGGTTCACTACCTACTTGTAAATCCTGCATAGAAGGAAAAATGACTAAGCGACCTTTCTCCGATAAGGGTCGAAGAGCCACTGAGTTGCTGGAACTAATACATTCTGATGTATGTGGTCCGCTCAACCAACAGGCACGTGGAGGATACGAATACTTCGTTACCTTCACTGATGATTACTCAAGATATGGGTTTGTCTATTTGCTTAAACACAAATCCGAGACCTTTAACGTATTTAAGGTCTTTAGGGCTTTAGTGGAAAAGCAAACTGGCAAAGTGATCAAAACCCTTCGATCTGATCGAGGTGGTGAGTATATGTCTGGAGAGTTCGATGACTTTCTTAAAGAAGAAGGTATCGCTTCTCAGCTTACCGCGCCTGGCACACCTCAACAAAACGGAGTGTCAGAGAGAAGAAACCGAACTCTTATGGAGATGGTTAGATCAATGATGAGTTACTCATCACTCCCGCTTTCCTTTTGGGGATATGCCCTCGAAACAGCCGCTTATATTCTGAACCAAGTTCCGTCCAAAACGGTTCCTGGTACTCCTTATGAATGATGGACTGGCCGTAAAGTGAATCTTGGCCGCATCCGAATTTGGGGTTGCCCTGCACACGTGCTAAGGCAAAAGACTAGCAAGTTGGCTAGTAGGTCAGAATTGTGCCTGTTTGTAGGATATCCGAAGGAAACCAAAGGTTTTACTTTCTATAGTCCCGAGGACGATAAGACTTTCGTTAGCACGAATGCTCGTTTCCTCGAGGAGGACTTTATGAAGGATGCGAAACCTAGAAGCAAAATTGTGCTTGAAGAAAAGTTGGGTGAGGAAGCTTCTACCTCATCTGTAAGAACTGTTCTTACCCCAACTGAAACACAACCTAACTCGTCAAAATCTCGTCAAGTAGTACTTAGACGTAGTGGGAGGGCTACTCAAAAGCCTGACAGGTACATGTCTTATGGAGACTCTCTTGTAGCCGTCTCCGACATGGATGATCCTGTTTCCTATAGCCAAGCAATGGCTTGTTCTGAATCAAACCTTTGGCTTGACGCCATGAAAGTTGAGATGCACTCGATGTATGTCAACAAAGTCTGGAAACTTGTAGACCTTCCTGAAGGGATTAAACCCGTAGGGTGTAAGTGGATATACAAGAAGAAAAGGGGTCCTGATGGGAACGTTGAGACGTTCAAAGCACGACTTGTGGCAAAGGGTTATACCCAACAAGAAGGGATTGACTATGAAGAAACCTTCTCGCCAGTCGCGATGCTTAAATCCATCCGCATACTCCTATCCATAGCTGCAGCTCTCGACTATGAGATCTGGCAAATGGATGTCAAGACAGCCTTTCTGAATGGCAATCTTGACGAGCGCATTTACATGGCTCAACCAGACGGTTTCATGGATAAAGGTCAAGAGACCAAGGTTTGTGAGTTGCTTAAATCCATTTATGGACTAAAGCAAGCATCTAGGTCATGGAATATTAGATTCGATGAAACTGTAAAGAGCTTCGGCTTTGAACAGTCAATAGATGAGCCTTGTGTTTACAAGTTAATACACGAAGGCAAAGTTGTGTTTCTGGTACTATATGTCGATGATATACTACTCATTGGTAATGACGTGGGTAAGTTATCTGAGGTTAAGGTCTGGCTAGCAAAGCAATTCGATATGAAGGATCTAGGAGAAGCCGCGTACATTCTGGGAATCCAAATCTTTCGAGATAGGAAAAACCGGACCCTGTCGCTCTCTCAAGCATCTTATATTGATAAGGTGATGGATCGCTTCTCGATGCAAGACTGCAAGAGGGGTCAAACACCCTTTAGGCATGGAGTTTCACTCTCTAAAGACCAGTCTCCCAAGACTGCACAAGAGATTGAAGACATGAGGAAAATTCCTTACGCCTCTGCCGTAGGAAGCCTCATGTATGCTATGCTTTGCACCCGACCTGATATATGTTTCGCCGTTGGCGTAGTTAGTCGTTTCCAATCCAACCATGGACCCGAGCACTGGATTGCTGTTAAGCATGTTCTTAAGTATCTTCGAAGAACTAGGAACTTGATGCTTACATACTCAGGTACTGACCTGACTATGACGGGATATACCGACTCCGATTTTCAAGCGGATAAGGATTCCAGGAAATCCACTTCGGGATCTGTGTTCATCCTTAATGGTGGAGCTGTTGTGTGGAGAAGTATTAAGCAATCTTGCATTGCTGACTCCACAATGGAAGCAGAATATGTGGCTGCTTGTGAAGCATCCAAAGAGGCTGTATGGCTTAGAAAGTTCCTTAAGTATTTGGAAGTTGTTCCAAACGTCGACGAGCCCATGACCCTTTATTGTGATAATAGTGGGGCTGTCGCTAACTCAAAGGAACCTAGAAGCCATAAGCGCTCTAAGCATATTGAGAGGAAATACCATTTGATTCGAGAGATCGTGCAGCGCGGAGACGTGGAAGTGAAGAAGATCTCAACGGTGGACAACCTCGCAGATCCATTCACCAAGGCCCTAGCGAACAAGGTCTTCGACCAACATCGTGAGGGATTAGGCATGAAGGACTACACACACCTTCTTTGAGTCAAGTGGGAGTTTGTTGTCAATGGTGCCCACAAGAAGAGTTGTAGTCTTTATTTTGAACATTTGATGTAATAAAGTCTCATAAAGACTCTTGCTTGTAATTGCCTATTCATTCATTAATAAAGTTGAAACGTTCATTCAATCTTCCTTGTCTGAAGCTTTATGATAAAACCATAGTCTTTTAGTCCATAAACAAACTTAACAACTTACGAAGAGACAAATGTAGATTTGCATGAACAAACTCTTCGTAGTTTGCTTAAAACGATATATTCGCAATCTTAGGGTCAAAGGACTATTGACCTCAGTATGATTGTTAGAAGAATCTATGATGTCTGGTTATGAGGCATTGAGAGTTAGGAACTCTATAGTTCTTCTAGGTATCTTCCGAAGGTACTGAATTGACCAGTGCACTTCTAGAGACAAGATAAGAACAAACCATTTAACCTCTTATGTCTCGAAGTCACTATGTATGAATTGCATCATGCTTACCTTAATCCTGAAATGAGACATGCCATTTCACACCTTAGTATTCTCATTTGAGAAAGTCAAAGTTCGGACTCACTATGTGATTCCGAACAAGGCCTATTGGTGAAGTACTAAGTTGTGAGTCTGTCATGAGTAACTTTGTGAAGTTCTCATAGATATGGAATTCATGTACAAGATTGCTGAAATGCAATGTATGTCACCTCATGCTTTGTTCCTTGGAGTGTGAATAAATGAACTGGCCAGTGTCCAAATTGAGTCTTGACTCTTTTGGATGAAACAATGTGACTTGTTAGCTCCTCGTCAATACATTGTTTCTAACTTATTCACAAGCGACAAAGGAGTTGAGGAAATAACAGCTAGAAGGGTAAAATGGTAATTTAGTAAATCCCGACTAGCTGATGACATTCATGAAGGGTAAACATAGATAATATTCAGTGGATCCGCTCATCATAATTAGGTCGAATTCTTGAGTAGAAAATAAATTCATTTGAACCGAGAGATTTTCAGTGTCAGCTCTTTAGTGGAGTCAGTTGGCATTAAGCTAAACTTGGAAAAGGTTTGTGAACTTTTGAGTCCAAGTGTTTAGCTAAAGCTTTGTTCATTTGGGTCCATGAGGTCACTGTCACGAATCACATCGATAGGAATAGTTAAACTGGAAGCTAAGCCAAAACAAGAACGAAAATAGTTAAAAGGGTATTTTTGTCTTTTGAGACATAAGGATGAAATGGATGTCAATAAATTTTGACAAGTTCATTTGATGACTTAATGTCACTCGGCCATAATATGATTAATTGGGCCTTGTGAATTAATTTCATTTCATAAGAATTTTATTGAAAACTCTTAATGGGCCTTTTTCATGTTCTCATGAATAAATGAAGAAGCTTCTAGAAGCTCCTTCTAGAAGTGAAATGGGCGCCCATAATACCCAAGGAAAGAGAGTTTATTTTGTGCATAAATGTATTTAGATACTTGCCAAAAGAAAAAGAGGAAACAAATTTCCCACACATGCTTGTAGGAAATTCGGCCAAGTGAGAAAAGGGAAAGCCAAGGAACAAAAAAGGAAACAAATCCTAGCCTCTAGGAGGCAGCCTTGGGCGCCCAACATGAAATGGGAAATGAAGGATTTTCGCTCATGAATATGTGATATTCTATAGAAGAGGAAACTACCTTATTGAAGGTGAGACCTCTCCTATAAATAGGAGCCCCATTTCCTCACAATTCATTCATCCAAGTTTAAGAGATTTGAGAGACTCTCTCTCTAGAACTTGGCCGAAGTCCTCTTCTCTCTCTCTCTAGTTTATTTTCGGTTTTCTCTTGTCTTGGCACCTAGGTCCTCACTCGACCTAGTCTTTAGCTCTGCGACTTCGAGACTCGTTCTCAAGTCGTAGTGTTTAAAAGTGCCCACTCACTAATTCCTTCTTTTCGAGTGATTTAGTGATAGAAACTTTCGTGGTTGCTCGAGTTCCCGAGGAAAGAAAAGAGAGACGTGCTGCGAGGGGAGACGAACGTTGCCAACCTTCCAAAGGCTCATCAACGTTCAAGCATCAAAAGGTTAGTAACTTTTATAGCTCATATTAGTTTTTATTTACATGCATATGCTCTTGTCTAGGTTAGTAAAAACTAGTTTTACTTAAAAAGAAAATTTTTAAAATTCCGCCGCTTAACGAAGCGTTAAACTTTTTCTCAAACCCTAGATCGATTCCAACATAAACGACGCACAAAACCGTCTCTCGCAACGCGCTCTGAGTCGCCACGAGGTGTTGCATATGATGACTAAATCGCAACGCACCTGAACCGCCGTACGAGGCGCAGTTCATGCCATCTTCGCCATCGCCAACTAAACACGATCACCGTGGGAGAATCCCCGTTCCATGCGAGTTAATTGAAGCTGCTCGCAAAAACTCGCGAGCCCCGCCTCTGAGCAAGAACCTCGCTCAGCCTGAACTAGCTAAGACTTCGCTCCTCGAGTCGAGTCATGCTCCTCGAGTCAAGTCACTCTCCTTGAGTCGAGCTTCGCTCCCCGAGTCAAGTAATTCCCTTTGAGTCGAGCCTCGCTCCTTGAGTTGAGTCATTCTCCTCGAGTCGAGCCTTGCTCCTCAAATCGCACCATTCTCCTCGAGTCGAACTTCGCTCCTCGAGTTGAGCCATTCTCCTCGAGTCGAGCTCTGCTCCTCGAGACGAGTCATCCTCCTCGAGTCGAGCTTCGCTCCTCGAGTTGAGCCATTCTCCTCGAGTCGAGCTCTGCTCCTCGAGACGAGTCATCCTCCTCGAGTCGAGCTTTGCTCCTTGAGTTGAGCCATTCTCCTTGAGTCGAGCATCGCTCCTTAAAGTCGAGCCGCTCTCCTTGAATCGAGCCTTGCTCCTCGAGTCAGGACATCCTCCTCAAGTCGAGTCACGCCCTCCTCGAGTCGAGCCATGCTCCTCGGGTCGAGTCACTCTCCTCGAGTCATCCCCCTCGAGTCGAGCATCACCCCTCTCATCAAGTCATTCTCCCCGAGTTGAGTCTTGCTCCTCGAATTGAGTCATACACCTCGAGTCGAGCATCGCTCCTCGAGTAGAGTCATATTCCTTAATGTCCAGCCAGTCTCCTTGAGTCGAGTCTAGCCCCTCGAGTTGAGACTTGAGTCGGCTCCCCGAGTCGAGCCTAGCCCCTCGAGTTGAGACTCGAGTCGGCTCCCCGAGTTGAGCTTCGCTCCTTGAGTTGAGACTTGATTCAGTCTCCTCAAGTCGAGCTTCGCTCCTCGAGTCGAGCCTTGAGTCAGTCTCCTCAAGTCGAGCTTCGCTCCTCGAATCGAGCCTTGAGTCAGTCTCCTCAAGTCGAGTCCCACTCCTCGAACAAACGCCTGGAGCGACCTGAAGAACAGGTCAGCCAAGGTAGAGACCCGCGCTCGCGCCTGGGGAATAAGGGCCGATCTTCCGAACGCAGACGAAGAAGCGTCACCAAGGCGGGAAGGGCGGATGCCCCGTGAGGCCGACTTATGCTTGATGCGTGGTCAAACTTTTAGCGTTTATCCCCGAGCAGTCGAAGCCCTCCGGTGCGGCAGAGCCATCCGCCAGGTGCCGCTCCGTCTTCTCGAAGCATCAGCCCGCAGCATCAACCTCCGTCTTCGAGACCTCGGAATGAGCACGCCTTTGCAAAATGCAAAAGTGCAGTCGCCTTCCAAGCTGGCCGAGACGGAAGCCATGATCTTCCCCTAATAGGTCACGATTACACAATCGTCACCCTGCTAGTCACCGTCGAGTCCCATGGACTCCGGGTTGATGATATCATCAAACAAAACGCCATCGAAGATAGACTTGGGCATGACCTCGCCCAAAGATCAATAAGCCGCGACACGCCGGCACGCCTCTACATAAATGCACGCCCTACTTGTGCACGCATATCCCCATTGCTCCGGGGCTAGAGCGACGGACGCCAATGCGTTTGCCTCGCCCACGTCGAGCTACGTCTCCTATCCGCTTGGATCCTCCTCCACGTGTCGATCACACACTCGTGTCGACAAAGACGGAAAAGCGAGAAAGAGCACTTACAATTGTGAGAGTATTCTTTACAATCACAAAGGCTTCGCAACACTGAAGCCCTGGGAAGCATATTTTCCTCAAACACCCGGCGAAAACAACTAAAAGTTCACCGCCCGGGGCCTCCCGAGCAATGAACTTGGGGGGCTAATGTTGTCGGTCGTTTTCGGAAAACCCGAGACGCCAAGAAGGCACGTCGCTCAAAGGGCCGATGGTCAGGCCGGAGGTCCTGAAGAGCGGCAAGTCTTCAAGCCTTCGCCCAAACTCTTGACTCTTTGAGTCGAGCCTAGCCCCTCGAGTTGAGACTTGAGTCGGCTCCCCGAGTTGAGCTTCGCTCCTTGGGTTGAGCCTTGAGTCAGTCTCCTCGAGTCGGGCTTCGCTCCTCGAGTTGAGCCTTGAGTCAGTCTCCTCGAGTCGAGCTTTGCTCCTCGAGTCGAGTCACTCTCGTCAAATGGAAACCTTCATATTTCATGTGGCAAGAATGGTATTCAAAGGCTCGCAAGAGCCCGACGAAACGGGTCGTGCGCCGCGCGCGCAGCCGCGCCGGCCAACCAAGCACAGCAGCCTGCGCGCCGCGCCAGACAGGCCGCGCGCCGCGTCAGGCAGACCGCGCGCCGCACCAAGACGCGCCCGCGCCGCGCGCTCCATGCGCCGCGCATCCTGCGCCACGTCCAAAGACCCGCGCGCCGCGCTAGATGACCCGCGCGCCGCGCCCCCTGCGCCGCGCGCCGCGCTCCGCGCGTTGTGCGCCGCTCTTTGTGCGCCGTGCGCCTCCAATTAATGCCACGCGCGTTCCTAGTCCCACATGGACGAAAAAGGAGCCTCCTAAGGCCCCCAAACACCTATAAATACCCCCTCCCATTGAGGGGAAAGCCATCCCATTCATTCTCAAGGAACTTGAGACTTCTCTCTGCTTCTCTGGATGCCATCCTTGGCCTGAAGCGGATTCTCCTCGATTTCTCGCTCTCGGAGATTCTGAAGCGCTTTCCGGGGACTCCCGAGTGCCGCCTCTCTTGATCGAGCGATTAATCTTGAGCCCACGAGTGCTCTAACGGTTTTCTACTGAAAATCGCCTACGCGTCTAGCCCCCTAGACGTGTCCGCCATTTCTGACAAGAAATCGCCTACGCGTCCGGCATTTCCGACTAGGAATCGCCTACGCGTCCGGAATCTCCGCCACAACAAGGAACTCTTGACTTAGAGTCTTCCACGTCTCCAAAAGAGAGAAAACACACATTCTCTCTCGCGCTCGCGATCTCCGAAGTCCTGAGACGCCGCCGAGGACTCCTCGCGCCCCGTCTCCTTCGTCGAGCACGCCTCTTCGCCAAGGCTCCACGCCTCATACTGCGTCACACACGCTTGAAGTACGTTCTGACCTGATCCCACGCACGGGTACGTAGGCAGCCGACAACCAAGGCACGGTCACTCCTCCTCCTCACCCCCTACCTCTCCCGAGAGGCGGGTTGATCGGAGAAAACCCTAGCTCGAGACTATCGGGTTCCCACTCTTGGCCCGGGTGCAATCACTTGGTCCGGCCTTGGATCGAACCGCCCGAGGTTTTAAATAGTTGTTCATTTTCGTGCGACAACACCAATAAGCGATTCGCAAACATTTTTCTCGATGTGCATAACATCCAGACAATGCCGGACGTAGTGTGTCTTCAAATAAGGAAGGTTTCGATTTCTTCTTCCAAGGATTCTCTTTGAACCATTCTTTAGTACTAGCACTCCGCTTTCTTTTCCCAAGCACTTCATTGACGTTTTTAACCATCTCATAGACATCTTCACCAGACAAAATTCTAGGAGGGGGTCGTTCTTCTAAATTTCCATCAAACGCTTGTTTCAATCTTCTATACGAGTGATCTCTTGGTAAGAATCTTCTATGACCCAGAAAAACAGTTTTCTTACCATGCTTCAAACGGATGGAAGATGTGTCTTTCATGCAAATCGGACAACCAATCGAGCATTTCACAGAGTATCCTGACAAGTTTCCATAGGCCGGAAAATCGTTAATAGTCCACATTAACATTGCCCTTAAGTTGAACGAATCTCCACGGTAAGCGTCTTTAACTTCCATCCCTTTCTCCCATAACATCTTCAAATCATCGACCAACGGTGCCAAATAGACATCAATATCATTTCCTGGTTGATTCGGTCCTGAAATCAAAAGCGTTAACATCAAGAACTTTCTCTTCATACATAGCTTTGGAGGGAGATTGTAGTTCACAAGTATAACCGGCCAAACACTGTATTTACTGCTCATCATGCTGAACGGGTTCATTCCATCAGAAGCTAGACCAAGGCGCAAATTTCGAGTATCAACACTGAAATCCTTATACTCTAAATCGAATGATTTCCACTGTGCAGCATCAGCAGGATGTCTCAACATACCATCATCGATACGCTTTTCGGAGTGCCAAACCATGTTCTTCGCGTGTTTGACACTATTAAACATTCGACGAAAGTGCGGCATGGGAGGAATGTACCATAACGACTGAAATATATTTAACAAAAATCAGTAATAAATAATGAATATGAGCTACATGTATTTCCTAATCAAGTGATGAAAATGTACGTACCTTAACTGGAACTCCTTTAACCCCGTTACATGGAATTTTACCCTTCTTCCACCATGACTCTTTGCACGTCGGACATTCATCTAGATCTTCATACCCGTGTCTATATAAAACACAATCATTTGGGCACGCATGGAATTTCTCGTACTTCATGCCTAATGTACCCAAAGTCTTCTTTGCTTCATACATACTTAAAGGTACTTTATTGTCTTTCGGAAATGCTTCTTTCAGTGTTTCCAACAATAGAGTAAAACTAGTGTTAGTCCAACCCCCCGACGCCTTCAAATGAAATAATGTAACTAAAAATGACAACTTCGAATAGCTTGTACACCCTTCATATAATGGTGTCTCCGCATCATTCATCATGGACTCAAACAATTCCGGTCGCTCAACAAAATCGTCCTCCAAATCATTAATCATTCCGCACATATCATCAATATCATCTTCAACATCATCCTCATTTGCCGTAGAACGAAAAACCTCACCATGGTAGAACCATCTTTGATACGAGGTCATTATTCCATATGCAAACAAATGGGTCCGAACGACATCAATCGAAAAATGTCTATGATTTCCACATTTAATACAAGGACAACGAATATATTTCAAATCTACCATGTTCTCTCTAGCAAAATCACAAAACTCATCTACACCTTTTCGATATATCTCATTCAATCTATTCTCCCACATCCACTTTCTCATATTCATAGAAAAACCCTAATTATACAAAAAATTTCCAATTCTAATTAGTAAACAATCAAGAGAACAACAACAATTAGAACAAGTTAATTAAAGAAGAACTTACAAGATTTGAATGTGTAGATGAGACTAGTAAACGAGGACGCTCTAGAATGCGGTTACGAGAATTTTTTCGAGTGAGGTTATGAGAGAGTTCAAAGTGAAAAAGACCAGAAATGAGAATTTATATCACCAGTCTCGTGTCACTCGCCGCGGCAAAATTTCTACTTCGCCGCGGCGAGACATTCTACAACGCTTCACATAAGCGTTGTAGAATGTCTTCGCCGCGGCAAAAATATGCGTTCGCCGCGGCGACAAATCACGCCGCGGCGAGGTACAAATCCCGCCACGGCAGGAGTCCTGCGTCGCGGCGGGAACACGTCTTCGCCGCTGCGAAAATCTTACCGAGAGCACCATCTTCCAGACATATAGTCTCGCCGCGGCATCATACATTTTCGCCGCGGCGAGGGTATTCCTCGCCGCGGCGGGAATTCTCTTTCGCCGCGGCGAGGCTTCTACAACGCTTTTTTAAGCGTTGTAGAAAGGTTTCGCCGCGGCGGAAATTGTATACTGCCGCGGCGAGGACATCTAGGGTTACCTCGCCGCGGCGATGGCACATTTTCGCCGCGGCGAGACGTTTCTGGGTAACTCTCGCCGCAGCGAGAATTTGGTGTCGCCGCGGCGAGGCTCCTACAACGCTTATTATAAGCGTTGTAGAATCATCTCGCCGCGGCGAAAAATAGACTTCGCCGCGGCGAGCTCCTACAACGCTTAGAATAAGCGTTGTAGGAGTGTCTTAAAATCTGAAAATTTCAAATTTTTTTAACTACCCGCGCCCATTTCATATCTATACTTAGCGTTTTTTTTTCAATTTTCCCTCATTTCTCATTCCTTTCATTTCTTCTCATCTTTCTCTCCACTACTCCTCTCTCTCGTCCCTCTCTCTCTCTCTCCGCCACTCTCTTGCCGCCCCGCCCCTCTCTCCCCACCACTCTCTCTCTCTCGGCCTCTCTCTCTCTCTCCGTCCCTCACCTCGCTGAGCCCCCATGCCCTCGCCCCGCGCGCTCTCTCCCTCTCTCCGACCCTCACCTCACTCATCTCTCTCGGCGCCCCCGCCCCCTCCTTCACCTCGCCGTGCGTCCACGCCGCCCTCCGGCCCTCACCTCCCTCGCGCCCACCCTCGCCGCGCTCGCGCCCACCCTCGCCGCGCGCCCTCACCTCGCCGCCTTCGGCCATTACCTCTCCGGCCCTCATCTCACCACCTTCTCTTCGCCGCCCTTGTGCTCGTCCAACTCCGGGTAATGTTTTTGAACATTTTTACATGGACTTATTTAGTGTGAATTCGATATTGATTTGAAATTAGGAGATATTGTATTGGATTTGAGTTTATTGAATTGAAGTTTGATATTGATTTGATTTGGGAAATATATTTGATATTAGATTGAATTGGGATTGAAATTGTGTTTTTGTTTAGAATCGGATTGGATTTGAGTTTATATTGTGATTGGAGTTGAGTTTATATTGGATTTTTGTTACATTTGAGTTGAAATTTTGATTACATTTGAGTTGAAAATTGAAATTATGTTTTGAATTTTGTTTATTAGATTCAATGTCGTCCACTACTACTACTTCTAGCGGTAGTGGTAAAAGAAAAATTAGAAGACAACTAGCGCTTAACTCCGATGAACAAGGAAAACGAAGAAACACTCTTATGGGTCGGGTTAATAAGGCTAAAACACTTGGTAAAAAAATCCCGGTACAATTTGATGATAAAGGGCAACCAATCGGTAAAGAGGGTGATGAGTTGTCGAGTTACTTTGGCGTGTTAGCAAGAGAACACGTTCCACTTTCGATGCGTGATTGGAGATGTAAAGACAACGCCCAAATTAAAGAACGGATTTGGAACGAAATGCAAGAAGGATTTACGATTCCTATCGAACAAAAACACGATTGCCTTATGAGAGTCGGAGAAGCCGCAAGGTTATTTCGTCATGAGATATACCACGATCTACTCAAAGACATAATCAACGAACCAATCGCCTTAAAGAGACCGGCTTGTATTTTGAAATACTATACAAGTATCACAGAAGAAGATTGGATAGCATTTGTTGAGTATAGACGAACCGAAATGTTCAAACAAACATCGGAACATGGGAAATCAAATATCGGAAAAAGTGTGTACAAATCTCGAACGGGCCGAAATGGATATCGAAAGCTTGATCAAGAAAAGGTTAGATTCATTTTTTTCTTTTAGTTATTTCAAATGTTGCAATTATTTTTTAATTTATTATATAATTACTTATTACTAGCATGACGAAACGGGGGAATGGCCTACGAAAGAGGAACTTTGGATTGACTCGCGAATGAAAGACGTAGATAACTACAAGGATGAGAAAGACAAATTGATGGGAGAAAAAATCGTAAGTTCTTTACCTTTGTTATAACAATTAACCTTGTAATTTTATTTTCAAATAATTTTATGTGTAGAAAACGTTATCACAACAAGCATCGCAAGGGACATGGTTGCCGGAATCGGGAAAGAGTGTTTTGCAAGAAGCTTTGGGAACGTCCCGAGTTTGCGGTCAATCCAAACACACGTCGCGTTTTAAGTACTTTGTTCCTCCAACGCCCAACGAAGAAGTAATGAAGATGCGTCGGGAAATGAGCGAGTTAAAGTCTTTGGTGATGAAGGCATTCGGTGGAAATGGTAGCATTAATGTCGAGTCGCCTAGTGTCGAGCAAGTGGAAGAGAATCTCAACGCGAAGGTTGTTGATGATAAAGAGATGGCAAATGTTGAAGAACACGTCAATGAAGCGGTCTCTTTAGGTATGTTTAATTTTTTTTATCTATTTATTAAAGATAAATGTTTTGGTATTAAGTTATTGATAAAATTCTTGATTCGCTTAGAACACGACGATGTTGATGATCGTCCGAAGATCGATCCTATCATTGTTGATGATCGTCCGAAGATCGATCCTATCATTGTTGATGATCGTCCGAAGATCGATCCTATTGTTGTGGAAAAACCCAATAGTGTTCGTGCTAGTTGCTCTTTGAATCCAACCACGCCGGTGACACCGAGTTCGGATGAAAGCGTCGAGTGTCTTCTTTTCATTGATGACACCGAGTTCGGAGGCACAATTCATGTTGCAAATGGGCGAGCGTACATGAATGGAGGCGTAGTTCATTTCTCACCTTTGGAGGAAGGAAATTTACGCGTGGCCGTTTTGGGGGTTTTGATTAAAAAAGCAAAATTGCCAATTCCCACCGAAGAAGCTCAAACCGTTGAAGATGCTATAGGCGGGTTTGTCTCGTGGCCGAAGAGACTCATGGAAATGGACTCGGGAATAGAGAGTCGCGGTCCGGTTGTCAAACAACTCTCAAAGCTCGGTTTTGAGAGTGAAGCTAGCATCGATGATGCTAAGAAGATTCCGTACAAGGTGATTAATCCCAAGTATCGATTGCTCGCTCAACATGCCAACAAAGTAATGTTACCGGAAGGAGATGTGATTATGGTCAACGTTAGTCCAAGTCTCGCGGCTATCCCGATTCCGGTGTCATTTGAAGACATTTCCGATTTTTAGCAATACTTGGAAATTGGCGCGGGGAGCATAACGGTTATATGGAGTAAGAGTTTTCTTTATATGCGTTTTTTAATATCAATATTCAATATTTAGTGTTTTGATCAATTAAATATTTGTTTGTCATAGCTATCTACGCTCGAGGCTAGAAAAGGCGAAGAAGACTCGAAATTATTGTTTTATAAATCCGAGCTTAAGTTCGTATATCGAAAATGACGACGAGGAGGCTTATTTGTCAAAACGAGTCAAGGACGTTGGAGACGTGGTACGAGATTGCAAATTTGGTGAATTAGTTTTGATGCCGTATAACAAAGGTGCGCATTGGATGCTCGTTGTCCTCGACCTTTGGAGAAATAGCGCTATGTTCTTTGAGCCGTTGAGAAATAAAATCTCAATCGATTTAAATCGATTGGTAAAAAGGTAATATTCTGATTTCTTAAATAATTTTCATTATAAATCGTTCTAGATGTTTTTTCTCTTATAATCTCCGTGTTATATAGGGTTCTTGTTGATTTCAAGCTCGAGCATCAAAACGCCCATAGTAACGGGCAATCAACGTACATCAAGGCTTGGGATGCTCCGAGACACACGGGAAACACGGAATGCGGGTATTTTGTCATTTCTTATATGCGTGATATAGTCGTAGGAGGTGTAGGAAAATTAGAAAATAAGAAATCCTATACAAAAGAGGATTTAGAGAGAGTTAGGGAAGAATGGGTAAGTTATGTACAAACATTTATTAACTGTGATGATTAGCTAGTTTTTTTTTATTGAATTATGGATTGGTTGTAGATGTATATATTATTTTGAATGTTTTGAAGATGAGGATATTTGAAGATGAATGTATATATTAGATATTTTTTGTATTGAAGATTATTTTCAGGTGCTAGTACCGTGTAAAAACAGATTTTGGATTGAAAATAAATGATTCTCGCCGCGGCGAACTATACTTCTCGCCGCGGCAAGTAATTCGAGCCGCGGCGGGAAATATTATTCGCCGCGGCGAGACAAGATACCGAGAGCAGGCAAATTAGAAATCTTAGTCTCGCCGCGGCGAGATTTTTTCTTCGCCGCGGCAAGTTTTTTTAAAAAAATTCATCGCCTTCCTACAACGCATAATAATCCGTTGTAGAATAATCTCGCCGCGGCTAAGATTTGACGTCGCCGCGGCGAATTTCTCGCCGCGGCGAAGTGTATGATTCGCCGCGGCGAGTTGATTCTACAACGCTTCAATATCCGTTGTAGAATGTTCTCGCCGCGTCTCGGAACGTACCTCGCCGCGGCAAATAACTCGCCGCGGCGACGTATATTTCTCGCCGCGGCGACGTGCTTCTACAACGGATTGAAGATCCGTTGTAGAATATGTCGCCGCGGCGAGAAATATACTTCGCCGCGGCAAGATGTTTGAAAATATTTAAAAATTACACAATGGATTCAAACCGTTGTAGAAGCTTCTACAACGCTTAAGAATCCGTTGTAGAAGCTTAGTTTCTACAACGGATAATTAAGCGTTGTAGAAAGCTGTTGGATTCTACAACGGATTTTTAAGCGTTGTAGAAGCTTCTACAACGCAGGATTCTACAACGCTTAAGAAGCATTGTAGAATCATTCTACAACTGTTTTTAAGCGTTGTAGAATCCTATTTTTGTAGTAGTGACAAGATATCGAGCACTCCATCAATATTATGCCTTTGGGCAAAAATAATGACTTGTAAGTGATATCTGGGTGCACTAATCAAACACTGACAATAAGAACATATCAAATAATAAACCTTCCTTTGGGCCGATTTACTACTCATATGTAAAACCAAATAATTGTCACGTATTTATTAACGCAAACATACATGCAATCAAGTTAAACATTTACCTTCCTTTGGGCCGATAAATATTCACAATAATTACAAGTACAAAATTTTTTATATTTTAAAAATAAATAAATTTCCACAAGAGAGGCCACTTTGGTGACATGTTGCTTTAATTGATTTATTTTAAAATATATACACTAAATAATACCATGATTTGATTTTTTTTATGTGGGCTGAAACCACAGCCCAAACAAAAATAAACTATGGGCCAAAACCCAAACTTTGTGAAAACCTAGGATTTTCATCTGTGATGACCAAATATGGCCGCCAAACTGAAATACTGAACGAACTTTAATTTGCAAAAACTTATAAACAAGAGTCTGAAACCTATTCCAACAAAACTACTATATACACATATATACGTATACTTTTATATGCAGGCAAACTGCCTAATAAAACGAAAGAGGAATTTTCTTATATACCAAAAGTTACAAATCCATATAACGCATAAGAAACAATAATGGTCTGACAAAAAGCAATTTTCAATATCAATTCCCGAAAAAGAAACTGATGAATCCATAATTGCATGACCAAGCAAAAGAAATTCCTCATGAACAATATGCCAAAAACTTTATACAGAAACCTATCCTATTGATATTCGTGCAATAATACAATTGTTATGAATCCGAATATCACGGGTGAAATCACTACTAGAAATATGACATTTAGCGACGGAAGTATTAGCGACGACTTTATCGTCGCTAATCACCCTTTTAGCGACGATAATTCCGTCGCTAATTATTTGGTGCCAAAACTTCTAAAGTTTGGCGGCAAAGATAATTAGCGACGAATTTATCGTCGCTAAATGCGTAAATTCGTCGCTAAGTTCGCGAGGAAACAATTAGCGACGATTATATCGTCGCTAATAGTTTGGAATTAATTTCGAAATTTAACGAAATTCAAAGAGGGAAAAATCCCCCCAAAATAATTTAAATGAAATGATTTAGCGACGATTTTGTCGTCGCTAAATGTGTAAAAAATCTATTAGCGACGAGGAAATCGTCGCTAAATGTCTGGCTAATTAACTAAAAATTTAAGTTGATTTAGCTACGAAATTTAAAGACATTTAGCGACGATTAAATCGTCGCTAAATGTCTGTAAATACCAGGTCGCGACCCAGACCCCTCATTCGCTCCCAAACCCTAAAATCTCTAAAATCTCTCTCTGGTTTCTCCTCCTCCGCCGTGCGCTTCCTCCGCCGTGTGCCGCCCCGACGCAGTCGACGCCGTGTGCCTCCCCGGTAAGTCTCTCTCTCCTCACCTCTCTCTCTCTCCTCACATCTCTCTCTCTCCTCACTATCTCTCTCCTGTGTCTGCAGCTCCGCCGACGCCGTCGCCGCTCCACCACCAACGCCGTCCTCGTCCTCGTCCTCGTCCTCGTCTTCCTCGTCCGCGTCCACGCACGTACGGTAAGTTTTTTTTTGTTTTTTTTTTATAACTTTATATATAAAAGTTGTTATATATAGTTATTTATATTATATAGTTAGTTATTAATTAGTATATAGTTATTTATATTAGGTAATTTAAATTATTTAAATTAAATTAGTTATAAAAAATGAAATTGTATGAATTAGTTATAAATATTTATATATATATAACTTTATTTATATATTAGTTATAAATGGTAATGAATTAATTAGTTATAAATTGTTAATTAACAGATTAGGTTTTAAAAATTGTGATATTATGCTTATTTGGGTGTTATAAATATTTATATATATATATAAGTTATATTTTATATAATTTTCATAACTTAGTATATAGATATAAGTATTTATATAATTAGTTATAATTATATAGGATATAAGTATTTAC
Organism: Urtica dioica subsp. dioica; assembly: GCF_054948205.1. Lineage (NCBI taxonomy): Eukaryota > Viridiplantae > Streptophyta > Magnoliopsida > Rosales > Urticaceae > Urtica > Urtica dioica. The sequence continues at coordinate 14,772,180 of NC_142763.1, forward strand.
ATAATTAGTTATATATTAATTATTTAGGATATAAAATTGTAAATTAGGATTAGAGATTAATTATGTATATAAGTATAGTAGATTAGAGATTAATAAATTAGGAAATGTAATTTTGTTAATTACGATTAGAAAATTTAAAATGGTTTAAGTTTGTGTAGTTTATGTATGAATTAATGAATTAAAGGTAATTTAACGAATTAGTTTAAAGGTAATTACTAACCGATTATCTAAAGGTAACAAACTTAAATTAATGAATTAGTTTAACGAAAATTAGGTAGTTTATGTGAAATTCATTAATTGGTTATGGATTGAAATTGAAATTGGATTTAATTTTTGTTAGAAATGACTAAAAATGTGAAATTAATTAGTTGTTTATAGATTTAAAAATGATCGAACCACTGAGGTTGGATTTATTGTTAGTTTTAGGATGTTTCTATGCAGGTTTTAAAGTTAAAGGCTGATGCCGGGTTGTTAAGTTTATAGGGGAGGTTCTGCCGAAATTTCGGTAGGATCGTATTTTGTTTTGAATTTCAGATGGCTGCGGCTACAGGAGCTGGAGGCAGCGGAGGCGGGGAAGTACCAGTCGGCGCCCGTACGTGATGGCGTCGAAGAAGAAGACGAGCATATCAAACCGGCCGTGCGTGGGCCGACGGTCGGCCTTCGATCTGAGCGTGCACGACGCCCCGGGGTGAAGGAAGTCGTCGTTTATAACGAGGAGTTTCAGTCGTTCTTGCAGCCCGAGCGCGAGATGGATCCGGATCTCGCGACGTTCGCGAACACGCTCGGGTTGGTCGTCCGAGACAAGATCTCGCCTACGGTCCCAAGGTGGACGAATGCGAACGTGGGGCCGGCGAAGGAGGCCGAGATCCGAGCAGCGATTCGAGACAAGTACGACATTCGAGTAGGTGGTGATGCAACCGGGAAGAAGAAGGCGATTGTCGATGCGGAAATCATTCGAGACGCGAAGACTCGTCTTCGCGATTGGAGGCATACCTTGCGGTCATGGTTCGACATCGACAGCAAGAGCAGCGTACAGGTGGCGCGGTCGCTGAAACCGAGGACCGTTAAGCTCGACACCGAATGGGAGACGCTGATACAACGATATACGAGCGATGAATTTAAGGTAATCAAATCATTTACGTTAAATATGTGTTTACCCTTTTATTAAACGATTTGTTCTTTACGTGTACGGTTACTTATATTACAGGCCACACTAGGACTAAAGACGTTATCCGGTGCGACGAATGTCGCACCTAATGCCTCAAATGTCGCACCTAATGGTTTATTAGGTGCGACAATAGGTGCGACACTGTCGCACCTGATAACCAGTCGCAGAAGGTATTGGGTGCGACATGTCGCACCTAATAGGTACCCCATTAGGTGCGACATTTTCAGGTGCGACTAATCGCACCTAATGCCCAAGTTATTTTCCTGCCAAATTTTTAGAATTGGCGGGTAATGGCATATCGGGTGCGACATGTCGCACCTGAAAGTTTTCGCGCCATGGTATTCGGTGCGACAATGTCGCACCCAATACGTTTGTTTAATTAAAAAAAATACAAAATTAAAAAAAGTAAATTAACAAAATAATATTAATTAAACAAAATTCTAAATGAATTAAAAATAATATTCTAAAAATAGAATTCTTAATTAAAAATACAAATTCTTTACAAAAAACGAAAAAAATGAATTCCTTTTTTTTTTCTTATAAAACTTATCGATAGTAGAATTTCCTCTGCCGAATAAGTTGCCAGAACTTCGAGAACCGCTTCCTCGTCCTCGTCCACATTATTTTAACTTAGTGTTTAGCATATGGTGGATGTTAACTCATAAAAATATTTTTACAGAGACTTGTCCTGGGAACAGCAACTGATTTATTTATTTATCCTATAGTGATCATTACAACAAATCATGGAAATAAGGCAGAATAAATGCGTATGTATTTATTGATGATATCAAGGAATCAGCGACGACATAGTCCCCGCGAACCAAAAAAAATCATATAACAAATTGTAAAAAAAAAAAAAATCATATTAAAAAGTTTGTTAATTCACAGGTCTGTGACATTATTTGATCATGCGTGGCAATCAAAGAATGTCAAAAATCTAAATAAATTGTGTGATTATTTGGTGCTATATTTTATGAAATCTTTGTCGGTATATAATTTTGAAATATTTTAGGAAGATTCATTTTATGTTTAAAAAATTTGGCATTTTTAAATGAATTATTATTTTAACTTAGTGTTTAGCATATGGTGGATGTTAACTCATAAAAATATTTTTACAGAGACTTGTCCTGGGAACAGCAACTGATTTATTTATTTATCCTATAGTGATCATTACAACAAATCATGGAATTAAGGCAGAATAAATGCGTATGTATTTATTGATGATATCAAGGAATCAGCGACGACATAGTCCCCGCGAACCAAAAAAAATCATATAACAAATTGTAAAAAAAAAAAATCATATTAAAAAGTTTGTTAATTCACAGGTCTTTGACATTATTTGATCATGCGTGGCAATCAAAGAATGTCAAAAATCTAAATAAATTATGTGATTATTTGGTGCTATATTTTATGAAATCTTTGTCGGTATATAATTTTGAAATATTTTAGGAAGATTCATTTTATGTTTTAAAAATTTGGCAAAATCTTAAGCCGTGATTTTTTTTCCTTTTAATGTTATTATTGAATCTCGATCACTTTACCATCAATGATTTTTTATATTCTATAGAGTCATTGTCGACAATGTCGCTACAGTCCGACCTATAGGTTAAATCAATGTTCGGATTCTTCTTTTTCCCGTCTCTCAATTGATTTTTTCACAGGTTTTTTTTTTTAAGGCAGCTTTGCTGCAGTGGAGATTGAACCTGGCGTGGAACCTGGCGTCTGCTGATCCGTCCCACCTGGTTGCGATGCAGGCGGAGGTTGAGGAGTCGTGGGAGGCTGGTTGTGCTGCTGGCTGAGGAAGGCGATCTGTTGCCGCATCCCTTGCAGCTCGGCTTGTTGGGCATCCATCTGAGCTCGCATCTCGGCAACCAATGGATCGGTCTGAGATGACGAACTTGACGAGCCTCCATCTAGCGTTTGGGCAACACCCAACGATGACCTTGGGATCGAAGGCCCTAAACCGACTTCCCAGTCTCTGCGCACTCCCAAAACATCGCGCATCGCGTACATTGTCGCACCTACTAGTCATAAGTGTCGCACCTAATATGACTTTTAGGTGCGACACTGTCGCACCCAATGTGAAATTCCAGAACCCAAAACATTCGGGGGGAACTTCTGACCGTTTTAAATTTTTAAACCCATTAGGTGCGACACCAGTCGCACCCAATACTATTAGGTGCGACAGATGTCGCACCTAATAGTATCCGGTGCGACAATTTCATATCAGGTGCGACTTTGTCGCACCTGATAGCCATAATCATCAGCGAAATTTTTAGGCGCATGGAAGACTATCGGGTGCGACATGTCGCACCTAATATGTTCTTAGGTGCGACATTTAGGTGCGACATGTCGCACCTAATACCCTTCCGCACCCAATATGTTAATTTGTAGTAGTGCCATTCAAGCGAAGAACAAGGCGAATCGCTCGAAGAAGAAGACGAAGACGAGACAGGGGACGATTGGGTTCTCGACCCACGGCATGAAGAATGTAAGTTTTATGTTTATATGATACATCAAATCGTTAAAATTATCTAACACTTGAAGTTTTGTTTACATGCAGAAGAGCGCCGAGACAGGCGCTTTCGAGAGCTTGTTTGCGAACTACAAGCGCCAACATCAGTCTGACAAGTCCGAGTGGCTGACTCCTGAAGCCTCCGCACGTTATGTAAGTTTACATTTATTTTTCTTATTTTTCGATTAATAGATACTAACTAGTTAATTATATCAGGATCGACTGGTCGCTAGGTTCAACACGTTGCGAGCGGAGGCTGAGCAACAAGGAGCGGACGTCGATATTTCCGTCCTAGAGCAGCAGGCGATCCGCGATATTATGGGTTCGCGGGCTGATCACTTGACCGGCGTCGGACGTTTGGTGCCACAGGGAGCACGGATGGCGGCTGAAGTCGCCGAAGTCTACGGTTCGGAGGCTGGGACGTCGCAACCAGGATATGTCTTGCAGGAGGTGTTGACATCGACCCTCGCCGCGTTTGCCATGACAATACAGAGTCAGGTGCCCGGCCTCAACTATCACAGTTCACATATACCTAAAATTCAGTTATATGTATGTATGTAGTTAATCAAGATGAATGAATAAATCAACGTAGGCTAAGTGAATTTTTATTTTTTATTTTTTATATAATATTGTCCAGGAGCAAAAGATTAATTAAGCCAAATAATCAGTGATGCCGGGTTTTTAGGAAGTAAATGCTTTAAAACTAAATTACATATAATAGAAATATGAATGTTAGTACTTCACTACTTTACCGGTCAATAAAAACTAATATAAATATAAAAAAGGAAGAAAAAAAAAACTATAGTTATATATGAAGACATAATTTCTCCTCATTTTCGGAGCTGCACTACATTCATGGCTTCTTAAAGAGAAGCAAACGACCAACAAAACTATAGTTTTCATTTTAAAGTCCATGTTGTTATCTAACTAAAACATTGAAAAGCCATTTCTCTCACTTATTTATATTATGTTTGGTGTATATCTGCCAGCCTCGATCAGCCATAGCTAATGAGATAACCATAAAATGAGTTAAGATATATATGCCTTTGTAGATATTAATTAATATTGTCTGTATTTTCATTCAATGAGACATTTATTTCCCATATTGATGAAGTGATAAGGTTTCACCATAATACAACAATTCATAGCATATAACGGGAAGAGAAACAAATAGAAAAGGGTTTGCAATGTAATACACTGTATTTATAAGCATGTTCAATGTTAACACATATTCATTGTTATATCATTGGTCAATTCATTTCACTATCAAATAGTCAAAAGTGATGACAACATTTTAGTTTCTTAATATTAACTAATATGCATTAAAGCTTAGTGGAAAATAACAAACTACATCACTATTCATTTATAGAGTGCAAATTGGCATATAAATATATTTTGATGTAGACCGTAGAGTGCTGTTTGGAACAGTCAGTCATAAATAACAAAATTAAATTTACGGATTAAAGAGAATGCGGCGACCACATAACGGCCACAATTACGGTGGGAGAAAATGACGAAAAAACATGAAGAATTTTTTTTAATAATTTATACGAGGAGGCACAGCCAAGACGTGGCGGAGGAAATTCCTGCCAAAGGGACGAGCGACGAAAGATGCGATGGAAGGAGATACGAGTCGTGTCGGATCTCATATTAGATCATGTGGACGCATTTATTGTAACATTAGTACCATCTGAAAAATAAACTAATATTCTAAAAAATTATATCGAGATTTTTTTTTCCAGTATCCTGCGGAAAGTAGGACGGAATTGATATCATCATTCGTTCCCATTTCGTAATGTTGTAGTGTTTTTTTTAAGTTGTTTATGATTTTTGCTTATATAAAATACATTAAAATTGAATTAATTAGTAACAAACTAAAAGAAAATAAAAGTATGAACTCCTAGAATCGTAAAATATGGTACAAGAAATTTTCGATTCCGTGGAAAATGGTTTGGGAATTCATTGGTACCGTTTTTTATGATTTCGGGGGTTCCATTTTCCGCAAACTATGAGATGGATAAAGGGATCCTATTTCCTCGGTTCCATATATATGGCCAACTTTATGTATGATCAAGTGGGCCGGTAGAAGGAAGGTGGCTAATTAGCCGATTAATAATTTACCACCACGATCAAATAAAGTTTAGCTGATTATATATATAACCATGATTGGCGGTTAAACATAACGGTGCAGTTAAACTTAACCGATCATACTTTGGCTAAACCGACGCGCTATTAATAAGGGCTAGCGGTGTGAATATCCTATTTTTTCGTAAAAGACTTGGACAGTGTGTTTATTTGTTATTTTACTTCAACTACGATAATAAATGTTTAGTACATATACCAACGGTATGTGTATGATTTTTTTTTTCATAAATGTAAATTTTTTTAGGGAATTTTTTTTTTTCATTTTTGAAACTTAAGTCAAATCTATAATTTTGTATTTCGTTGGAGGACCAAACGTTTTTATGTCAAAGGCTTGGTGGGTGTTGTATCTATAATTTTATATTTTTATTAATGTAGTTTTTTATTTTATTTTTGTCATTTCAAGGATGTGTTGTTAAAACTTGAATCAAATTTCGAATCTATACTTTTGTTTTCCGTTGGATGACCAAATATTCCCTCACGCATTTTTGTGACATTAGTTACAAGGATTAAGTATTTCAATAAAATAAACAGTGGATGAGAGAAAAAAAAGGGTCAAATGTGTGCAAAGGTAATAAAAATCTCTCACTATTTTCGTATACAATGCTCAAACACGAATATAAAGACGGTTAACTGTGAAAAAATCGTGGTACCTAGAATAGCCTAGTGGTAATTCCACACCACCTCCCGTGTGGTGGTCGTCGGTTCAATCTCCACTGCAGCAAAGCTGCCTTAAAAAAAAAAAAAACCTGTGAAAAAATCAATTGAGAGACGGGAAAAAGAAGAATCCGAACATTGATTTAACCTATAGGTCGGACTGTAGCGACATTGTCGACAATGACTCTATAGAATATAAAAAATCATTGATGGTAAAGTGATCGAGATTCAATAATAACATTAAAAGGAAAAAAAATCACGGCTTAAGATTTTGCCAAATTTTTTAAACATAAAATGAATCTTCCTAAAATATTTCAAAATTATATACCGACAAAGATTTCATAAAATATAGCACCAAATAATCACATAATTTATTTAGATTTTTGACATTCTTTGATTGCCATGCATGATCAAATAATGTCAAAGACCTGTGAATTAACAAACTTTTTAATATGATTTTTTTTTTTTTTACAATTTGTTATATGATTTTTTTTGGTTCGCGGGGACTATGTCGTCGCTGATTCCTTGATATCATCAATAAATACATACGCATTTATTCTGCCTTAATTCCATGATTTGTTGTAATGATCACTATAGGATAAATAAATAAATCAGTTGCTGTTCCCAGGACAAGTCTCTGTAAAAATATTTTTATGAGTTAACATCCACCATATGCTAAACACTAAGTTAAAATAATAATTCATTTAAAAATGCCAAATTTTTTAAACATAAAATGAATCTTCCTAAAATATTTCAAAATTATATACCGACAAAGATTTCATAAAATATAGCACCAAATAATCACACAATTTATTTAGATTTTTGACATTCTTTGATTGCCACGCATGATCAAATAATGTCACAGACCTGTGAATTAACAAACTTTTTAATATGATTTTTTTTTTTTTTACAATTTGTTATATGATTTTTTTTGGTTCGCGGGGACTATGTCGTCGCTGATTCCTTGATATCATCAATAAATACATACGCATTTATTCTGCCTTATTTCCATGATTTGTTGTAATGATCACTATAGGATAAATAAATAAATCAGTTGCTGTTCCCAGGACAAGTCTCTGTAAAAATATTTTTATGAGTTAACATCCACCATATGCTAAACACTAAGTTAAAATAATAATTCATTTAAAAAATAAATCGTTATTAGTCTCATCTCATGAATCATTTTTCATTTTATCAATTTTTATTTTCTAAATAATTAATCAATAATTGCGATGACTTGCGTGTTGAAGAACAATAAATATATATAGGGGTTGGTGCACGTGCATTGCATTACATTTTCATTTACGTATCCCTTTAAAAAAAAAATTTACTTTGCAGTCAAACATTCATGAGACCTAATAACGTGAACGAAGCAAATATAAAGGTATATGAATATTTGCGTGGAAGAAACTATGGAAGAAATTATATTAATATATAACTTGTCAACAAACTCAACCACCGCATTACATTCACACAGTGGTCCAAAATGGCATTTTCAACTTTGATTTTGAGTACACTTCTGATTGAATACTCTTTTTTTTTATCAACCCGTATGTGTGTGAATCAATGAGACAAGCTAGAGATATGACATGTGTGATGAGGGATTCTCTTTTGTGTTGTCATCTCTTGGCAACGTGAGTGTTGTCATTGTAACATTAATTATTAACCTTATCTCTTTCTGAAAAAAAAAAAAAAAACTTATCTCTTGCAGCCTTTTTTTATTTTTACCTCAATGCTTTTATCTTCTGCCAACCGAAATTTTTTACATTTCATTCATGTCCCACCTCGTTTTATTAGTTATTTTGTTGGACATAACATTAAATGACATTTCACTCTAACCAAACAACTAATGATTCGAATAGAATTAACCATGCAAGTGCCACTGTGAAGTTTCAAGACACATGAATGTGAACTAAAATAAATATCCACTTTCTATTCAAAAAGCCATGTTTAGGCATGAAACATTATATATAATACGACACCAATATATATATATATATATATATATATATATATATATATATATATGCGTGTGTGTGTGTGTGTATATATATTGAGCTAAAATAAAATTTCAGGAAAGGCAGATGTGTCTAAATTTATTTCATAAGGGTAAATTAAAATAATTATTTTATCATATGCTTAATTATTTCAACTCATTTAATTGTTCACTTGATTAAAAAATATGATTATAAGTATATACTTGTAATGTGTAAACATATAAGATATATGATTAAAAAATGTTTGGTTTTAAAAAAACAAGTATTTTACCGTTTATTTATATATTATTAATTATGTATTTGATTGACGTTCAATTTTATAATGTAATTGTAGATGTTTGGGAGAAAAGGCAATAACGTTCAAAAGCATAGAGAAGGGAGGCCATATTGTACAAGCAGAGAGGCCTTTTGTGTATAATAATCACCTTAAGGAGATACTTGTTTCCTTGTCCAATGACACTTAGATTTTGATATTGCAATAATCTATTTTGTTTTTATAATTTTAAATTCCGACGGCAGCGCCGCTGCCGATGGTTGTCCGACCGACGAATGTCGATTTTTTCGTTTTTTGTCGATTTTCGATTTTTGCAGTTTTTATTTCGTTTCGATTTGTCGTATTATATTGTGACGACCCGACTTTTCGGACCATCTTACTTATCTTACTTTTTAAAAACTTTAGAAATTTTGAGGTAAAATTTTTTTTTCAAACATAACTTAAAATATAAAATTTGAAAAATCGTAACCTAAAAATAAATTTTCATTTAAACTTAATGAACAAAAACAACCAAAAGTCGAAGTTGTATAATCGGAAATTAAAACCCAAAAATACCATTGTAAATAAATACCATAAATAAAATCGTAACCTTTAACGAAATTGAAAAACATAACTTTAACCATGAACAATAAAACCTTGGGTTTGGATTATTGAAAAACTGAAAGTAAAGCGGAAGTCTTTTATTTTCGAAAACGGCAACCATAACCCAACCCTCTCGCTATCGCCGCCGCTGATCCACCCTCCTCACTTGTTCATATGTTGTTTACCTACAACACGGACGTATAAACATAGAGTGAGCTAACGCTCAGCGAGAATAACTATAACTCACAAAACATAAGTAATAAAATAAAATGCATGAACCGGTTATTAGTACTTTAAATTTAACCGTGACATGAGATACCCTATTAAAAGTCTATCGTATTTTAGTTCGGGGGTCCCCTAGAGTAGCCGTACCGATTTCAGTGTACACTTTGGTAACGAACCATGGGGCTGCGACCTCCCATAGAACGCCCCGTCACATACATAAACATATGAGGAACTCTCTATGTGAGCCCGTAGTTCGGCTCGAGAAATTCCTCTAGTTACCTCCGTAGTTCGAGGCGGTACGACTCTCTTGCTTACTTAACTTATTAACCGTGTTTATTACGTTAAAAGCATGAGCGACATAAGATAAAAAAAACATACATGATAACATAGCTAGCAAGATAAGATGTGTTATAGATATTCTAATACACAACATAAGATAACATAACTCACATATAACGTCATACCATATCATACCAAGAACATTCCGAACAAACACACACACAAAAATTCACACAATACATAAATACTTCATATCACATTATACTTAGTATATTTTGAACTAATCCGTGTTGCAGTGAGATTATTCTCACCTGGATATCGGAATTACGATCGAAGACCGTCGAAGGAAAAGGATGCTCTTAATGACTCGGAACCTAAACGGAAAAGGTTGACTATTACTTATCAGGTAAGAAAAGGATTTAATACATGACTTAGTCTCTGGAAATTTCAAAATTTCGGCTGAAGGTGTAAAATTACAAAAATACCCTTGGGGTCGATAAAATATTTTTTGAAAAATAAATCTATAAAAACTACTGTGAGAGCGAAATAATATTTTGAACACTTCATACTTCAGAGACATGTACAAAATATGCTCAGATTATTTTAAAAAAATAAAAGGTATAAGAAAGCAATATTTAGTCTTTTTAAAAACAAAAACTGCTTTGGAACGATTCTGCGCACCGTTTGGATTTTATCCCAAATATATTCTGTGGGCATTTAAAAATTATAAAATTTGGTTTATATATCATAAACATATAGAACTAGGCCGTGTATAAAAATTAGCTCAAAAAGAATTTTGTAGATATATAAACAAGACGTTTTGTTGTAAAAAGATCAGGGTAAAAACTAGTCTGCGCACTGATCGTAATTAATTCATAAAATAATATTGATAACTCGAAAAATTCTGAAATTTAAACCACAATTAAATAACATGTGAAAGTATATTCTGTAAAAACATTAGATTCAAAAACCGTTTTTAGATATTTTAAAACGTGCGATTTTGACACTGCTTAAAACTGATTTCTAAACAGGAAATATTAAACCTAATTTTTCTTATGAAAAACGAAATAAAAGCATAAAAAAAATATAAAGGGATAGTATGAACTGAGCACGAAGAAAAAAAAATACCTTACAAGAGATAGAGAATAAAGTGACTATTTGGTGATCAGGGTTTTTATTTTTATTTTGGAAAAGAAGGAGGGATAGAGATAGAGAGAGCAGTAGAGAGAAGAAGAGGGAGAGAGGTTGGGAGCGTAACCTTCTTTTGTAACCCTAACCTAAACTATTTATAAGGCTGTCCAAAGTCGGTAAGCAAGAAAATATCAAGATCAGAAAAAAATATTACGTCAAAAGCTCTTAATGGATAACTACGTACACAAAATTATCTGATACATAGATATAGATATATATATATATATATATATATATATATATATATATATATATAATTTATAATAACCACTCAGCATAGTATCTATATATATAAGTAAATATTCACATATCTTTTAAGTAGGGAAAAAAAACACGTGTATGTGCAAAACAATATATTTTATAAGGAATATATATATATATATATATATATATATATATATATATTATAGAGGATGTTTTCACTAGAAACAATTAACTTTTACTGTATGCATACATATTCATATGTATATATCTTTAAACGTATATCTATATTTCATTTTTTTTTTTTGAAGACAATACTCCATATTATCTAAACCCATCCAAAGCAAGCATAAAAGCACATAAATATTTACTAAAAAAAACAAAATTCCATAACTAATTTTTTTTTTTCATCTAATATTCTGGATTTCACATATATTTTGATGTCGTTTTTTACTTGTTCGAAACAAAGAAAAAGGAATGGGCTCTCTCATAGACAGAACATGCAACATCCTGGTCCAAATACATAATACTAATCACTTGACCTATGATTTGTATGGGTTGGTTTAGGTTTTTTTTTTATTATATCTATTCTATTTTAATTAAGACAAAAAAAATAGATTTTTAAAATGTATAAAAAAAAATGAAATAAGAAACTTATCTATATCTATTGAGAAAAAATATAGTGACCTATTTAAATTAATATGTTAGACATTTTTAAGTTAATCCAAGTCTTCTTTTTATTTTATGGTTATTATAGTTTATGGGTCCGAAAGAATTAAAATGAAAATAATTTGTTTTGTCTACTTATTAAAATTATACGTACTAGCATTAAGTCTATTGATCATATAGTATTTTGCAAATTGAAAAAATTGAAAAATATATGTGTATATATGTATATATTTTAAACATACTATGCAACATTATTTCCGTTTGATTTTTCATAGAAAATGTCATTTGAAAACGGAAAATCAGTTGTCATTTTTCACATTTTTTCTATTCGATTTTCCGTCGACGTATCGTTTTTTCGTAATTCAGGATACTCAAACGGCGTCGAAAACGATATTTTAAACCTTGCTTTTACTAAACCTGGAATATATATCGAAGATGTCCAACTCATATATCAAAAATTATTTTCTAACTAAAATTGTGAAATCCCAAAATATCAAGCTTAATTAAAAGGCTAAAATATTTGTGTTCGAGTGATTTTTTTTAAGTAAAGTAGTATTGAATGATTTTTTTATTTATTTATTCATGTGGTAGTTTTTGAAGTTTTTCTTTTACGTATGCTTTAGGGTTTTTTTTTTAAATTATAATATACTCTTTAGATTACAAAATATGGATATTATGTATATATAAGTTATATATATTATGAATAAATCATGTTGGTATAAATTATATACATATTTCACATATATTATAGTTATGTATTAAAGATCATGTACGTAAGTAATGTATATATATAGATAAAAACGTAATACATAATATATATGCATATTACGTATATATATCATAATAATATATATATATATATATATTATTGTAAGTAATATATACATATTAGGTGGTCCTATATAATATAACAATCAGCCAGCGTGTATGTCCTTATTATAATAGTAATTATTATATATATATTTTTATTAATAATTAAAAGTAGGATTAGGGTTTGGGCTTTTAGGGTTTGGGCTTTTAGGGTTTGATTAAACCATATATAAGCATCCCAATCTTTTCTTTTAACGCTTCTTCTCTGCTCTATCTCCCTTATCCCTCTCTTGGTTTAGAAATTCGCAGCTCTTTTTAGGTATGCTTCCTTTTCTATCTGGTTCGGATTTCTTGAAAACGATTTCTTAAAGGTTTCAAAAAAATTGTTTTTGCGTTGATTCTTTTTGGAAAAGTTAGGTTTATGTTTCTGTAGCGACTCGAAATTTAAGCTTAATGTCGTAAATTAAGTTAATCAAAGGACGAGAAAATTATGTAAATTAATTTTCTAAGAAGTATTTCCAGTATTTTTGGATTTGAAATATATTAAGGTAAGGAGAAATCTCGGAATAAAATAAAGGATTTTTCGAGTTCGTTTCGTATAATAAATTATTTTCCGAGGAGATATTCCGGAATTTAATTTAAGAAAATAAATTCTCAAGGACGAGAATTAATTCCGAGAAACCTTGAATATATTTGAATTAATCGAGAACGAACGAGAAAATTATCGGTTTGAAACATATAATTAAAAGTGCCATCGGTTACGGACTTAATTATATAATTAGGCGATGAAGGATATAATTGTAACAATTTTCAGGACCTATTTGAAGAGAATTTACAAAGAAGGGCTGAGTTGTAATTCTCGAAGATATGCTCTCTTGGTCTTATCTCTTGCCTTATCTTCATCCACTCATTTTATGCCATGTCAACATTACCACTTACCTTAAGGAATCATCTTCTTCATTTGTGATTATCTCTTGGCCGACCAAAGTAGCCACCAGACCAGGAAAAAAAACGAGAAAAAAAGAAAAGAACGGGGAAGAAGAAGAAAGAAGAAAATCGGGAGAGAAAAAGAAGTAACCGAGAGAGAGAGAGGGAGCGGGAGATCAGAGACTGAGAAAGAGAGAAACGATGAGATAGAGAGTGAGATACATTGGGCGGGAGGAAGAAGAGACCAGCGAGGAGATCAGAGCTCGCGCTCTCCGTGGTTGCGCGCGCCGTGGGTCAGCCGAGAGAAAGAGATTCTCGCCGGAGGTTTGTCCTTATTTTGAGGGTATTTCGAAATCAAAGTTTGGGGCTTTTCTTTTCATGGTTGTGGTCGGATTTTTGGAAAAGAAGAAGAGGCAGAAAGGTCACAATCATTTAAGGTAATTTCGAAATTCTTCTTCATCTTTTGCCCGAAATTGAAGAACAATTTCTTGGATGAACTGAAATTTGAAATTCGAATTTTTGGGGGTTTTGTTCGTTCACAGTTTCCGGCCGAATTGCTCGAGGAAGAGACAGAGGGCGAGAACCTCGCCGGTGTTCGTCAATACCCGGAGGTAAGGGAAACCTCATATCTCCCTTAGGTCATAAAATTTGGAATTTTAATTTCGGAAATTTGGGTGCGAGTGGTCCGATCGATGTTAGGTTTTGCTGCGTGTTGGTTTCAAACTTCTGGATGGTTAGGTTTCTAATTTTTGAGTTTGAGTTTCAGAAATTTTAGGGGTTGAGTGTTTCATCGAGGTATTGGACAAATGTTAGTGATTCTGAATTAATGGATTATCTCGTGTCACAGGTTCGGAGTTGATGCTTCTACGCGGAAGCATTGGACTCGTTGTGATATGGAGATTATAAGTAAATGACTAATTTATATGTTGCGGGTCGAGTTTATTATCGAGATGTCTGGAAATTTCTTTGGGTTGTATTTGGATTTAATTTTTGAGCTAAGTGAGAATTTGAGAATTACTGTGAGAACTCAGAATTTACACTCGTTGAACTCAGATACGTAATAATTCAAAAGTTGGTTATGTTGTACGACGATATTAATTCCCGAATTGTTGTTGAACGGGTTTTGTTGGATTTCAAGAAATTAAGCAGAAATGTATTTGAGACTTGTTTATGAGTTTTTGGATTAAAACTCGACATTAGTTTGATGTTTGATTTCTCGGTTTTCGTTATAGAAATGAGATTAGATTCGTTCAAAGGAGAACGAACTTGCTTATTAGAATTATTTCTCGGTTTTGAGATTTATCGTAGTTTCTCGTTCGAGTTTACACGTTCTCGTATCGTTTGAGGCTTTGTTCCGAGGACTTGGTTTCCTTATAATTGGATATGTCTTTGGGTTCTACGATTATTAAATCGTACGTTTGAGTTTGAGTATTGTTGACTACTCATAGGATTCTGATTCAGGATCGGTTTGATTTACAGTGATAGGACTCAAGACTGAAAGTCGTTTAGAGGGTTCACAGAGTAAGTGAACGTCTGGATTCTCGGTTTTAGTGAACGTTCGGGTTCACAAGACGAGCGAACGTCTCGTGGAAGAGCGACATAGACGCTTACTCTCGAGGTAGGTTATTATAACCCTTCTCTCCTGATTTTATGGTTTGGCCTCAAGTATATATTATTTTCGAAATGAAAATGTTTGTGAACGTGCCACGAAACCTAGAATCGTTTTCAAAATGTGGCGGAACTTCAACTCGGGATATCCGATTATGAAGTTGAGAATATTTTCGATATTATACATATATCCCGTATTTGCGAAAGAAAATGTTTTGTATATCCTGATAGAGCCGGAAACGTATATATATGAAGCGGAGAGTGCAATCGTATATATATAAGGGTGTGGAGAGTGCACCATTCTGATCAGAGGACTGTCACGGGTTATGTTGACAGGGGCTCAGGAAATAGTGCAATCGAGCATGTTAGTTTCTTAGAGAAGGTCAATAGTGTATTTCTACTGAGATATCGAGATGGCCTCCATGCCGAGAAAATATTACAAGTTTCCAAAATCCTTGACTTCAAACCCAGATAACAGGATCTGCTTTAATCTCGCTATTTCCTCGAGATCGTCTCCAGTTATGACGATGCCATAAACATATACTCTTAGGATGGAATGGTTGCCTTGGGCTGAGACTTTTAAGAATATTGTATGATATGCTTGAATTTTTGAGTAGTTGTATTGCTTGAGGACGTGAGTAAACTTACCAAACCAAGTAAGTGGTGATTGTTTCAATCCGTATAAGGACTTCTTGAGTTTGCATACTTTAGTGGCATTCTGATCGCTTTCGAAACCCGGTGAAATTTGCATGTAGATTTCTTCTTCGAGTGCTCCATTCAAGAAAGCATTCTTCACATCAAGCAGGAGCAGAGGCCAATCTAAGTTGGCGGCTAGAGAGAGAATGACCCTGATGTTGTTTGTTGATTATTGCTATCGGTGCGAATGTTTCTTGATAATAAATGCCATAAACCTGAGTGTACCTTTTAGCGTCAAGAAGATCTTTGAACCTCTCCATTGTGCCATCAAGATTAAGTTTGATGGTGAACAACCATTTGCATCCGACAGTTCGCTTTCCTGGTGGTAACTCGGTGATCTCCCAAGTATCGTTCTATTCGAGAGTTTAGATTTTGCATGAGTTACAGTTCACCAAGCTGGAATCTGGGGAGCTTCTTTGATGAAGTTGGGCACGACTCCCTAATTTATTCTCGTCACATAGGCTTGATAGCTCGCTGAGAGATTTTCGTAGTACACATAATCTTCTATCTTGTATGGACCACATGACCGACTAGGTTTCCTTAAGGCAATAGATAAGTCTGAAAGAGAAGCACTATTACCTCGTTCACTGTTTTTGGTGTCCAGGATGGAGAGCCTTCGTGGATGCGAGCTTAAGCCTGATTCTGGGTGAGGTTTGAACTATAAGGGACATCCGAGTTAGGGTCTGAGTGTTCCGAGCTCAAAAGGAGATCAAAAAGGTTTTGGAAGACTGGAAATGGGATCAGTGTCTGGGATAACTAGGTCAGAGCTCGGAGCCGACCGAGCTGAAGTCCGGATTAATGATCAGACAATTCGGCAAGTCATTATTGCTCTCCCCCTGACGACCGTAATTGGGAAAATAAGGACTTAGCTCGTGGAAGGTAACATCCATATATACTATGAATTTTTTTGGTTACGGGTTCATAAACACTTATATCTTTTTTGAGTTGTCGAGTAATCAAGGAAGTTATACTTCATTGTTTGGGCTCGAGTTTTCCTTGATTGTATGCGTGGATAAATGCGGAGCGACCGAATACTTTTGGAGGGAGTTTGAAAATGAGTCATGTTTTAGTGTATTTGTCAAGGATGACACTAACTGAAATTTTGGAGTTAAGGATTTGAGATGACATTCGATTTATGAGGTAGGTGGATGTGAGAACTGTTTTCTCCCCAAAAGTGGGATGAAATATATGAGGATAACATTATAGCTCAAACAACCGACTCGGAATCTAGTTTTTCAAACGGTGGTGAAACAATTAGTCTTTAACGCTTTTAGAATCTGTGAACAAAGAGATAAAGATATATTTTTTTGGTGGCTAGGGTTTTATGGTGAAGAATGGGAAGTGATAAGAGAGAAATATGGATTAGGAGAATTGAGAGACTGGGACTACGAGGAATTATTTTTTAAAACACAATATAACAAAACCTACTCCTAATATTGCGTTTAACAAATTTTTGACGTACAAGTGCGTAACACCCTTCTTTTTCTACCAAAAAAGAAGGTATGAAAAAATAAAAATTATAACTCAATCATATCTCTTTCTTTTTGCTTGGATGCGTAATACATTATTAAAACGACCCACTAACTTCTTTCTCTTTTTATTTCTTGTCGTTAATATACATATATATATATATATATATAAATACATATATATTACTCGTATAAACTGCATAAGTCTGTTTACGAGCTCGGAAGCACCGAGAACAAGAGGAATCCAACACCAAGCCGGAGTCAAATAAGACCAATAGCTCATGAAAGTTAATGAACGATATGAAGTCAAGAATGAACCCTATTAAGTAGAACTTCGAAGATGAGAGAATATAGTAGGTCAAAGACTAGTCAAAACAAAACAAACACGTATAAATTAATCAAAACTAAAGAAAAACGAACACTCCAACGGTTATGCACCGATAATATAAGGAATAACCACCCATTACACACGTCCAGAGAACGGTTACTCAATAACCGTCAAGAGCTGGGACTTATTGACCCCACATATTCGACGCAAAACCCCTATAAATAGAAGATGAGCTCACTGAAGAAAGGATACTTCACTTTTACGCACGCACAATTCACATGTTAGAAGTCTCACCTATCATTTATCTTCTCTCTTTTGCTAGATTCGTCGGTCCTTAGAAATAATCTTGCATAGACGCTCGGAGTTCTCGAGACTACATTCTCGAAATCATGTACTCTTAGTGAGACATTTATTGTACTAATTTTTTATGTCAACAATATATATATATATATATATATATATATATATATTTACTAATAAGAAGACAATTCTCATTAACTAGTAAGGCTTGAGCCATTCAAATAAAATAACACTTCACACGTATCATATACAAATAATTTCATCTAAAGACAAAATTTCTAAATTTCTTAAAGGCTGTATTTTTGGAATTTCACAAACAACTGTATTTTTTTTTCCAACGGTAGCTGAAGTAGCTCTTTCTCTCACTCTTTCTCTAACAGTCCATTTTAAAATCACCTGTACGGCTTTACCTACTCGAGAAAATAAAATGTGCTGAATCGAAACATCTATATATAGTTAAAAATTAGCAATTAAAAAATCAATGCAGTATAGCTCAACCACAGATTCTTATATGTTAGGAAGCATTATTTCGCTGTCATTTATGAGGGCATTATTAAGCATGAGCCTCGAAGAATTGGGTCATAGAATTGGATTGGACCAATAATTTCATGGGATATATATTTTTGAAGAAAAGGACTCTCTCTCTCTCTCTCTCTCGAATGTGTGGTGCTCACATGCTTTATTAGTGTTGTCTACGTCTAATTTACTAGCTAGATTAAGTCCTAAATCCTAACTATAGGTTTTCTTATAATAAACTGTGCATTGTAACCATTTACCTTCAAGCATTCACTCACACCAAGCTCTATTACAACTTTCAGATCAAGCTCTATTATATATTATGATTAAATAAAAATATAAAAGTTATGTATAATATAATTAAATATCGAAATAGCTTAAACATTATGCAATTTGTCTGCATCTCCAATGAACCACTCCATATTTTTTTTTTTAACTTAATTTTACAGTAAATGTTATATCAATTGAGCAACCCATCCCTAATAAAACTATTTTCAATTCTATTTTTCTCGCTAATAATTATTATTATTATTGCTTGTGGGGAAAATAAAAAAGCACAAAGAAGGTAAGTCCTCGAACATAAAAAGAAACAAATACCCAACCTGGAAACTAAAAACCCCCCATTTAAGAGAGGGAAAGGAAAGCGTTTCTTGTTTGCCAAATGTGACGGTGTCTCAGATAGCATGAGAAATAAATGGGTACACTATATTTAAAGAAAGGGTTAGGTAATTAATAAAAAGGAAAACTTATTGAAATGGAGGGTTTTGTGTTAATTGTGAATGCAGCGTGGCTTTTTGAGAGAGAGAGATTAGAGATGTGGTGGTTTTGAGGTAAAATCAACGGTGGTTTTTTATGATGCGTTGTCGATCTATGATTGGCTGTCTAAGTGTGTGCATGTCGTTATTGGCTGCAGTGGAGAGAGAGAGGATGAGATTTTTCAGGGGTCTTGTACGGACACACACACAAAAAAGCATTCACTGCTTCTGTTGACGGCGTTTATCTACCACCAATCTACCATAGATTCTTCTTCACTTTTTTATACATAGGTTATCTCTACTTTTTTATTTACCCCTTTATTCCTATATTACCTCAAAACCACCACATCTCTAATCTCTCTCTCTCTCTCTCTCTCTCTCTCTCTCTCTCAAAAAGCCACGCTGCATTCACAATTAACACAAAACCCTCCATTTCAATAAGTAAGGGCTAGGGCTAGCCTTGATTTAGCCTTGATTTACAAAAGTCTCTTGCAATTTCAATGGTAGAACATAAGAAACACATCATGACATAGACATTGTTTGTTTGTCACCGAGGGATAAACAGGATTCAAGGGTTCAGACAGAGCCCCGGTGGACTGGGAATCGAGAGTGAAGATCCTCCTCTCCGCCGACCACCACGCCTCGGTCTCCGACTTCGGCCTCTCCCCACTCACAGCCCCTATTCTTCCTCCTCCGGTGCCGCACCGCCACCACCACTCCCTCGGCTACTGGGAACCGGAGGCCGCCGCCGACCCGCGGAGGCTCACCCAGAAGTCCGACGTCTACTCCTTCGGCGTCCTCCTCCTCGAGATTCTCACCGGCAAGTCCCCGCTCGCCGCAGACTTGCCCAGGTATGTTCATGAGTTATTTCAAAAGTATGACAACAAATGTCATGAAGAAAACTATATTTAGTGACAAAGATGTCACAAAAAAAAACCCAGATTTTAATGACAGTGGATCACAATCTTTCTTAATGGAAAAAATCTTGCAATTTGTCGTATTTTCATCGTAACAAAGTTTGGCTGATAGGATTGCCGTTAGAGGTCCTGGCCTTAAAAGCATGGACGCTAACGTCGAATCCTAAATCACCACACATACATATTATCAGTTAATCATTTACTATATTGGTGATTATCACAGTTCACATATACCTAAAATTCAGTTATATGTATGTATGTAGTTAATCAAGATGAATGAATAAATCAACGTAGGCTAAGTGAATTTTTTTATTTTATTTTTTATATAATATTGTCCAGGAGCAAAAGATTAATTAAGCCAAATAATCAGTGCTGCCGGGTTTTTAGGAAGTAAATGCTTTAAAACTAAATTACATATAATAGAAATATGAATGTTAGTACTTCACTACTTTACCGGTCAATAAAAACTAATATAAATATAAAAAAGGAAGAAAAAAAAAACTATAGTTATATATGAAGACATAATTTCTCCTCATTTTCGGAGCTGCACTACATTCATGGCTTCTTAAAGAGAAGCAAACGACCAACAAAACTATAGTTTTCATTTTAAAGTCCATGTTGTTATCTAACTAAAACATTGAAAAGCCATTTCTCTCACTTATTTATATTATGTTTGGTGTATATCTGCCAGCCTCGATCAGCCATAGCTAATGAGATAACCATAAAATGAGTTAAGATATATATGCCTTTGTAGATATTAATTAATATTGTCTGTATTTTCATTCAATGAGACATTTATTTCCCATATTGATGAAGTGATAAGGTTTCACCATAATACAACAATTCATAGCATATAACGGGAAGAGAAACAAATAGAAAAGGGTTTGCAATGTAATACACTGTATTTATAAGCATGTTCAATGTTAACACATATTCATTGTTATATCATTGGTCAATTCATTTCACTATCAAATAGTCAAAAGTGATGACAACATTTTAGTTTCTTAATATTAACTAATATGCATTAAAGCTTAGTGGAAAATAACAAACTACATCACTATTCATTTATAGAGTGCAAATTGGCATATAAATATATTTTGATGTAGACCGTAGAGTGCTGTTTGGAACAGTCAGTCATAAATAACAAAATTAAATTTACGGATTAAAGAGAATGCGGCGACCACATAACGGCCACAATTACGGTGGGAGAAAATGACGAAAAAACATGAAGAATTTTTTTTAATAATTTATACGAGGAGGCACAGCCAAGACGTGGCGGAGGAAATTCCTGCCAAAGGGACGAGCGACGAAAGATGCGATGGAAGGAGATACGAGTCGTGTCGGATCTCATATTAGATCATGTGGACGCATTTATTGTAACATTAGTACCATCTGAAAAATAAACTAATATTCTAAAAAATTATATCGAGATTTTTTTTTCCAGTATCCTGCGGAAAGTAGGACGGAATTGATATCATCATTCGTTCCCATTTCGTAATGTTGTAGTGTTTTTTTTAAGTTGTTTATGATTTTTGCTTATATAAAATACATTAAAATTGAATTAATTAGTAACAAACTAAAAGAAAATAAAAGTATGAACTCCTAGAATCGTAAAATATGGTACAAGAAATTTTCGATTCCGTGGAAAATGGTTTGGGAATTCATTGGTACCGTTTTTTATGATTTCGGGGGTTCCATTTTCCGCAAACTATGAGATGGATAAAGGGATCCTATTTCCTCGGTTCCATATATATGGCCAACTTTATGTATGATCAAGTGGGCCGGTAGAAGGAAGGTGGCTAATTAGCCGATTAATAATTTACCACCACGATCAAATAAAGTTTAGCTGATTATATATATAACCATGATTGGCGGTTAAACATAACGGTGCAGTTAAACTTAACCGATCATACTTTGGCTAAACCGACGCGCTATTAATAAGGGCTAGCGGTGTGAATATCCTATTTTTTCGTAAAAGACTTGGACAGTGTGTTTATTTGTTATTTTACTTCAACTACGATAATAAATGTTTAGTACATATACCAACGGTATGTGTATGATTTTTTTTTTCATAAATGTAAATTTTTTTAGGGAATTTTTTTTTTTCATTTTTGAAACTTAAGTCAAATCTATAATTTTGTATTTCGTTGGAGGACCAAACGTTTTTATGTCAAAGGCTTGGTGGGTGTTGTATCTATAATTTTATATTTTTATTAATGTAGTTTTTTATTTTATTTTTGTCATTTCAAGGATGTGTTGTTAAAACTTGAATCAAATTTCGAATCTATACTTTTGTTTTCCGTTGGATGACCAAATATTCCCTCACGCATTTTTGTGACATTAGTTACAAGGATTAAGTATTTCAATAAAATAAACAGTGGATGAGAGAAAAAAAAGGGTCAAATGTGTGCAAAGGTAATAAAAATCTCTCACTATTTTCGTATACAATGCTCAAACACGAATATAAAGACGGTTAACTGTGAAAAAATCGTGGTACCTAGAATAGCCTAGTGGTAATTCCACACCACCTCCCGTGTGGTGGTCGTCGGTTCAATCTCCACTGCAGCAAAGCTGCCTTAAAAAAAAAAAAACCTGTGAAAAAATCAATTGAGAGACGGGAAAAAGAAGAATCCGAACATTGATTTAACCTATAGGTCGGACTGTAGCGACATTGTCGACAATGACTCTATAGAATATAAAAAATCATTGATGGTAAAGTGATCGAGATTCAATAATAACATTAAAAGGAAAAAAAATCACGGCTTAAGATTTTGCCAAATTTTTTAAACATAAAATGAATCTTCCTAAAATATTTCAAAATTATATACCGACAAAGATTTCATAAAATATAGCACCAAATAATCACATAATTTATTTAGATTTTTGACATTCTTTGATTGCCATGCATGATCAAATAATGTCAAAGACCTGTGAATTAACAAACTTTTTAATATGATTTTTTTTTTTTTACAATTTGTTATATGATTTTTTTTGGTTCGCGGGGACTATGTCGTCGCTGATTCCTTGATATCATCAATAAATACATACGCATTTATTCTGCCTTAATTCCATGATTTGTTGTAATGATCACTATAGGATAAATAAATAAATCAGTTGCTGTTCCCAGGACAAGTCTCTGTAAAAATATTTTTATGAGTTAACATCCACCATATGCTAAACACTAAGTTAAAATAATAATTCATTTAAAAATGCCAAATTTTTTAAACATAAAATGAATCTTCCTAAAATATTTCAAAATTATATACCGACAAAGATTTCATAAAATATAGCACCAAATAATCACACAATTTATTTAGATTTTTGACATTCTTTGATTGCCACGCATGATCAAATAATGTCACAGACCTGTGAATTAACAAACTTTTTAATATGATTTTTTTTTTTTTTACAATTTGTTATATGATTTTTTTTGGTTCGCGGGGACTATGTCGTCGCTGATTCCTTGATATCATCAATAAATACATACGCATTTATTCTGCCTTATTTCCATGATTTGTTGTAATGATCACTATAGGATAAATAAATAAATCAGTTGCTGTTCCCAGGACAAGTCTCTGTAAAAATATTTTTATGAGTTAACATCCACCATATGCTAAACACTAAGTTAAAATAATAATTCATTTAAAAAATAAATCGTTATTAGTCTCATCTCATGAATCATTTTTCATTTTATCAATTTTTATTTTCTAAATAATTAATCAATAATTGCGATGACTTGCGTGTTGAAGAACAATAAATATATATAGGGGTTGGTGCACGTGCATTGCATTACATTTTCATTTACGTATCCCTTTAAAAAAAAAATTTACTTTGCAGTCAAACATTCATGAGACCTAATAACGTGAACGAAGCAAATATAAAGGTATACGAATATTTGCGTGGAAGAAACTATGGAAGAAATTATATTAATATATAACTTGTCAACAAACTCAACCACCGCATTACATTCACACAGTGGTCCAAAATGGCATTTTCAACTTTGATTTTGAGTACACTTCTGATTGAATACTCTTTTTTTTTATCAACCCGTATGTGTGTGAATCAATGAGACAAGCTAGAGATATGACATGTGTGATGAGGGATTCTCTTTTGTGTTGTCATCTCTTGGCAACGTGAGTGTTGTCATTGTAACATTAATTATTAACCTTATCTCTTTCTGAAAAAAAAAAAAACTTATCTCTTGCAGCCTTTTTTTTTTTTACCTCAATGCTTTTATCTTCTGCCAACCGAAATTTTTTACATTTCATTCATGTCCCACCTCGTTTTATTAGTTATTTTGTTGGACATAACATTAAATGACATTTCACTCTAACCAAACAACTAATGGTTCGAATAGAATTAACCATGCAAGTGCCACTGTGAAGTTTCAAGACACATGAATGTGAACTAAAATAAATATCCACTTTCTATTCAAAAAGCCATGTTTAGGCATGAAACATTATATATAATACGACACCAATATATATATATATATATATATATATATATATGCGTGTGTGTGTGTGTGTATATATATTGAGCTAAAATAAAATTTCAGGAAAGGCAGATGTGTCTAAATTTATTTCATAAGGGTAAATTAAAATAATTATTTTATCATATGCTTAATTATTTCAACTCATTTAATTGTTCACTTGATTAAAAAATATGATTATAAGTATATACTTGTAATGTGTAAACATATAAGATATATGATTAAAAAATGTTTGGTTTTAAAAAAACAAGTATTTTACCGTTTATTTATATATTATTAATTATGTGTTTGATTGACGTTCAATTTTATAATGTAATTGTAGATGTTTGGGAGAAAAGGCAATAACGTTCAAAAGCATAGAGAAGGGAGGCCATATTGTACAAGCAGAGAGGCCTTTTGTGTATAATAATCACCTTAAGGAGATACTTGTTTCCTTGTCCAATGACACTTAGATTTTGATATTGCAATAATCTATTTTGTTTTTATAATTTTAAATTCCGACGGCAGCGCCGCTGCCGATGGTTGTCCGACCGACGAATGTCGATTTTTTCGTTTTTTGTCGATTTTCGATTTTTGCAGTTTTTATTTCGTTTCGATTTGTCGTATTATATTGTGACGACCCGACTTTTCGGACCATCTTACTTATCTTACTTTTTAAAAACTTTAGAAATTTTGAGGTAAAATTTTTTTTTCAAACATAACTTAAAATATAAAATTTGAAAAATCGTAACCTAAAAATAAATTTTCATTTAAACTTAATGAACAAAAACAACCAAAAGTCGAAGTTGTATAATCGGAAATTAAAACCCAAAAATACCATTGTAAATAAATACCATAAATAAAATCGTAACCTTTAACGAAATTGAAAAACATAACTTTAACCATGAACAATAAAACCTTGGGTTTGGATTATTGAAAAACTGAAAGTAAAGCGGAAGTCTTTTATTTTCGAAAACGGCAACCATAACCCAACCCTCTCGCTATCGCCGCCGCTGATCCACCCTCCTCACTTGTTCATATGTTGTTTACCTACAACACGGACGTATAAACATAGAGTGAGCTAACGCTCAGCGAGAATAACTATAACTCACAAAACATAAGTAATAAAATAAAATGCATGAACCGGTTATTAGTACTTTAAATTTAACCGTGACATGAGATACCCTATTAAAAGTCTATCGTATTTTAGTTCGGGGGTCCCCTAGAGTAGCCGTACCGATTTCAGTGTACACTTTGGTAACGAACCATGGGGCTGCGACCTCCCATAGAACGCCCCGTCACATACATAAACATATGAGGAACTCTCTATGTGAGCCCGTAGTTCGGCTCGAGAAATTCCTCTAGTTACCTCCGTAGTTCGAGGCGGTACGACTCTCTTGCTTACTTAACTTATTAACCGTGTTTATTACGTTAAAAGCATGAGCGACATAAGATAAAAAAAACATACATGATAACATAGCTAGCAAGATAAGATGTGTTATAGATATTCTAATACACAACATAAGATAACATAACTCACATATAACGTCATACCATATCATACCAAGAACATTCCGAACAAACACACACACAAAAATTCACACAATACATAAATACTTCATATCACATTATACTTAGTATATTTTGAACTAATCCGTGTTGCAGTGAGATTATTCTCACCTGGATATCGGAATTACGATCGAAGACCGTCGAAGGAAAAGGATGCTCTTAATGACTCGGAACCTAAACGGAAAAGGTTGACTATTACTTATCAGGTAAGAAAAGGATTTAATACATGACTTAGTCTCTGGAAATTTCAAAATTTCGGCTGAAGGTGTAAAATTACAAAAATACCCTTGGGGTCGATAAAATATTTTTTGAAAAATAAATCTATAAAAACTACTGTGAGAGCGAAATAATATTTTGAACACTTCATACTTCAGAGACATGTACAAAATATGCTCAGATTATTTTAAAAAAATAAAAGGTATAAGAAAGCAATATTTAGTCTTTTTAAAAACAAAAACTGCTTTGGAACGATTCTGCGCACCGTTTGGATTTTATCCCAAATATATTCTGTGGGCATTTAAAAATTATAAAATTTGGTTTATATATCATAAACATATAGAACTAGGCCGTGTATAAAAATTAGCTCAAAAAGAATTTTGTAGATATATAAACAAGACGTTTTGTTGTAAAAAGATCAGGGTAAAAACTAGTCTGCGCACTGATCGTAATTAATTCATAAAATAATATTGATAACTCGAAAAATTCTGAAATTTAAACCACAATTAAATAACATGTGAAAGTATATTCTGTAAAAAAATTAGATTCAAAAACCGTTTTTAGATATTTTAAAACGTGCGATTTTGACACTGCTTAAAACTGATTTCTAAACAGGAAATATTAAACCTAATTTTTCTTATGAAAAACGAAATAAAAGCATAAAAAAAATATAAAGGGATAGTATGAACTGAGCACGAAGAAAAAAAAATACCTTACAAGAGATAGAGAATAAAGTGACTATTTGGTGATCAGGGTTTTTATTTTTATTTTGGAAAAGAAGGAGGGATAGAGATAGAGAGAGCAGTAGAGAGAAGAAGAGGGAGAGAGGTTGGGAGCGTAACCTTCTTTTGTAACCCTAACCTAAACTATTTATAAGGCTGTCCAAAGTCGGTAAGCAAGAAAATATCAAGATCAGAAAAAAATATTACGTCAAAAGCTCTTAATGGATAACTACGTACACAAAATTATCTGATACATAGATATAGATATATATATATATATATATATAATTTATAATAACCACTCAGCATAGTATCTATATATATAAGTAAATATTCACATATCTTTTAAGTAGGGAAAAAAAACACGTGTATGTGCAAAACAATATATTTTATAAGGAATATATATATATATATATATATATATATATATATATTATAGAGGATGTTTTCACTAGAAACAATTAACTTTTACTGTATGCATACATATTCATATGTATATATCTTTAAACGTATATCTATATTTCATTTTTTTTTTTTTGAAGACAATACTCCATATTATCTAAACCCATCCAAAGCAAGCATAAAAGCACATAAATATTTACTAAAAAAAACAAAATTCCATAACTAATTTTTTTTTTTCATCTAATATTCTGGATTTCACATATATTTTGATGTCGTTTTTTACTTGTTCGAAACAAAGAAAAAGGAATGGGCTCTCTCATAGACAGAACATGCAACATCCTGGTCCAAATACATAATACTAATCACTTGACCTATGATTTGTATGGGTTGGTTTAGGTTTTTTTTTTATTATATCTATTCTATTTTAATTAAGACAAAAAAAATAGATTTTTAAAATGTATAAAAAAAAATGAAATAAGAAACTTATCTATATCTATTGAGAAAAAATATAGTGACCTATTTAAATTAATATGTTAGACATTTTTAAGTTAATCCAAGTCTTCTTTTTATTTTATGGTTATTATAGTTTATGGGTCCGAAAGAATTAAAATGAAAATAATTTGTTTTGTCTACATATTAAAATTATACGTACTAGCATTAAGTCTATTGATCATATAGTATTTTGCAAATTGAAAAAATTGAAAAATATATGTGTATATATGTATATATTTTAAACATACTATGCAACATTATTTCCGTTTGATTTTTCATAGAAAATGTCATTTGAAAACGGAAAATCAGTTGTCATTTTTCACATTTTTTCTATTCGATTTTCCGTCGACGTATCGTTTTTTCGTAATTCAGGATACTCAAACGGCGTCGAAAACGATATTTTAAACCTTGCTTTTACTAAACCTGGAATATATATCGAAGATGTCCAACTCATATATCAAAAATTATTTTCTAACTAAAATTGTGAAATCCCAAAATATCAAGCTTAATTAAAAGGCTAAAATATTTGTGTTCGAGTGATTTTTTTTAAGTAAAGTAGTATTGAATGATTTTTTTATTTATTTATTCATGTGGTAGTTTTTGAAGTTTTTCTTTTACGTATGCTTTAGGGTTTTTTTTTTAAATTATAATATACTCTTTAGATTACAAAATATGGATATTATGTATATATAAGTTATATATATTATGAATAAATCATGTTGGTATAAATTATATACATATTTCACATATATTATAGTTATGTATTAAAGATCATGTACGTAAGTAATGTATATATATAGATAAAAACGTAATACATAATATATATGCATATTACGTATATATATCATAATAATATATATATATATATATATATATTATTGTAAGTAATATATACATATTAGGTGGTCCTATATAATATAACAATCAGCCAGCGTGTATGTCCTTATTATAATAGTAATTATTATATATATATTTTTATTAATAATTAAAAGTAGGATTAGGGTTTGGGCTTTTAGGGTTTGGGCTTTTAGGGTTTGATTAAACCATATATAAGCATCCCAATCTTTTCTTTTAACGCTTCTTCTCTGCTCTATCTCCCTTATCCCTCTCTTGGTTTAGAAATTCGCAGCTCTTTTTAGGTATGCTTCCTTTTCTATCTGGTTCGGATTTCTTGAAAACGATTTCTTAAAGGTTTCAAAAAAATTGTTTTTGCGTTGATTCTTTTTGGAAAAGTTAGGTTTATGTTTCTGTAGCGACTCGAAATTTAAGCTTAATGTCGTAAATTAAGTTAATCAAAGGACGAGAAAATTATGTAAATTAATTTTCTAAGAAGTATTTCCAGTATTTTTGGATTTGAAATATATTAAGGTAAGGAGAAATCTCGGAATAAAATAAAGGATTTTTCGAGTTCGTTTCGTATAATAAATTATTTTCCGAGGAGATATTCCGGAATTTAATTTAAGAAAATAAATTCTCAAGGACGAGAATTAATTCCGAGAAACCTTGAATATATTTGAATTAATCGAGAACGAACGAGAAAATTATCGGTTTGAAACATATAATTAAAAGTGCCATCGGTTACGGACTTAATTATATAATTAGGCGATGAAGGATATAATTGTAACAATTTTCAGGACCTATTTGAAGAGAATTTATAAAGAAGGGCTGAGTTGTAATTCTCGAAGATATGCTCTCTTGGTCTTATCTCTTGCCTTATCTTCATCCACTCATTTTATGCCACGTCAACATTACCACTTACCTTAAGGAATCATCTTCTTCATTTGTGATTATCTCTTGGCCGACCAAAGTAGCCACCAGACCAGGAAAAAAAAACGAGAAAAAAAGAAAAGAACGGGGAAGAAGAAGAAAGAAGAAAATCGGGAGAGAAAAAGAAGTAACCGAGAGAGAGAGAGGGAGCGGGAGATCAGAGACTGAGAAAGAGAGAAACGATGAGATAGAGAGTGAGATACATTGGGCGGGAGGAAGAAGAGACCAGCGAGGAGATCAGAGCTCGCGCTCTCCGTGGTTGCGCGCGCCGTGGGTCAGCCGAGAGAAAGAGATTCTCGCCGGAGGTTTGTCCTTATTTTGAGGGTATTTCGAAATCAAAGTTTGGGGCTTTTCTTTTCATGGTTGTGGTCGGATTTTTGGAAAAGAAGAAGAGGCAGAAAGGTCACAATCATTTAAGGTAATTTCGAAATTCTTCTTCATCTTTTGCCCGAAATTGAAGAACAATTTCTTGGATGAACTGAAATTTGAAATTCGAATTTTTGGGGGTTTTGTTCGTTCACAGTTTCCGGCCGAATTGCTCGAGGAAGAGACAGAGGGCGAGAACCTCGCCGGTGTTCGTCAATACCCGGAGGTAAGGGAAACCTCATATCTCCCTTAGGTCATAAAATTTGGAATTTTAATTTCGGAAATTTGGGTGCGAGTGGTCCGATCGATGTTAGGTTTTGCTGCGTGTTGGTTTCAAACTTCTGGATGGTTAGGTTTCTAATTTTTGAGTTTGAGTTTCAGAAATTTTAGGGGTTGAGTGTTTCATCGAGGTATTGGACAAATGTTAGTGATTCTGAATTAATGGATTATCTCGTGTCACAGGTTCGGAGTTGATGCTTCTACGCGGAAGCATTGGACTCGTTGTGATATGGAGATTATAAGTAAATGACTAATTTATATGTTCCGGGTCGAGTTTATTATCGAGATGTCTGGAAATTTCTTTGGGTTGTATTTGGATTTAATTTTTGAGCTAAGTGAGAATTTGAGAATTACTGTGAGAACTCAGAATTTACACTCGTTGAACTCAGATACGTAATAATTCAAAAGTTGGTTATGTTGTACGACGATATTAATTCCCGAATTGTTGTTGAACGGGTTTTGTTGGATTTCAAGAAATTAAGCAGAAATGTATTTGAGACTTGTTTATGAGTTTTTGGATTAAAACTCGACATTAGTTTGATGTTTGATTTCTCGGTTTTCGTTATAGAAATGAGATTAGATTCGTTCAAAGGAGAACGAACTTGCTTATTAGAATTATTTCTCGGTTTTGAGATTTATCGTAGTTTCTCGTTCGAGTTTACACGTTCTCGTATCGTTTGAGGCTTTGTTCCGAGGACTTGGTTTCCTTATAATTGGATATGTCTTTGGGTTCTACGATTATTAAATCGTACGTTTGAGTTTGAGTATTGTTGACTACTCATAGGATTCTGATTCAGGATCGGTTTGATTTACAGTGATAGGACTCAAGACTGAAAGTCGTTTAGAGGGTTCACGGAGTAAGTGAACGTCTGGATTCTCGGTTTTAGTGAACGTTCGGGTTCACAAGACGAGCGAACGTCTCGTGGAAGAGCGACATAGACGCTTACTCTCGAGGTAGGTTATTATAACCCTTCTCTCCTGATTTTATGGTTTGGCCTCAAGTATATATTATTTTCGAAATGAAAATGTTTGTGAACGTGCCACGAAACCTAGAATCGTTTTCAAAATGTGGCGGAACTTCAACTCGGGATATCCGATTATGAAGTTGAGAATATTTTCGATATTATACATATATCCCGTATTTGCGAAAGAAAATGTTTTGTATATCCTGATAGAGCCGGAAACGTATATATATGAAGCGGAGAGTGCAATCGTATATATATAAGGGTGTGGAGAGTGCACCATTCTGATCAGAGGACTGTCACGGGTTATGTTGACAGGGGCTCAGGAAATAGTGCAATCGAGCATGTTAGTTTCTTAGAGAAGGTCAATAGTGTATTTCTACTGAGATATCGAGATGGCCTCCATGCCGAGAAAATATTACAAGTTTCCAAAATCCTTGACTTCAAACCCAGATAACAGGATCTGCTTTAATCTCGCTATTTCCTCGAGATCGTCTCCAGTTATGACGATGCCATAAACATATACTCTTAGGATGGAATGGTTGCCTTGGGCTGAGACTTTTAAGAATATTGTATGATATGCTTGAATTTTTGAGTAGTTGTATTGCTTGAGGACGTGAGTAAACTTACCAAACCAAGTAAGTGGTGATTGTTTCAATCCGTATAAGGACTTCTTGAGTTTGCATACTTTAGTGGCATTCTGATCGCTTTCGAAACCCGGTGAAATTTGCATGTAGATTTCTTCTTCGAGTGCTCCATTCAAGAAAGCATTCTTCACATCAAGCAGGAGCAGAGGCCAATCTAAGTTGGCGGCTAGAGAGAGAATGACCCTGATGTTGTTTGTTGATTATTGCTATCGGTGCGAATGTTTCTTGATAATAAATGCCATAAACCTGAGTGTACCTTTTAGCGTCAAGAAGATCTTTGAACCTCTCCATTGTGCCATCAAGATTAAGTTTGATGGTGAACAACCATTTGCATCCGACAGTTCGCTTTCCTGGTGGTAACTCGGTGATCTCCCAAGTATCGTTCTATTCGAGAGTTTAGATTTTGCATGAGTTACAGTTCACCAAGCTGGAATCTGGGGAGCTTCTTTGATGAAGTTGGGCACGACTCCCTAATTTATTCTCGTCACATAGGCTTGATAGCTCGCTGAGAGATTTTCGTAGTACACATAATCTTCTATCTTGTATGGACCACATGACCGACTAGGTTTCCTTAAGGCAATAGATAAGTCTGAAAGAGAAGCACTATTACCTCGTTCACTGTTTTTGGTGTCCAGGATGGAGAGCCTTCGTGGATGCGAGCTTAAGCCTGATTCTGGGTGAGGTTTGAACTATAAGGGACATCCGAGTTAGGGTCTGAGTGTTCCGAGCTCAAAAGGAGATCAAAAAGGTTTTGGAAGACTGGAAATGGGATCAGTGTCTGGGATAACTAGGTCAGAGCTCGGAGCCGACCGAGCTGAAGTCCGGATTAATGATCAGACAATTCGGCAAGTCATTATTGCTCTCCCCCTGACGACCGTAATTGGGAAAATAAGGACTTAGCTCGTGGAAGGTAACATCCATATATACTATGAATTTTTTTGGTTACGGGTTCATAAACACTTATATCTTTTTTGAGTTGTCGAGTAATCAAGGAAGTTATACTTCATTGTTTGGGCTCGAGTTTTCCTTGATTGTATGCGTGGATAAATGCGGAGCGACCGAATACTTTTGGAGGGAGTTTGAAAATGAGTCATGTTTTAGTGTATTTGTCAAGGATGACACTAACTGAAATTTTGGAGTTAAGGATTTGAGATGACATTCGATTTATGAGGTAGGTGGATGTGAGAACTGTTTTCTCCCCAAAAGTGGGATGAAATATATGAGGATAACATTATAGCTCAAACAACCGACTCGGAATCTAGTTTTTCAAACGGTGGTGAAACAATTAGTCTTTAACGCTTTTAGAATCTGTGAACAAAGAGATAAAGATATATTTTTTTGGTGGCTAGGGTTTTATGGTGAAGAATGGGAAGTGATAAGAGAGAAATACGGATTAGGAGAATTGAGAGACTGGGACTACGAGGAATTATTTTTTAAAACACAATATAACAAAACCTACTCCTAATATTGCGTTTAACAAATTTTTGACGTACAAGTGCGTAACACCCTTCTTTTTCTACCAAAAAAGAAGGTATGAAAAAATAAAAATTATAACTCAATCATATCTCTTTCTTTTTGCTTGGATGCGTAATACATTATTAAAACGACCCACTAACTTCTTTCTCTTTTTATTTCTTGTCGTTAATATACATATATATATATATATATATATATATAAATACATATATATTACTCGTATAAACTGCATAAGTCTGTTTACGAGCTCGGAAGCACCGAGAACAAGAGGAATCCAACACCAAGCCGGAGTCAAATAAGACCAATAGCTCATGAAAGTTAATGAACGATATGAAGTCAAGAATGAACCCTATTAAGTAGAACTTCGAAGATGAGAGAATATAGTAGGTCAAAGACTAGTCAAAACAAAACAAACACGTATAAATTAATCAAAACTAAAGAAAAACGAACACTCCAACGGTTATGCACCGATAATATAAGGAATAACCACCCATTACACACGTCCAGAGAACGGTTACTCAATAACCGTCAAGAGCTGGGACTTATTGACCCCACATATTCGACGCAAAACCCCTATAAATAGAAGATGAGCTCACTGAAGAAAGGATACTTCACTTTTACGCACGCACAATTCACATGTTAGAAGTCTCACCTATCATTTATCTTCTCTCTTTTGCTAGATTCGTCGGTCCTTAGAAATAATCTTGCATAGACGCTCGGAGTTCTCGAGACTACATTCTCGAAATCATGTACTCTTAGTGAGACATTTATTGTACTAATTTTTTATGTCAACAATATATATATATATATATATATATATATATTTACTAATAAGAAGACAATTCTCATTAACTAGTAAGGCTTGAGCCATTCAAATAAAATAACACTTCACACGTATCATATACAAATAATTTCATCTAAAGACAAAATTTCTAAATTTCTTAAAGGCTGTATTTTTGGAATTTCACAAACAACTGTATTTTTTTTTCCAACGGTAGCTGAAGTAGCTCTTTCTCTCACTCTTTCTCTAACAGTCCATTTTAAAATCACCTGTACGGCTTTACCTACTCGAGAAAATAAAATGTGCTGAATCGAAACATCTATATATAGTTAAAAATTAGCAATTAAAAAATCAATGCAGTATAGCTCAACCACAGATTCTTATATGTTAGGAAGCATTATTTCGCTGTCATTTATGAGGGCATTATTAAGCATGAGCCTCGAAGAATTGGGTCATAGAATTGGATTGGACCAATAATTTCATGGGATATATATTTTTGAAGAAAAGGACTCTCTCTCTCTCTCTCTCTCGAATGTGTGGTGCTCACATGCTTTATTAGTGTTGTCTACGTCTAATTTACTAGCTAGATTAAGTCCTAAATCCTAACTATAGGTTTTCTTATAATAAACTGTGCATTGTAACCATTTACCTTCAAGCATTCACTCACACCAAGCTCTATTACAACTTTCAGATCAAGCTCTATTATATATTATGATTAAATAAAAATATAAAAGTTATGTATAATATAATTAAATATCGAAATAGCTTAAACATTATGCAATTTGTCTGCATCTCCAATGAACCACTCCATATTTTTTTTTTAACTTAATTTTACAGTAAATGTTATATCAATTGAGCAACCCATCCCTAATAAAACTATTTTCAATTCTATTTTTCTCGCTAATAATTATTATTATTATTGCTTGTGGGGAAAATAAAAAAGCACAAAGAAGGTAAGTCCTCGAACATAAAAAGAAACAAATACCCAACCTGGAAACTAAAAACCCCCCATTTAAGAGAGGGAAAGGAAAGCGTTTCTTGTTTGCCAAATGTGACGGTGTCTCAGATAGCATGAGAAATAAATGGGTACACTATATTTAAAGAAAGGGTTAGGTAATTAATAAAAAGGAAAACTTATTGAAATGGAGGGTTTTGTGTTAATTGTGAATGCAGCGTGGCTTTTTGAGAGAGAGAGATTAGAGATGTGGTGGTTTTGAGGTAAAATCAACGGTGGTTTTTTATGATGCGTTGTCGATCTATGATTGGCTGTCTAAGTGTGTGCATGTCGTTATTGGCTGCAGTGGAGAGAGAGAGGATGAGATTTTTCAGGGGTCTTGTACGGACACACACACAAAAAAGCATTCACTGCTTCTGTTGACGGCGTTTATCTACCACCAATCTACCATAGATTCTTCTTCACTTTTTTATACATAGGTTATCTCTACTTTTTTATTTACCCCTTTATTCCTATATTACCTCAAAACCACCACATCTCTAATCTCTCTCTCTCTCTCTCTCTCTCTCTCTCTCAAAAAGCCACGCTGCATTCACAATTAACACAAAACCCTCCATTTCAATAAGTAAGGGCTAGGGCTAGCCTTGATTTAGCCTTGATTTACAAAAGTCTCTTGCAATTTCAATGGTAGAACATAAGAAACACATCATGACATAGACATTGTTTGTTTGTCACCGAGGGATAAACAGGATTCAAGGGTTCAGACAGAGCCCCGGTGGACTGGGAATCGAGAGTGAAGATCCTCCTCTCCGCCGACCACCACGCCTCGGTCTCCGACTTCGGCCTCTCCCCACTCACAGCCCCTATTCTTCCTCCTCCGGTGCCGCACCGCCACCACCACTCCCTCGGCTACTGGGAACCGGAGGCCGCCGCCGACCCGCGGAGGCTCACCCAGAAGTCCGACGTCTACTCCTTCGGCGTCCTCCTCCTCGAGATTCTCACCGGCAAGTCCCCGCTCGCCGCAGACTTGCCCAGGTATGTTCATGAGTTATTTCAAAAGTATGACAACAAATGTCATGAAGAAAACTATATTTAGTGACAAAGATGTCACAAAAAAAAAACCAGATTTTAATGACAGTGGATCACAATCTTTCTTAATGGAAAAAATCTTGCAATTTGTCGTATTTTCATCGTAACAAAGTTTGGCTGATAGGATTGCCGTTAGAGGTCCTGGCCTTAAAAGCATGGACGCTAACGTCGAATCCTAAATCACCACACATACATATTATCAGTTAATCATTTACTATATTGGTGATTATCACAGTTCACATATACCTAAAATTCAGTTATATGTATGTATGTAGTTAATCAAGATGAATGAATAAATCAACGTAGGCTAAGTGAATTTTTTTATTTTATTTTTTATATAATATTGTCCAGGAGCAAAAGATTAATTAAGCCAAATAATCAGTGCTGCCGGGTTTTTAGGAAGTAAATGCTTTAAAACTAAATTACATATAATAGAAATATGAATGTTAGTACTTCACTACTTTACCGGTCAATAAAAACTAATATAAATATAAAAAAGGAAGAAAAAAAAAACTATAGTTATATATGAAGACATAATTTCTCCTCATTTTCGGAGCTGCACTACATTCATGGCTTCTTAAAGAGAAGCAAACGACCAACAAAACTATAGTTTTCATTTTAAAGTCCATGTTGTTATCTAACTAAAACATTGAAAAGCCATTTCTCTCACTTATTTATATTATGTTTGGTGTATATCTGCCAGCCTCGATCAGCCATAGCTAATGAGATAACCATAAAATGAGTTAAGATATATATGCCTTTGTAGATATTAATTAATATTGTCTGTATTTTCATTCAATGAGACATTTATTTCCCATATTGATGAAGTGATAAGGTTTCACCATAATACAACAATTCATAGCATATAACGGGAAGAGAAACAAATAGAAAAGGGTTTGCAATGTAATACACTGTATTTATAAGCATGTTCAATGTTAACACATATTCATTGTTATATCATTGGTCAATTCATTTCACTATCAAATAGTCAAAAGTGATGACAACATTTTAGTTTCTTAATATTAACTAATATGCATTAAAGCTTAGTGGAAAATAACAAACTACATCACTATTCATTTATAGAGTGCAAATTGGCATATAAATATATTTTGATGTAGACCGTAGAGTGCTGTTTGGAACAGTCAGTCATAAATAACAAAATTAAATTTACGGATTAAAGAGAATGCGGCGACCACATAACGGCCACAATTACGGTGGGAGAAAATGACGAAAAAACATGAAGAATTTTTTTTAATAATTTATACGAGGAGGCACAGCCAAGACGTGGCGGAGGAAATTCCTGCCAAAGGGACGAGCGACGAAAGATGCGATGGAAGGAGATACGAGTCGTGTCGGATCTCATATTAGATCATGTGGACGCATTTATTGTAACATTAGTACCATCTGAAAAATAAACTAATATTCTAAAAAATTATATCGAGATTTTTTTTTCCAGTATCCTGCGGAAAGTAGGACGGAATTGATATCATCATTCGTTCCCATTTCGTAATGTTGTAGTGTTTTTTTTAAGTTGTTTATGATTTTTGCTTATATAAAATACATTAAAATTGAATTAATTAGTAACAAACTAAAAGAAAATAAAAGTATGAACTCCTAGAATCGTAAAATATGGTACAAGAAATTTTCGATTCCGTGGAAAATGGTTTGGGAATTCATTGGTACCGTTTTTTATGATTTCGGGGGTTCCATTTTCCGCGAACTATGAGATGGATAAAGGGATCCTATTTCCTCGGTTCCATATATATGGCCAACTTTATGTATGATCAAGTGGGCCGGTAGAAGGAAGGTGGCTAATTAGCCGATTAATAATTTACCACCACGATCAAATAAAGTTTAGCTGATTATATATATAACCATGATTGGCGGTTAAACATAACGGTGCAGTTAAACTTAACCGATCATACTTTGGCTAAACCGACGCGCTATTAATAAGGGCTAGCGGTGTGAATATCCTATTTTTTCGTCAAAGACTTGGACAGTGTGTTTATTTGTTATTTTACTTCAACTACGATAATAAATGTTTAGTACATATACCAACGGTATGTGTATGATTTTTTTTTTCATAAATGTAAATTTTTTTAGGGAATTTTTTTTTTTTCATTTTTGAAACTTAAGTCAAATCTATAATTTTGTATTTCGTTGGAGGACCAAACGTTTTTATGTCAAAGGCTTGGTGGGTGTTGTATCTATAATTTTATATTTTTATTAATGTAGTTTTTTATTTTATTTTTGTCATTTCAAGGATGTGTTGTTAAAACTTGAATCAAATTTCGAATCTATACTTTTGTTTTCCGTTGGATGACCAAATATTCCCTCGCGCATTTTTGTGACATTAGTTACAAGGATTAAGTATTTCAATAAAATAAACAGTGGATGAGAGAAAAAAAAAGGGTCAAATGTGTGCAAAGGTAATAAAAATCTCTCACTATTTTCGTATACAATGCTCAAACACGAATATAAAGACGGTTAACTGTGAAAAAATCGTGGTACCTAGAATAGCCTAGTGGTAATTCCACACCACCTCCCGTGTGGTGGTCGTCGGTTCAATCTCCACTGCAGCAAAGCTGCCTTAAAAAAAAAAAAAACCTGTGAAAAAATCAATTGAGAGACGGGAAAAAGAAGAATCCGAACATTGATTTAACCTATAGGTCGGACTGTAGCGACATTGTCGACAATGACTCTATAGAATATAAAAAATCATTGATGGTAAAGTGATCGAGATTCAATAATAACATTAAAAGGAAAAAAAATCACGGCTTAAGATTTTGCCAAATTTTTTAAACATAAAATGAATCTTCCTAAAATATTTCAAAATTATATACCGACAAAGATTTCATAAAATATAGCACCAAATAATCACATAATTTATTTAGATTTTTGACATTCTTTGATTGCCACGCATGATCAAATAATGTCAAAGACCTGTGAATTAACAAACTTTTTAATATGATTTTTTTTTTTTTACAATTTGTTATATGATTTTTTTTGGTTCGCGGGGACTATGTCGTCGCTGATTCCTTGATATCATCAATAAATACATACGCATTTATTCTGCCTTAATTCCATGATTTGTTGTAATGATCACTATAGGATAAATAAATAAATCAGTTGCTGTTCCCAGGACAAGTCTCTGTAAAAATATTTTTATGAGTTAACATCCACCATATGCTAAACACTAAGTTAAAATAATAATTCATTTAAAAATGCCAAATTTTTTAAACATAAAATGAATCTTCCTAAAATATTTCAAAATTATATACCGACAAAGATTTCATAAAATATAGCACCAAATAATCACAAAATTTATTTAGATTTTTGACATTCTTTGATTGCCACGCATGATCAAATAATGTCACAGACCTGTGAATTAACAAAATTTTTAATATGATTTTTT
Source organism: Urtica dioica subsp. dioica (assembly GCF_054948205.1). Taxonomy (NCBI): domain Eukaryota; kingdom Viridiplantae; phylum Streptophyta; class Magnoliopsida; order Rosales; family Urticaceae; genus Urtica; species Urtica dioica. The sequence goes on from NC_142763.1 coordinate 14,812,015, forward strand.
TTTTTACAATTTGTTATATGATTTTTTTTGGTTCGCGGGGACTATGTCGTCGCTGATTCCTTGATATCATCAATAAATACATACGCATTTATTCTGCCTGATTTCCATGATTTGTTGTAATGATCACTATAGGATAAATAAATAAATCAGTTGCTGTTCCCAGGACAAGTCTCTGTAAAAATATTTTTATGAGTTAACATCCACCATATGCTAAACACTAAGTTAAAATAATAATTCATTTAAAAAATAAATCGTTATTAGTCTCATCTCATGAATCATTTTTCATTTTATCAATTTTTATTTTCTAAATAATTAATCAATAATTGCGATGACTTGCGTGTTGAAGAACAATAAATATAGGGGTTGGTGCACGTGCATTGCATTACATTTTCATTTACGTATCCCTTTAAAAAAAAAATTTGCTTTGCAGTCAAACATTCATGAGACCTAATAACGTGAACGAAGCAAATATAAAGGTATACGAATATTTGCGTGGAAGAAACTATGGAAGAAATTATATTAATATATAACTTGTCAACAAACTCAACCACCGCATTACATTCACACAGTGGTCCAAAATGGCATTTTCAACTTTGATTTTGAGTACACTTCTGATTGAATACTCTCTTTTTTTTATCAACCCGTATGTGTGTGAATCAATAAGACAAGCTAGAGATATGACATGTGTGATGAGGGATTCTCTTTTGTGTTGTCATCTCTTGGCAACGTGAGTGTTGTCATTGTAACATTAATTATTAACCTTATCTCTTTCTGAAAAAAAAAAAACTTATCTCTTGCAGCCTTTTTTTTTTTTTTTTTACCTCAATGCTTTTATCTTCTGCCAACCGAAATTTTTTACATTTCATTCATGTCCCACCTCGTTTTATTAGTTATTTTGTTGGACATAACATTAAATGACATTTCACTCTAACCAAACAACTAATGGTTCGAATAGAATTAACCATGCAAGTGCCACTGTGAAGTTTCAAGACACATGAATGTGAACTAAAATAAATATCCACTTTCTATTCAAAAAGCCATGTTTAGGCATGAAACATTATATATAATACGACACCAATATATATATATATATATATATATATATATATATATGCGTGTGTGTGTGTGTATATATATTGAGCTAAAATAAAATTTCAGGAAAGGCAGATGTGTCTAAATTTATTTCATAAGGGTAAATTAAAATAATTATTTTATCATATGCTTAATTATTTCAACTCATTTAATTGTTCACTTGATTAAAAAAATATGATTATAAGTATATACTTGTAATGTGTAAACATATAAGATATATGATTAAAAAATGTTTGGTTTTAAAAAAACAAGTATTTTACCGTTTATTTATATATTATTAATTATGTATTTGATTGACGTTCAATTTTATAATGTAATTGTAGATGTTTGGGAGAAAAGGCAATAACGTTCAAAAGCATAGAGAAGGGAGGCCATATTGTACAAGCAGAGAGGCCTTTTGTGTATAATAATCACCTTAAGGAGATACTTGTTTCCTTGTCCAATGACACTTAGATTTTGATATTGCAATAATCTATTTTGTTTTTATAATTTTAAATTCCGACGGCAGCGCCGCTGCCGATGGTTGTCCGACCGACGAATGTCGATTTTTTCGTTTTTTGTCGATTTTCGATTTTTGCAGTTTTTATTTCGTTTCGATTTGTCGTATTATATTGTGACGACCCGACTTTTCGGACCATCTTACTTATCTTACTTTTTAAAAACTTTAGAAATTTTGAGGTAAAATTTTTTTTTCAAACATAACTTAAAATATAAAATTTGAAAAATCGTAACCTAAAAATAAATTTTCATTTAAACTTAATGAACAAAAACAACCAAAAGTCGAAGTTGTATAATCGGAAATTAAAACCCAAAAATACCATTGTAAATAAATACCATAAATAAAATCGTAACCTTTAACGAAATTGAAAAACATAACTTTAACCATGAACAATAAAACCTTGGGTTTGGATTATTGAAAAACTGAAAGTAAAGCGGAAGTCTTTTATTTTCGAAAACGGCAACCATAACCCAACCCTCTCGCTATCGCCGCCGCTGATCCACCCTCCTCACTTGTTCATATGTTGTTTACCTACAACACGGACGTATAAACATAGAGTGAGCTAACGCTCAGCGAGAATAACTATAACTCACAAAACATAAGTAATAAAATAAAATGCATGAACCGGTTATTAGTACTTTAAATTTAACCGTGACATGAGATACCCTATTAAAAGTCTATCGTATTTTAGTTCGGGGGTCCCCTAGAGTAGCCGTACCGATTTCAGTGTACACTTTGGTAACGAACCATGGGGCTGCGACCTCCCATAGAACGCCCCGTCACATACATAAACATATGAGGAACTCTCTATGTGAGCCCGTAGTTCGGCTCGAGAAATTCCTCTAGTTACCTCCGTAGTTCGAGGCGGTACGACTCTCTTGCTTACTTAACTTATTAACCGTGTTTATTACGTTAAAAGCATGAGCGACATAAGATAAAATAAACATACATGATAACATAGCTAGCAAGATAAGATGTGTTATAGATATTCTAATACACAACATAAGATAACATAACTCACATATAACGTCATACCATATCATACCAAGAACATTCCGAACAAACACACACACAAAAATTCACACAATACATAAATACTTCATATCACATTATATTTAGTATATTTTGAACTAATCCGTGTTGCAGTGAGATTATTCTCACCTGGATATCGGAATTACGATCGAAGACCGTCGAAGGAAAATGATGCTCTTAATGACTCGGAACCTAAACGGAAAAGGTTGACTATTACTTATCAGGTAAGAAAAGGATTTAATACATGACTTAGTCTTTGGAAATTTCAAAATTTCGGCTGAAGGTGTAAAATTACAAAAATACCCTTGGGGTCGATAAAATATTTTTTGAAAAATAAATCTATAAAAACTACTGTGAGAGCGAAATAATATTTTGAACACTTCATACTTCAGAGACATGTACAAAATATGCTCAGATTATTTAAAAAAAATAAAAGGTATAAGAAAGCAATATTTAGTCTTTTTAAAAACAAAAACTGCTTTGGAACGATTCTGCGCACCGTTTGGATTTTATCCCAAATATATTCTGTGGGCATTTAAAAATTATAAAATTTGGTTTATATATCATAAACATATAGAACTAGGCCGTGTATAAAAATTAGCTCAAAAAGAATTTTGTAGATATATAAACAAGACGTTTTGTTGTAAAAAGATCAGGGTAAAAACTAGTCTGCGCACTGATCGTAATTAATTCATAAAATAATATTGATAACTCGAAAAATTCTGAAATTTAAACCACAATTAAATAACATGTGAAAGTATATTCTGTAAAAAAATTAGATTCAAAAACCGTTTTTAGATATTTTAAAACGTGCGATTTTGACACTGCTTAAAACTGATTTCTAAACAGGAAATATTAAACCTAATTTTTCTTATGAAAAACGAAATAAAAGCATAAAAAAAATATAAAGGGATAGTATGAACTGAGCACGAAGAAAAAAAAATACCTTACAAGAGATTGGAAAAACTCACTAACACTTCTTGAACCAAAACCTAGAGAATAAAGTGACTATTTGGTGATCAGGGTTTTTATTTTTATTTTGGAAAAGAAGGAGGGATAGAGATAGAGAGAGCAGTAGAGAGAAGAAGAGGGAGAGAGGCTGGGAGCGTAACCTTCTTTTGTAACCCTAACCTAAACTATTTATAAGGCTGTCCAAAGTCGGTAAGCAAGAAAATATCAAGATCAGAAAAAAAATATTACGTCAAAAGCTCTTAATGGATAACTACGTACACAAAATTATCTGATACATAGATATAGATATATATATATAATTTATAATAACCACTCAGCATAGTATCTATATATATAAGTAAATATTCATATATCTTTTAAGTAGGGAAAAAAAAAACACGTGTATGTGCAAAACAATATATTTTATAAGGAATATATATATATATATATATATATATATATATATATATATATATTATAGAGGATGTTTTCACTAGAAACAATTAACTTTTACTGTATGCATACATATTCATATGTATATATCTTTAAACGTATATCTATATTTCATTTTTTTTTTTTGAAGACAATACTCCATATTATCTAAACCCATCCAAAGCAAGCATAAAAGCACATAAATATTTACTAAAAAAAACAAAATTCCATAACTAATTTTTTTTTTTCATCTAATATTCTGGATTTCACATATATTTTGATGTCGTTTTTTACTTGTTCGAAACAAAGAAAAAGGAATGGGCTCTCTCATAGACAGAACATGCAACATCCTGGTCCAAATACATAATACTAATCACTTGACCTATGATTTGTATGGGTTGGTTTAGGTTTTTTTTTTTATTATATCTATTCTATTTTAATTAAGACAAAAAAAATAGATTTTTAAAATGTATAAAAAAAAATGAAATAAGAAACTTATCTATATCTATTGAGAAAAAATATAGTGACCTATTTAAATTAATATGTTAGACATTTTTAAGTTAATCCAAGTCTTCTTTTTATTTTATGGTTATTATAGTTTATGGGTCCGAAAGAATTAAAATGAAAATAATTTGTTTTGTCTACTTATTAAAATTATACGTACTAGCATTAAGTCTATTGATCATATAGTATTTTGCAAATTGAAAAAATTGAAAAATATATGTGTATATATGTATATATTTTAAACATACTATGCAACATTATTTCCGTTTGATTTTTCATAGAAAATGTCATTTGAAAACGGAAAATCAGTTGTCATTTTTCACATTTTTTCTATTCGATTTTCCGTCAACGTATCGTTTTTTCGTAATTCAGGATACTCAAACGGCGTCGAAAACGATATTTTAAACCTTGCTTTTACTAAACCTGGAATATATATCGAAGATGTCCAACTCATATATCAAAAATTATTTTCTAACTAAAATTGTGAAATCCCAAAATATCAAGCTTAATTAAAAGGCTAAAATATTTGTGTTCGAGTGATTTTTTTTAAGTAAAGTAGTATTGAATGATTTTTTTATTTATTTATTCATGTGGTAGTTTTTGAAGTTTTTCTTTTACGTATGCTTTAGGGTTTTTTTTTTTAAATTATAATATACTCTTTAGATTACAAATATGGATATTATGTATATATAAGTTATATATATTATGAATAAATCATGTTGGTATAAATTATATACATATTTCACATATATTATAGTTATGTATTAAAGATCATGTACGTAAGTAATGTATATATATAGATAAAAACGTAATACATAATATATATGCATATTACGTATATATATCATAATATATATATATATATATATATATATATATATTATTGTAAGTAATATATACATATTAGGTGGTCCTATATAATATAACAATCAGCCAGCGTGTATGTCCTTATTATAATAGTAATTATTATATATATATTTTTATTAATAATTAAAAGTAGGATTAGGGTTTGGGCTTTTAGGGTTTGGGCTTTTAGGGTTTAATTAAACCATATATAAGCATCCCAATCTTTTCTTTTAACGCTTCTTCTCTGCTCTATCTCCCTTATCCCTCTCTTGGTTTAGAAATTCGCAGCTCTTTTTAGGTATGCTTCCTTTTTTATCTGGTTCGGATTTCTTGAAAACGATTTCTTAAAGGTTTCAAAAAAATTGTTTTTGCGTTGATTCTTTTTGGAAAAGTTAGGTTTATGTTTCTGTAGCGACTCGAAATTTAAGCTTAATGTCGTAAATTAAGTTAAACAAAGGACGAGAAAATTATGTAAATTAATTTTCTAAGAAGTATTTCCAGTATTTTTGGATTTGAAATATATTAAGGTAAGGAGAAATCTCGGAATAAAATAAAGGATTTTTCGAGTTCGTTTCGTATAATAAATTATTTTCCGAGGAGATATTCCGGAATTTAATTTAAGAAAATAAATTCTCAAGGACGAGAATTAATTCCGAGAAACCTTGAATATATTTGAATTAATCGAGAACGAACGAGAAAATTATCGGTTTGAAACATATAATTAAAAGTGCCATCGGTTACGGACTTAATTATATAATTAGGCGATGAAGGATATAATTGTAACAATTTTCAGGACCTATTTGAAGAGAATTTACAAAGAAGGGCTGAGTTGTAATTCTCGAAGATATGCTCTCTTGGTCTTATCTCTTGCCTTATCTTCATCCACTCATTTTATGCCACGTCAACATTACCACTTACCTTAAGGAATCATCTTCTTCATTTGTGATTATCTCTTGGCCGACCAAAGTAGCCACCAGACCAGGAAAAAAAAACGAGAAAAAAAGAAAAGAACGGGGAAGAAGAAGAAAGAAGAAAATCGGGAGAGAAAAAGAAGTAACCGAGAGAGAGAGAGGGAGCGGGAGATCAGAGACTGAGAAAGAGAGAAACGATGAGATAGAGAGTGAGATACATTGGGCGGGAGGAAGAAGAGACCAGCGAGGAGATCAGAGCTCGCGCTCTCCGTGGTTGCGCGCGCCGTGGGTCAGCCGAGAGAAAGAGATTCTCGCCGGAGGTTTGTCCTTATTTTGAGGGTATTTCGAAATCAAAGTTTGGGGCTTTTCTTTTCATGGTTGTGGTCGGATTTTTGGAAAAGAAGAAGAGGCAGAAAGGTCACAATCATTTAAGGTAATTTCGAAATTCTTCTTCATCTTTTGCCCGAAATTGAAGAACAATTTCTTGGATGAACTGAAATTTGAAATTCGAATTTTTGGGGGTTTTGTTCGTTCACAGTTTCCGGCCGAATTGCTCGAGGAAGAGACAGAGGGCGAGAACCTCGCCGGTGTTCGTCAATACCCGGAGGTAAGGGAAACCTCATATCTCCCTTAGGTCATAAAATTTGGAATTTTACCTTTTTTTGTGATGGACTAACGGCCTTATCGCCCCTTTTTGTATGTGAATTCGGGCAAACTTCCATTCGTCAGGATTTTTCTTTTTGATGGCGCGGTCGGTTGTGCGTCTCTCAAGACCCGTTGTGTTTTTTGCGGGCCCCGATTTCGGGTATAACTCTGACGAATGGGCATTTTCCCTTTTTTGCGTAGTTTCTGTGTTTGTATGCTTTTGGGAAAACTGTCATTTGTTGGTTTTTTCCTTTTGGTGGCGCAGCTTGTTTGAGCGTCCTTCTAGTCCGCTCGTCTAGTCGAGCTCGTCACCAGCTAGTCGAGCTCGTCACCTCGTCTAGTCGAGCTCGTCACGTTGTCCAGTCGAGCTCGTCTCTCGTCTAGTCGAGCTTGTCTCCTCGTCTAGTCGAGCTCGGCACCAGCTAGTCGAGCTCGTCACCTCGCCTAGTCGAGTTCGTCACGTTGTCTAGTCGAGCTTGTCTCCTCGTCTAGTCGAGCTCGTCACGTTGTCCAGTCGAGCTCGTCTCTCGTCTAGTCGAGCTTGTCTCCTCGTCTAGTCGAGCTTGTCTCCTCGTCTAGTCGAGCTCGTCAACAACTAGTCGAGCTCGTCACCTCGCCTAGTCGAGCTCGTCACGTTGTCTAGTCGAGCTCGTCTCTCGTCTAGTCGAGCTTGTCTCCTCGTCTAGTCGAGCTCGTCACGTTGTCTAGTCGAGCTCGTCTCTCGTCTAGTCGAGCTTGTCTCCTCGTCTAGTCGAGCTCGTCACGTTTTCTAGTCGAGCTTGTCTCCTCGTCTAGTCGAGCTCGTCACACAGTCCGTGACGAGCCGGAATGACTTCGACACTTCGTCCAAACGTCTTTTTCGTGTTTGTCGTATGGAAATGCTTTGAGCTTGTGCGGGGCTCCTGCTGCCTTTTCCCTTCTTGCGCCTTGAGCAGGCTTCGAGGTGGGTCGGGTTCTCGATGGCGCGAGTTCCCTTATCTTGGGCTTCACAAGATTCTTTGAGGTGTGTTCGGAGTTTCAATGTTGCGAAATCTCATTTCTCGGATCCCGTGGACACTTTGAGGTCGGTCGGGGACTTGATGGCGCAAGTCCCCTCATCTCGGGTCGTACGGGATTTTTTTTTAGATGTGTTCGGAGTTTCAACGTTGTGAAACCCCATTTCTCGGATCCGTAGACGCTTTGAGGTTGGTCGGGGACTTGATGGCGCAAGTCCCCTCATCTTGGGTCGCACGGAGTTCTTTGCGATACGTTCGGGGTTTCAACGTTGTGAAACCCCATTTCTCGGACTCCGTGGACGCTTTGAGGTCAGTCGGGGACTTGATGGCGCAAGTCCCCTCATCTCGGGTCGCACGGAGTTCTTTGCGATACGTTCGGGGTTTTAACGTTGCGAAACCCCATTTCTCGGACTCCGTGGACGCTTTGAGGTCGGTCGGGGACTTGGTGGCGCAAGCCCCCTCATCTCGGGTCGTACGGGATTTTTTTTAGATGTGTTCGGAGTTTCGACGTTGCGAAACCCCATTTCTCGGATCCGTAGACGCTTTGAGGTTGGTCGGGGACTTGATGGCGCAAGTCCCTTCATCTCAGGTCGCACGGAGTTCTTTGCGATACGTTCGGGGTTTCAACGTTGCGAAACCCCATTTCTCGGACTCCGTGGACGCTTTGAGGTTGGTCGGGGACTTGATGGCGCAAGTCCCCTCATCTCGGGTCGCACGGAGTTCTTTGCGATACGTTCGGGGTTTCAACGTTGCGAAACCCCATTTCTCGGACTCCGTGGACGCTTTGAGGTCGGTCGGGGACTTGATGGTGCAAGTCCCCTCATCTCGGGTCGCACGGAGTTCTTTGCGATATGCTCGGGGTTTCAACGTTGCGAAACCCCATATCTCGGACTCCGTGGACGCTTTGAGGTGCGTTTGAGGCTCGATGTCGCGGTTGCTATGTCTGTATTCCTGCATTTTCACATGTATGCATATATTTTTTTTTGTTGCGTTTTCCGTGGTGCTTGGTGTTTGTCTTACTCTATTAACCCCCCAGTTTTTATGCAATTTTGTTTAAATTGTATGAAAAGTTAGGAGCTAAAGATTGCAAACTGAACGCGAATTTCGACTTCATTCATTAATTGGGCGAATGGCCTGCTTTTGAAAAATTCAAAGTTCATTGGGGCCGGTGGTCGCTTTTGGAAAACTAAAAATTTGAAAGGACTTGATTTGTTGTTCAGGTTTCGTCGCTTGCTAACCTTCAGGTGCCTTGGCGCCACGGCCTATTGGTAGTATTGGCGGAGATGCTCCGCGTTCCACGGGTGTCTAATTTCCTTGCCGTCCATCTCGTCGAGATGGTAAGTTCCGTCGTGTATCACCTTTCGAATTCGGTAAGGCCCTTCCCAGTTCGGCCCGAGTACCCCTGCTCCGTGAACCTGGGTGTTTTGGAACACCCTCCTCAGGACGAGGCTTCCTTCGGCGCAACGGCGGATTTTGACCCTTGTGTTGTAATGCTTCTCAACGATCCTATTCTGCGCGGCCATGCCGGCGAACGCTTCAGCTCTCCTTTCTTCGATCATGTCGAGCTCCATTCGGAGGGCTTCGTTGTTGCTGTCTTCGTCGAAGGTCTCTGTTCGGAATGACGGCGCTCCGATCTCAACGGGGATGACGGCTTCAACCCCGTAAGTGAGGGAGAAAGGCGTTTCGCCTGTGGCGGTCCGCGTGGTTGTCCGGTAAGCCCAAAGGACAAGGGGGAGCTCGTCGGCCCATGCGCCTTTCTTTTCTTCCAGCTTTTTCTTCAAAGTCTCCTTGATCGTCTTGTTCACGGCCTCAACTTGGCCGTTTGCCTGTGGGTGGCGTGGTGAGGAGAAGGTCTTGCTGATCTTCAATTGCTCGCATATCCTTCGGACCATCGCGTTGTCGAACTGGCTGCCGTTGTCGGTGACGATCGAGGCGGGGATGCCGTGGCGGCATATGATCGATTTCCACATAAAGCTTGTAGTGTTTGCTTCGGTTTGTGGCCAGAGGCTCCGCCTCCACCCATTTCGTGAAGTAGTTGATGGCGACTATCGCCCAGACTCGCTGGCCGGACGCCATCGGGAGCTTGCCTATGAGGTCCACCCCCACTTCGCGAATGGACGTGCCACGAGGATCGGGCACAATGGGGCCGGGGCCTGTCTCGGAATATGCGAGAATCTTTGGCACTTGTCGCATTTTTGCGCCCAACTGAACGCGTCTTTCTTCATCGTTGGCCAGAAGTAGCCTTGCTTGAGCGCCTTCAAGGTCAGGGACTGACCTGCGGAGTGATTCCCGCAAATTCCTTCATGGATTTCCCTCAAGATGTAGTCGGCTTCGGCGTCGTCCAGGCATCGGAGGAGTGGCTGCGAATACCATCTCTTATAGAGTGTGGATCCTCGCCAAACATATTTGTGTGCGTGATACTTCACCTTCTTAGCTTCAGCCTGGTCGGTGGGGAGGACGCCATCGCGGAGGTATTTGATGATCGGTGTCATCCAGTTCGGTTAGGGCTCTTCTTCGATCAGGTTCACTTCTTCCTTGGTGATGGACGGGAGCTTCAAGGTCTCGACAGGTACCTTGCCTAACTCCTCGCTGTCGCAGCCAGATGCCATCCTAGCCAAGGCGTCGGCCTCAGCGTTCGAACCCCTGGGGACCTGCACGATCTCGTACCAGGAGATTGCCTCTAGTCGGAGCTTGGTTTCCTCCAGGTACGCCGCCATGTTCTCCTCCTTCACCTGGTATTCTCCCTTGACTTGGTTGACGATGAGGAGCGAGTCGTAGTGGATCTTATGGTTTTCGGCCCCGAGCTTCCTGGCTATGTCGAGTCCGGCTAGGAGGGCTTTGTATTCGGCCTCGTTGTTCGAGGCTTTGAATTGGAAGTGGATGGAGTACTTGAGCTTTTCTCCGTCCGGGTTGACGAAGACGATTCATGCCCCTGACCCGCGGACATTGGATGCTCCGTCCACGTGCAGGTTCCAGACCGGCCCATCGGGAGCGGCCTTCCTTTTCTTTTTCGGATCCTTGTCCCCCGCGGTTTCTTCTTCTCACTTGTCTTCCTCGTCTTTGCATAGATTCACATCGTAAGTGAATTCGGCGATGAAGTCGGCGACGGCCTGTCCCTTAATCGTGATCCTTGGCTGGAACTCCACCCCGTATTCTCCTAGCTCCTGGGACCAGACGGCCATTCTCGTTGAGGTGCCCTTCTGCAGAGCTTTCTTGACTGGGTACCCGGTCCTCACTATGACTTGGTGTGCTTGGAAATATGGTCGAAGCTTTCTTGCGGACATCGTCAGAGCAAGGGAGAGCTTCTTTATCTCCGGGTATCGTGTCTCAGCGTCCAGGAGCGCCTTGCTTACATAATACACGGGCCATTGTATCTTCTCTTCTTCTCGGACGAGGACAGCGCTGACCGCCCTCGTCGACACAGAGAGGTACAGGTAGAGGGCATCGCCGTCCTTGGGCTTCGCTAGGAGCGGTGGCGTGGCGAAGTATGTCTTCAAGTCCTGGAATGCGGTTTCGCACTCGTTGGTCCACTTAAAGTCGGCTCCTCCTTTGATGGCTTGGAAGAAAGGCTGACATCGGTCGGTGGCCTTGGAGACGAACCGACTTAGCGTAGCCACGCGTCCAGTGAGGCTTTGGACTTCCTTCGCCTTGGTTGGGGACCTCATGTCCAGGAGTGCCTGTATTTTTTCGGGGTTGGCTTCGATGCCTCGCTGGTTGACGATAAATCCCATGAATTTCCCTGACTCTACACCGAACGCGCACTTGTTCGGGTTCAACTTCATCTTGTACTTTCGGAGAAGGGCGAAGGTCTCCTCCAGGTCTTTGACGTGGTCAGGCGCCTCGAGGCTTTTGATGAGCATGTCGTCGACATAGACCTCCATCGTCTTCCCGATTTGCTTGGCGAACATTTGGTTTACCAAGCGCTGATAAGTGGCTCCGGCGTTCTTCAGCCCGAACGGCATCACCTGGTAACAGAATAGGCCTCGATCGGTGGTGAAAGTGGTCTTCAACTCGTCCGGTCCGTACATTCTGATCTGATTGTCTCCTGAGTAGGCGTCCATGAAACTCAAGAGTTCGTGCCCTGCGGTGGAATCGACCAGCTGATCGATCCTCGGCAGGGGGAAGCAATCCTTCGGGCAAGCCTTGGCCTCGCGGACGAATCCAGCGGTGATTAGCTTCTCGACCTCCTTGTTGATCGCGAGATACCTTTCGAGGTTGAACGATCTTCTTTTTTGGATTTTTCCCTTCTCTCCAGGGAGTACGTTGAGCCTGTGGGTGATAATCTCCGGGTCGATCCCCGGCATGTCTGCGTGTGTCCACGCAAAGACGTCTTTGTGTTCTTGGAGGAACGCTCCGAGCCGATCTTTTAGTTCGGCTGGCAGGTGTGCTCCGATCATGACGACATGTTCGGGGTTGGCGCTGTCGAGTATCACAGGTACGAGGTCGCTCGACGCCTCTACTTTCTTGGAGTTGGCTTCTTCTCGCGGGTCCAGGTCCTCGAGTGTTTGCGCCTTGCCGATCTCGCCTGAGAGGTCGTCTCCGACCTCACATATGACACTCACCATGGCGTCGCCTTTCCTGATGCGGGATCCCTGGACGTAGCATGCCCTGGAGTCGACTTGGCTTCATCGCATCACCCCTACTCCCTTCGGTGTCGGGAATTTCATGAGGAGGTGGTATGTTGAGGTGACTGCGCGCAGCCTGTTGAGCGTCGGTCGCTCTATAATGACATTGTGAGTGGAAGGTCGGTCCACAATTAGGAAGTCCACCAGGCGCGTGACCTGGGCTCCCCCCTCCTGTCCAAATGTGACTGGGAGGCTTATGGAACCTTCTGTGTAAACGCACTCTCCTGCAAACCCGAAGAGCGGGGTCTTGACTGGGGTTGGACGAACTTCTCCAAGGTCCATCCGGTCGAGGGCAGTTTTGAATAGGATGTCGGCTGAGCTCCCGTTGTCAATGAGAATCTTCTTCACCATATTGTTTGCTACTTGCATCTTGACAACGATGGCGTCGTTGTGCGGGTGCATCACCTGGCGGGCCTCTGCCTCGGTGAAGTGGATTGTTTCGTATGGCGTAATCGGGCATGTGCTCTGGGTGAGGTTGATATGGTGGGAGGGACCCTCTCCGTTCGCCGCTCGCGCATATTTCCTTCGTTCGTGCGCGGTATCTCCCATTTATGGCCCCCCAAAGATAGTGGTTACCAAGTTGAGTGGGGCGTTGGCCACGTTACCTCGGGTGTTGTTGTTGTTGCTTCCACCCGCGACAACTTCTTTCCCACGTTTCTGCCGCCTGTCGTTTTGGGGAACCTGTCTCCTCGGTGCGGGGTTCGGATTGGCGACCATGGCCATCACGAACTCCTTCAGCTCGCCATTTTGGATGTGACTTTTGATCTGCCTCCTGAGCTCGAAGCATTCGACGGTGAGGTGACCGTGGTCTTTGTGGAAACGGCATTACTTGTTCTTGTTGCGTTCTGATGGGTCCTTCGCCATGGGTCGGGGCTCGGTGAACATGTCCCCGTGCAAGGCCAGAATTCGATCCGGCGTAGCTTTGAGTGGCGTGAAGTCGGCGTTCCTCTGGAACTTCTCGACTAGTAGGGGTCTCTGTCTTGACGAGGGTCGGACGTTCGAAGCCGCGGCGCTGGCGCCCCGGCTCTTCTTTCTTCGTTGTTCGTCGTCGACCTCGTCCTTGTCCCTGCGCCGGTTTCCCCTCTCGCGGATCCTCCGACTCTCGTAGTACTCCTCGACGGAGATGTGCTGGGTAGCTTGGGAGATGAGCTCCGTCATCGTGGCGGGTCGCTGCTTCACCAGCGACGTCAGGAGGTCGCCAGCCCGTAGGCCGTCGATGAAGGCGTAGACAGCGTCGCCGTCCTCGTAATTGTCCACCTTGTTGGACTCCTCGATGAACCGGTTGAGGTAGTGTTGGAGCGACTCGGAGCCGCCCTGTTTGATCGTCAGGAGGTATGATTTTTCCTTTCTCCGGACCCGTGAGGCGGAGAAGCGAGTGAGGAACCTCTCCTGGAGGTCTTCGAACGATTGCACGGACCCTCGCACGAGCCTTTGGAACCACTCGAACGCGGTACCGGTGAGGGTGAGACAAAATGCCTGGCACATCGTTGACGGGGATTGTCCCGCCATCCTCATGTTGGTCTGGTACTGGTGGATGTGGTAAAGAGGGTCTGTGCTTCCGTCATAGAGCGGCATGGTGGGCGGACGGAAGCTCCCCCCGGTGTCGTTAGCGAGCACGTGTGCCGCGAATGGCGAAGCCACGCCCTCGATCATGCTTCTCACCAAGGGGGTTCTTGTATGTGCTGCCTGCAACTCTCGGATTTCCTCTCTCAACACGTGGAACATGTTAGTTACTTCATTATTTCCGGCATGTATGGTGGTAGGCGCAAATCTGGTGGTACGTTCTCTTTCATTCGATGCTTGATCGATCAGAGTGATATGTGCTGCTGGCGGCGTTGCCGTAATTGGAGGGGTGACTTCTTGTGGTTCGCCTGTTTCGGGGACGACTTGGCGCCCCGGGATCTCCCATCGAGCGTTGAGGTGACGTCGTAGATCCACGTTGGGCACTAAGCGTCCTGGCGATCCCGTACGTCGCGGCCCAATCTATCGAGAGCAGACCTTCGTGATTCGGCTCCGGTTCCTACGACGGAGCGGGCGGCCTGGGGGATACTGACGCGTTGTGGGTCGGTGCCTAAGTTCTGCGGTCCATGTTGATCTAGCCCCCGAGCGGTTCTTCGTTCTGCCTGGTGGTGGCGGTCGATGTCTCGAATACTTGGGTCAGGGTCGTCGTCTTGTCTGCCTTCGATGTTCGCATTTAGTGTTTGCCCTTGTTCGCGCCTTTCACCCCCAGAGTTAGCGTTTTGCGGGCGTCCTTCTCTTGCATGGGGGTGTAAAGTCATGACCATCTCCTCTCGATCTCTAGCGAACTCGCTTGCTAGCAGGAAAAGACTGTTCTCGAGGCGCTCCATGCGACTGTCTCGTTCGACGAAGACAGTGTCGAGTCCCACTCCTTCTAGCGCCAAAATGTTAAGCCGTTTTTTGGTTTTAACATTTGAGGACACGTGGTGGGCCTGCAATAGTCACGTGCCTAGTATTGGATCGGCCCAAATTACTTTCCGAGAGTCCAAAGGGCTCAAGGAAGTTCGGGACAAAGCCCAAAGCGTCCAAGAGCTTCAGAGGATCTTAGAATCGCAAAGAGGGAAATAATGCTTTGCCTTCTTCTTCGTCGGGAATGCGTTCTTCGTCTTTGATTCCTGGCCTGGAGGTTGAGCCTGCCTGGAGGTCGAACCTGCCTGGAGGTCGAGCTCGCCTGGAAGTCGAGCCTGGCCTGGAGGTAGACCCTGGCTGGAGGTCGAGCCTGCCTGGAGGTTGAGCTCGCATGGGGGGTCGAGCTCGCCTGGAGGTCGAGCCTGGCCTGGAGGTCGACCCTGGCTGGAGGTCGAGCTCGCCTGGAGGTCGAGTCTAGCCTGGAGGTCGACCCTGGCTGGAGGTCGAGTCTGGCCTGGAGGTCGACCCTGGCTGGAGGTCGAGCTCGCCTGGAGGTCGAGCCTGGCCTGGGGGTTGAGCTCGTCTGGGGGGTTGAGCTCGCCTGGAGGCCGAGCCTGGCCTGGAGGTCGACCCTGGCTGGAGGTCGAGCCTGCCTGGAGGTTGAGCTCGCCTGGGGGGTCGAGCTCGCCTGGAGGTCGACCCTGGCTAGAGGTCGGGCCTGCCTGGAGGTTGAGCTCGCCTGGGGGGTCGAGCTCGCCTGGAGGTCGACCCTGGCTGGAGGTCGAGCCTGCCTGGGGGTTGAGCTCGCCTGGGGGGGTCGAGCTCGCCTGGAGGTCGACCCTGGCTGGAGGTCGGGCCTGCCTGGAGGTTGAGCTCGCCTGGGGGGTCGAGCTCGCCTGGAGGTCGAACCTGGCTGGAGGTCGATCCTGGGGGGTGTGACCGTGCTCTTCGTGAGCTGCCTACGCACCCGCTTTGTGGGATCAGGTCATGACGTAGTTCAGGGCGAGTGTGTTTGCTATGTGAATGGATTCTTGGATTTTTGTTTTTTTTTTCCTCCCGCCGAGAGGTGGCTCTCGGTTTTTGTTTATGATCCGGGATAATTTTGAAGTTGGGAGAGTATTTGGCTGAGAGAATTCTGGGGTTGAGAGAATTTTGAGTTCAAAGGATTCTCTATTCCTTTTGATTTGTGTGAGTGAGCTATTTATAGGGAAAACATGCCGCTTGTTGAAAATTCGCTTGTCGCTTGTCTCTTGTTGAAAATTCGCTTGTCGCTTGTTGAAAATTCGTTTGTCGCTTGTTGAAAATTCGCTTGTCGCTTGTTTTTAGTCATGCGTATTTTTAGCATTTGACTAAATTGTCCTTCTATATTGTAACGTCGTTTTTGCAATTGAGGCGTCGTTTTTACCATAAGAAAAGGACGGCATAACAATAACTATACCATAAAAATTTGGAGATATGACAAAACTTAAATTTACATATGACTTTATATCTGAAGAGAGCCCTTAAATTAATTTATTAGTACATAGAAATTTTTACCGATTAAATTGTATGAGTGATAAAAAAAATGAAGGTAAAAGTCACCACGCACGTTTTAAACTTGGGGGTTCTAGCATGCTTTACCTCTCTTTTGTCTCTTCTCATGTGGCATGTCTGTCATTTATCTGATTTAATTAGATTTAATTATGATAGTAATAAGTTAATAACCAACCAGATGCATTCCCCCTTTAAAAAAAAAAAGAAAAAAATGAGTTGCATAATGATAATGTTAATAATAAAAACCAATCTGAGCCGACAGTATAGACATCTGTAATATATATAATAGTTCTTTTTTTTTTCTTCGTTAAAACTGTAAGAGTATATTATTATTGGAGAAGAAATATTAATACAATATTTATGGCTATTAAAAATGCTTTGCACGTCGGTAGTGTACAACGATAACTGTCCAAACAGACGACGATCTGTGGAGAGAGAGAGAGATAGATATGAGAGGTGCAGATAGATATAGGTAGAAAGGAAACAGCTATAGATGTAAAATAGGTAGCTGGGGATCAATAAATATGTATCATTAAGAGAGATCAGCTTAAAAGACAAATTAATACCACAATAAAAAAATAAAAATAGCAGCATTGTTTGAGTTGGTCTCATATGGACTAGCTAGCAATAGCATTAGCATAGTAGGACTGTGCTACGACAGTAATGTTGGAAACTGTTTCAATGAGTTGGAAATGAATGCAAACACAAACTGCAAATAGGATGGCAACGGGTACGAGTAAAGTCGGGTACACCGATGTCGTTACTCGTACCCGCTATAATTTATATACGTTCCTGTTTAATTTTATTTATTTATTTTAGGAAAACAAAATAATTTTGGATTGGGTCTTCATGACAAAGTCTTGAGAGGCATATTATGTCTCTAATCTCTCTATGCATGCATTACTCAAATATTATATATATATATATATTAAATTTTGGTTATGTAAATATCATAAAATTTATTATTATTATATTCATAAGCTAATATTTTTTTTAAATAGCATAACTCTATTTTTTTTTCACTTACCCGCAACTACGCGAGGGTTAAATAACTTTATATAAATCGAAAGCTGTTGTTTTTATTAATAGCGTTTCTTTAATAAGTGATTGAGATTGGCCCTCTAAACTCTCATTCTCTCTAACCTTCCAATACTGACACCATTGCAACTTGCCCAAGAAATTAATGGTGTGCGACAAATATTTCACTTTATCTCTATGCACTCACAAAAAAATCCAAAGCATCTCTGCACTCATTTCTTATCTACCATATCACTTTATCTGTCTAGTCTTGGTAGTTGCCCAAGAAATTAATGGTGTGCGTATTTCACTTTATCTCTATGCACTCACAAAAAAATCCAAAGCATCTATCTGTCTAGTCTTGGTAGTTGCCCAAGAAATTAATGGTGTGCGTATAAAAAGCCTAATTTATTTATTTTAATGATGAAACAATCACTTGAAATAAATTAATGGTGTGCGTATAAAAATAAATTAATGGTGTGCGTATAAATTAATATGCTAATTGATTCTTTCGGAAACAGTAAATAAAATATTTGTTAACATATGGAAAACTAGTTATTTGCTAGTAATCCTCTGAAATTACTAAACGGGTGTAAAATAGTTGTTCAACTATGAATGAAACAATTTGTTGACCAGCTGATCGTTTTTAAGCAGTTCTAATCTTTTATTCAAAGTGATAAACTAACAAACAATCAAATAGAAATAAAAAATACAAGACAATTGGTAATTATGGCTGGTGTAAACCACCACTCAAAGAGACTGATCATGATGTGAAAACAGACTTTTGGCGTCACTTTATCTAAGAGCAACGCTGTAGTTTTAATTCTGTAATGAATTTATACATATAATGTCGCACGCACCTAACTGGACTCATTATCGCACACACATAATTACTCCTTACAACATTGTGAACCTTACAGATGCATAACTGGACTGATTATCTACAATTATTGATTAGCAGCGCTAACATTTTTTGTATGAAAGAAATTTATGTTTTTGTAGGTCCTCACCAATAATTCCACTGTTTCTTTTCGCTATGATTTATCATTTATGGACCTGGGGCTGTGGTTCCCACATTTGCATTGCATCTTTGCAATTTGCACGTTGTTTCAAAATGTGATTTTACGCAATCTGCTGTTTGAACGGAAATTAATAATTAATCAGCACCAAACAAATGTGGCTATTTGATATGTGTTATTTTATACCTATTTTATTAAGTGTTTCAATATTGTTTTTTTTAGAAGGCCGGGCATGTTTGGTTTAAAATAAAAAATGGAATGTTAATGGCAATGGGAATGATAATGGCAATGACAATGGAATGGTATTATATTTTTTTGTTTGGTTTGTAATATTAACTCCAAAAGAATGGAAAGTAAAATTTACCATATTACCATTTTCATAACTTTACCAACTTTCTCTTCTTTATCACTACCACTTCGTCTTCTTCTCAGCATGGACTGATACAGTAAAACAAGATGAACTAAAATGGACTTTAAACCATATTTCTCAATAAAACTTCAAATCCATTGTCTATTTAGGAGAATAATCTGAGGGCCCGATTTTTTTTCCCTTTCATTGGGTGTTGTGCAGGCAAAACCAGTTTCAATTTTTTTGGATCTTTACTGGTTAATCTCCCATGCCTAACAATTTCCATACACAAACTCGACAAAAGAATCGATAAAAGAAAAAAATGAAAATATGTTGAAATCGCTTTGCGTTCATCTATGAACCTACTCTAGACTACTCGTCTCCGTCGTCTTCATCGTCGGCGTCGCATCTTCTCCGGCAAGAGAACGGCGGCGAAGGCGGGTGGTGCCGAATGTCTCGTCAAAGACCTTCACAACCTCCCATATCAAAGTTACCATTTGCGGTGGCTCGGCTGTCGACGGCGCCTTCGAGATCCCTCCGGCGTCAATCTTCACTGTCGCCGCCCTGGGAATGATCGTCTCCGTCGTGCTCTACGAGAAGGCGCTCGTTTTAGTTTTAGATTACAAATATAAATATATATTAAATGATATAAAAGGTCAGTTTGGGAAGAATATTTCATTACACGGTGGAATGGTTCATTCATCCCAATTTATAAAGAATCAAATTAATGCAATGATCATTCCGTATAATGATGATTACCTCATTTAAAAATGAATCAAATAAAAGAATAATAAATTTAAGGAATCCATTCCATTCCATTCCCTTAAAAAGTCACCAACCAAACATACCCTAAATTCTTTTGGTTATCAGCCATGGCACCTTTGACGTCTGTTATATTTTTTTTTTTGAGGAAACGTGGTCGGAGCCACGAAAATTCATAAAAGCCCTCACGTATGGCGGAGGAAAACCGTGGTTACAAAGATAGGAGATAAACAGAAACCAACGGAAAAGGAAAAGGAAGCTCAAAACAAACAGGGCCCTAGGAGACCATGCGGGACCTCAACTCGCGATCATCGGCCCTAATGGCCTCTTCCGAACAAGGCAGGACTAAACCCAGCCAGGTCGAGGACGAGTGATGGTTAACCGCATAACGCGCTAGATTATGCGCAGCAACATTACAAAGACGAGAAATATGCATAATGCGAAAAACCTCAAGCTCCCTCGCCTCTCTGGAGATGCGGAGCAAGATCGTCCCAAGCTCTGTCGCAGGCGTCACGCCCTCATCAATCATCCTCACCACCCCCAAGCAGTCAGACTGGATCTCTGCTCTCCTGCCACCGACGCTGCGAACTAGCTCTATGCCCTGGAGGACAGCATACGCTTCCGCAAGCTGGGGGGAGAACCCCCTAGCCAGGAAAAGCGTCTGCGAGGCGATCACCTCTCCGGTGTGGTCTCGAACAATACAACCGACACCGAAGCCTCCACGGTCGCGAGCGAGTGCCGCGTCGACGTTAATCGAGAGGGTCCCGTCCGTAGGGGGGTCCATCTGGGGGTCGTAGTCACCCTCGTGTTCGTCGGAGACTCCCCAACCATAGCCGCTCTGTACTCCTCGAGGAAGCTCGCCGTCCACTGGACTAGCTGTGGCTGGCTCCAAGCTGATCTCCCGGCCAAGACATTGTTCCTGTGGTTCCAAAGTTCCCAAATAATGGTAATGAAAAGCTCATGGAAACGATCCTCAAGGGTCTCCATCGCTCTGAGGATAGCGTCGAAAACATCGCTGTCTCTAAAAGGCGGAAGAATGTGGCCGAAGCCCACCTCTTTCCAGACTCTCCTGCTCCACCTGTGGAAAACAGTCTCTCTCGCCTCCTGACAGACAGGGCAGCTGTCGTCAGAGGTGATCCTCTTTTTGGCTAAGACTGCTCTGGCCGGGATCTGGCCTAAACAGACTCGCCAACAGAAGAGTTTCACCTTAGGAGGGACTCTCAGCTGCCAGAACTTCGTCCACCACTTCTCCATCACCGTCGGATCTGAACAGCTGGCGACCGGAGTACTGGCTCTCTCCATCGCAACACGGAAGCCGCTCTTGACGGAGTACTCTCCGTTCTCAGTGAAATGCCAGCGACGCACGTCAGGAGTGCCCTCGCCCCCACACGGAATGCTCAGGATCGCCGCAGCGTCCTCCTCACCGAACATCGCTGTGATAAGATCAACGTCCCAGCTACCGTCGGGTCTCATAAGCTCAGCTACCCGCATATCGGGGGGAATCCAAGGGGGGTCAATCCAGGTGGCCGGTCTGTCCCTCGGAACCCAACTGTCGCCCATGACCAACACAGACTCCCCGTCCCCGATCCGCCATCTCGAACCGGACTGAATGATCTCACGTCCCCAGAGAAGACTGCGCCAAATGGAAGAGCTGCACGAGCCAGGGAGAGCTGTCATAATATCACCGTCGGGGAAGTAGCTCTGACTATAGACTCGACCTACCAGACTATCCGGTCTCCTGAGAAGTCTCCAGACACTCTTAGCCAAAAGGGCCTGGTTGGACTTCTCCAGATCTCTGAAGCCCATCCCGCCCTCTGACTTGTGTCGCGTGAGGTCCTCCCACTTGCACCAGTGGATCTTCTTCGTCGCCGTTCCACCCCCCCCCACCAGAATCTGGCGATCGCCGAGTGGATGTCTCTAATCAAACGCAGCGGGATCTTGTGGGACGAGGCCACGTAACTGGGGATCGACTGAAGGACGGATTTAATGAGGACCTCTCTACCAGCTTGTGAGAGGGAGAGGCCATTCCAACTCTTAATCTTAGCCCAAACACGGTCTCTCACAAATCCAAAAAGCTTCGCCTTCCGCCGACCCGTGAACGCGGGAAGACCCAGGTATCGCTTATGGCAGTCCGTCTTCCTGACACCTAGGATCTGAGCCAACACCTCACCCTCCTCATCGCTAACCTTCGTACCGAAACAAACATCGGACTTCTGAAAGTTCACCATCTGGCCCGAGGCCATAGAATAAGTTCGAAGAATGTCAGTAACCCTCTCACACTCGTCAGGAGTCGCTCGGCAAAAAACCAAGCTATCATCCGCAAAGAGAAGGTGAGACACATGGATATCCCGGAACCGGACTCCTAAAATCGCTCCGGAATCCTCACTCGCTCGAAAGAGGCTCGAGAGACCCTCAGAGCAGAAGAGGAAGAGGAAAGGAGAGAGAGGGTCCCCCTGGCGGAGGCCTCTGAAAGGAGTCACACTGCCTCGAATGGAGCCGTTGATGTTGAAAGCAAATCTGACTGAGGTAACGCATCTCATGATAAGGTGCACCCAACGCGTGCTGTATCCCAGTCTCAGCATCATCGACTCCAGGTAGACCCACTCAACCCTGTCGAAAGCCTTCGCCATGTCGAGCTTGAGAGACGCACACTTTCCATTACCGAAGCGTTTCCGCTTCATCGTGTGGAGAGCCTCGAAACCAACCATGACATTATCGAAGATCAGTCTACCACCAACGAAAGCGCTCTGGGACTCAGAAATAGCGACGTGCATAGTAGTCTTAAGACGGTTGACCAAGCACTTGGCCACTATCTTATAGATCACGTTGCACAGGCTAATCGTCTCGGGTCCTCGACTTTGGGGATAAGGGTGACCACAGTATCATTAATGGTGGCCACCTCGTCCCCGTCGTTAAGAATCCCAAGGCAGGTCTTCAAGACCGATTCGCCTACTACGTCCCAATATCTCTGGTAAAAAATCGCGGGAAAGCCGTCACTTCCCGGGGCCTTGATCGCATCCATCGAGAAAAGCGCCTTTTTCACCTCCCATGGCTCAAAAGGGCGCTCCAACTCGGCGTTCAAAGCCTCTGAGATCCTAGGCTGTACGTCCGCAGAAACTAACTCGATACTCTGCGAAGAAGGCCTCGTGGAAGAGAAAATGTCACCAAAGTAACCGGAGACGATCCTCTCTATCTCAGTGTCTCCACTGTGCCAATCCCCGTGATCGTCCTCCAGTCCTCTGATAGCGTTCCTCTTCCTCCTAGCAGAAGCCTTGCGGTGAAAAAGCTTCGTGTTCTTATCCCCGCACCGCATCCAGGACACTCTGCTCCTCTGTCTCCAGTACTGCTCCTCCTTCTGAACTAAGGCATCGAGGGGCGCCGCTCTCTCATCAGTAACAACTAAGGTCGAATCTAACGGACTAGAAACTTCCAAAGTGCGAGTAACAGAAAATAAGTCTCTCCTCCCTAGGTCATGTGTGGCAGAAAGTAAGTCTCTATGTCCTATATCAAACTGAAGCGCAAGAGAATGAGGGGAGATAGATGGACTTACCTGAGTGTCGAGCGTGGATCTCAACACTCTCCCTGGCCCACTCTCACCATCGGACCCGGGGCCCGTGTCAGCTACCATCTCCCACTGGATCACCCGACGAGTGGAAGAAGGGCTCGCCTTGTTCCCGTCGGTGTAGCCTCCCTCATTGGTCTCACCTCTGCCGGCTTCAAACATGCGTGCCATCTTCTTGACGTTCCCAATTCTGACCCTCTCGCTCGATTTCCTCTTCCCCGACCCACCTTCATTGTCGCCGGCAGCCCCCGCTTTTGTCTCGGCTCCCACATCCCGTCCTAGACCCGGTTTGCACCCAAGGGGCCTTTTCCTGGTGTCGCAGGGCGTTCTCTTGGCAGTGAAACTCCCAGGGGGGTCCTGGCCCTTTTGCTGAAGAGCCCCAAAGGGGTCCAGGCCCGGTTGAAAAAGGGGCCCAGACTGGCCTTTGGAGCGTTGCCGAAGAGGCCCAGCAAGTTTCCCAGCCAAGTCATGGGCAAGGCCTTCCAAGCCGTTGGGCTTAAAAATTCTGGTAGGCCCAACAAGGTCTTCCCCTCCATCTTTGACCAAATCCTCCTCTGCCCCAAGGACAGTGGGTCCCAGCTCACTCGAAATACCCACTAGGTCCTCAGCGGGATTGATAAATCCTTCACCAACTGCCCCAGAATTCATGCTCTCTGTAGCTTTCTCTTTACCAGAACTAGTAACCTGCTCCAAAGAGCCGTTGTCACTTCCTCTCCCCGAAACGGCCCCAAAACCCTCCTCCTTTTTTTAGGGTAAGTTTTGCCTACCCCAGACTGGCAATGAGACCCGGTGGCCGAGGGATTGACTTCGCTCCTCGTTTGAGATCCACGCGCGTCAGCCCTAACCGTCGTCGGACCAGGGTTGTCGTGGTGGTTCTCCTCAGTCGGCATCTCGGTATCCATGGCTTCACTCGGCGGCCCTCCCGGATTGATCTCTTTATCCTTCGTCGGCTCATCTTCCCTTGTCGGTGGCTTGGTCAGAGTCGCGATCGGGCCGGTCTCTGTCTCCATCGGCGGCGATTGTTTTTCCTTCCCACGCCTCTGTTTCTCGCCTCTCTCCCCCGACTCCTCTTGCAAAGCTTTTGACGAGTCCCGGTGAGTTTTCACAAAACAGGACTCCGGCCCAGCCCAACCAGGTTCCCGGTTAGGTCCCACACCGTTAAACCTCCAAGTACCACCGTTAGATTTGTGAGGGGGCTGTCCTCTCAGCCCAGCTCCATACTTGGGGTTCCCCCCACACCCAGCTCCTCCTTCTCATGACAGTCAGAGCCACAGTGCCCGAGCCTTCCACACACGAAACAAAAGTCTCCGAGTTTTTCGTATCGGAAAGTCACCCAGGCCTTCCCCTCCTCCGTCCCAAGCTTTAGAAATGTTCCCTTCATCAGAGGTTTGCCTATGTCCACCGCGACACGGACCCGAATGAAATCCCCACTGATTCTACCCTCCTTATCCTTGTCAACTTTGGTAACCCGTCCTATTCGTCCTCCGACAAGCTCACCCATTCTTGCCGACCAAAACTTGAGAGGGATTCCGTGAATCTGAACCCATAAATCCACATGTCGGAATTCATCATCTTTGTCCTTTTCAATCTCAGGGTCATTCAAAACTAGGAGGGATTTGTCAAACGTCCATGGCCCCAATTCCCAGACCCGCCTCTTATCGGCCCTGTTCCCGAACCGGAAGCAGAGGATTCCGTCCCGGTGATCGCTGATTTCGAGCTTTCCACTCGTCCTCCAAATCGTGGCCATGACCGACTTAAGCGCACCTCGGTTGAAGGCTTTTTGCCGGAGCAGCCTCCCGAGAAGGCAGTCAGAGAGCTCGACCGCAGTGCTCGCAAGTTCCTCCTCTTCAATGACTAACACATCCCCGTCCTCTTCCTCTCCGATGCCCATCTCAGACCATTTGTCGCACAAATCCTCCATACTTCGAGAAGAAGGAGGAGGCTTGACGAAATCAACATCTGTAAATGTAACTTCAACACCAGACTGCTCAGTGATAGCTCCAACTGACAGTAAGTTGAACTTGAATCCAGGAACATACAACACACTTCTCAAAACCAGATTATTGTTGAGTCTGACATCTCCAAACAAATGAACTGGTATGACAGACGTGCTGCGAGGGGAGACGAGCGTTGCAACTTTCCAAAAGCTTCTACAAGGTTCAAGCTTCAAGAAAGGTTAGTAACTTTTATAGCTCATATTGGTTTTTAATTACATGTACTTGCACTTGTCTAGGTTAGTAAAAACTGTTTTTACTTGTAAAAGAAAATTTTTAAAATTCCGCCGCTTACCGAAGCGTTAATTATTTTCTTAAACCCTAGATCGATTCCAACACTAATCCCATAACCTCTGTACCTGGACGTTGTCGTAGAGCTCAAACAACGGAACTGCGAGTACTCTCTCTCCGACAAGTGGACAACGTAAAGCTTTTTGCATTTCTGTAATGAACCTGGCGAACATCGGTAGAGAAATATTGACATTTACACCGATAATAGCAACAACCCAAACATATATAACCAGTAAAGGCTACAGATTTGAACAAATATGTTTGTTCCATTGCAACTTAACTACAAGCTGAAACACAACTGGATACCAGAGAAGAACTCTACAAAAGTCATTATTTACACCCTTTACAAGATAACTTCTAAAACATGCCAGCTGTCTTTCGCTTCCTGCTGACGTGAAACCACTTTCTTATTCAAATTGTATGGTTTCACTTCGTGTACTCTTTCCGTATCATTATACAAATTCATCTTTCTTTATTTTCGGAATATTCAGAGGAAAATATCAAACGTATGTTATGATCCTACAAAGCCCATATTAGCTTAACCAAATTTTGACATTTCGTGATTTTTTTTTTCTTTTTCTTTTGTATTTAAAGGAAAAGGTAAAAGTTACAGTACAAGAGCCCAACACCCAAACAAGACC
Source organism: Urtica dioica subsp. dioica (assembly GCF_054948205.1). NCBI lineage: Eukaryota > Viridiplantae > Streptophyta > Magnoliopsida > Rosales > Urticaceae > Urtica > Urtica dioica. The sequence goes on from NC_142763.1 coordinate 14,838,082, forward strand.
CAACAACTCTGGAGCAAAACAACATTTCCTGAATTTTGATTGGCAGAGGATTTAATGGTTGAGAGAAAAATGTACATGTATGCACAACATAAACTTGTAAAATAAACAAGATCACACAATTATCAAAGAAGTGGATACATACTGGTGGTTTCCCATACGTCTGGTGGAATCTAAATTGAATCTGATTTAGATTTTCTAAATATAAAAATTTGATTTTGATACAGTAACTACGATTTAGCATTTCCTTTATGTATGGTTACTTTCCAATTTTTTTGTCCCGAGGATATAAGTTATATGAAAAGTGGCTCAAAGAAAACTTTTATGCTCATGATTTGAAAGTGCCAACATTTTTTTTATGCTGTCTAAACTGCAGGCAAAACATGCTCATTTAGATGCTCAAAGAATTGCTGTCAGATGTCTTGGGACTTTTTGGGTTGTTAGAGAGAAAACCAAGCAAAGATATAGTGAGGCAATTACTGCTCTCTTTTGCTAAAGGACTTGCGCGAATAGACATAATGGCCTCTAAGACATTAATTGATCTCAGGAACAACTAATACCGAGTACATATAAGTATCGGTATTGATTAAAGAAAAAAAAATCGAATCTCAGTAGAGGGTTTTGTGACATAAATATGTATTATTTGCATTTATAAAAGTATTTGTAAGCTGCTTTGATATTTTGTATATTCGATATTTTTGGTACATAAATATTTTATGATGAGGAAGTGCTAAATTAATGTGTTGAGAGTGTGTTCCCCTATTTTATTTAACTAATTTCAGCAATTACGTGTCTTTAAGTATCTACAGCCATGCGACTATTTTTGGTTAAATTGTTGCCAATAAAAAAATATAACTCTTTAAATTTTTATACATTATGGTTTTATTAAAGTTCTGCATAATTTTCGTTAAACCAGCATTGTTGACATAAAAAAATAAATGCATATATACTTATATAAATGTAAAACAGATCACGCATACAATAAAATACTGTGAATCAATTCAATTTCGTACTCGGTATTTGATTCTCTACTACAAGTGCACAACACCATAGACCATACTATATACCTATATCCATCAAATTGTTCTGCAGAAAGTTTGTCAAAAAAAAAAAAAAAAATTGTAGCTACTTCAAGGAAAGCATTGTTGACATTAAAAAATCAATGCATATATACGTATATAAATGTAAAACAGATCACGCATACAATAAAATACTGTGAATCAATTCAATTTCGTACTCGGTATTTGATTCTCTACTACAAGTGCACAACACCATAGACCATACTATATACCTATATCCATCAAATTGTTCTGCAGAAAGTTTGTCAAAAAAAAAAAAAATTGTAGCTACTTCAAGGAAAGCATATTATTTTTTAAAAAGTCAATGAGCTTTCTGTGTGTATTCTTTAAAAGTCAAGGAAAACATACTATATACAGAAAACAAAATCATAATATGAAGTATGAACTAAACTTTCACAACCTAATCCCATAACCTCTGTACCTGGACGTTGTCGTAGAGCTCAAACAACGGAACTGCGAGTACTCTCTCTCCGACAAGTGAACAACGTAAAGCTTTTTGCATTTCTGTAATGAACCTGGCAAACATCGGAAGAGAAATATTGACATTTACACCGATAATAGCAACAACCCAAACATATATAACCAGTAAAGGCTACAGATTTGAACAAATATGTTTGTTCCATTGCAACTTAACTACAAGCTGAAACACAACTGGATACCAGAGAAGAACTCTACAAAAGTCATTATTTACACCATTTACAAGATAACTTCTAAAACATGCCAGCTGTCTTTCGCTTCCTGCTGACGTGAAACCACTTTCTTATTCAAATTGTATGGTTTCACGTCATGTACTCTTTCCGTATCATTATACAAATTCATCTTTCTTTATTTTCGGAATATTCAGAGGAAAATATCAAACGTATGTTATGATCCTACAAAGCCCATATTAGCTTTGTAAATCCGATATAAAGCTTAATGAGATATATATAAATGACTGTAAGCTAACATCTCACGTTGAAAGATAACTTGAACATGAAAAAAAAGATGCAGTAGCTGAAATATGGTAACATACGTTGGTGACTGTAAGCTAACATCTCCCATATTAGTGACTGTAAGCTAATTCATATTTATGCATACGTAAGTTATCTTGTATCTCCTATAAATTCACATATATCCCCATCTCTTTACGTTGGTTTCTTAGTGCACTTATTTGAATAACTTGTTCTCTGGGATGGATGGGTTTCCCTGCTTTCGTATCATTAGCTTGTATTTCAGCAGTGAAACAAAAGACTTGCAACGGTACATGTGTATAAAAAAAATATAGGAGAGATACCTTGAGATGATCAGGCATGCGCTTAAACTTCTTTACAAGATCCTTCTCCAAGGGAGCTGCTCCGGAAACTTGAACTAAAAGTCTTCGCATCAGCTGGATCGCCACTTGATCTGCCGAGCCGAAATTTAGCAAAACAAGAACTCTACACAATGCCAAGATGTAGGACTTCACCATTAACAATCCACACTCTTGAAATCATAATGAGATCAATCAATCTAATTGAAACTCAATCAATAAGTCAGCCTAAAATCTCAATCAACCAAAAACCATGAATCACCAACTAAATCAATCCAAACAACCACGATTTCGGAATCCCCAAATCAGATGACAATTTCAAACCTTAGAAAACAATTAAAAAACCCCTAATTTACAAACCTAAAAGTCTGGAAGCTGATGACGAAGACAGAGGAATCGGGCGGCCGAGATTCTTCGGAAGCGTCGTTGCGAGCGAGGACAGAGCAGAGGTCAGCGACGGGGCGGAAGCGGCTTGGCAGAGGCGGACTCGGCGGAGGAGAAAGAGTCCTGTCAAGTCGCGCAGAGGACTCGGAAGCGCGCGTCGAGTGAGCGCGAGGACAGAGAGACAACAGGCGAGAGGGAGAGATGGCGGCGCCCGGTCGCTGGTCGCGCAGTCGGCAGAGGCGCGCGCGCAGTCGGGGTCGGCGCTCGCGCGGGAGAGAGGAAGAGAGGACGAAGGAGAGGGAGCGGGTGAGAGAGAGGAAGAGGGGAAAAGGGTGGTGGCGACAGCTGTATCGAACAAGTGTGAAAACAAAATCAGAACAGCAAAAGCGTGAAAGAGATTTGGATTTCATATTGACTTACTCTCTATATCCGGAAGCTCTTGCGCAAGACATTTCTTAATTTATTTTTTGTTGATTTGGAATGTAAATGAGACAGTCCAGTGTGAGTGATGGAGAGACATTTACCATTCCCGACCATGAGTTTGTCACTGCCATTGTACTCAGTGTTCATGTGAAGCTTGTCCAGCTCAGCAGTCACGTGATTCGTTGCACCAGAATCAGCATACCACGCTGGATCAGCTACAGTTTCAGGACCAGCATAGAACGCTGCCTTGTTGAGTGGATTGTTGTTGTTGCTTGTTGCTGGTGCTGAGATAGGTCCTTGGAAGGACTCATCGAGTCTGTGCCAACACGCAATAGCCACGTGTCCTTGCTTACCACAGATCTGACAAGTAGGTCTTGAGTTTGAACCTCGACCACCAGTGAAACGTCCTCGACCACCTCTGCCCCTAGAGCGACCTCTACCATGAGTATCTGTGTAGTTCGCCATTGCTCTATTGTAGTTTGTTGAGACTGACTGAACATCAATCGTTGATTGTGAGGTGAGCTGGTCAATGCGCGTTTCTTGTGAGAGAGCCATAGCTAAGACCTCTTGGACGGTTATTCCAGATGATTCACCATCACATTGTTGCAGACGGTTGTTTACCAATGCAACAACAACATCATACTCAACAGGTAATCCCATGAGTAGTGCCAGGATCAGATCATCGTCGGAGATGTCACCACCAGCCAAGAAAATTGAGTCTACGATGGCTTCCATTTTGGCGAAGTAGTCACAGATCGAAAGACTTCCTTTCTTTGTTGCTTGGAGCTGAGTCTTCAGAGGAATTAACCTAGCCTTCGATCTGACAGCAAACCTCTGTTCCAGAGCAATCCACATTCCATGAGAAGAACGGATTCTTGTGACTGACCTGAGAATCGTGGTTGATAGAGACGAAAGGAGCCAACTCAAGAGAAGCTGATCCTCTCTCAACCACTGGATATACTCTGGATTTGTTGATTTCGTGACATTTCCTTGCAGATCTGTGTGTTTGACGAATTCCTTGGGGTAGATCTTCGTTCTGAAGACAAATCCTTCAAGGTTGTGTCCAATTACTGCTGGTAAGACTTGGCTTCTCCAAACAGAGTAGTTTTCTTTGTCGAGCTTGACAGAGATTGCAGATGAGAGAGTAGGAGCGAAGTGTGGAGAGACTGATGATCTCGGGATCTCTGATGACGACGAGGAAATTCCGTCGAACGCCATTGATATATCTCTGATACCAAGTGAAGCTTTGGATAATCTCAGATCTAGGAGAATCCAATGCTCTAGAGAGAGAATCTTCTCTATGAGCCTTTTTGTGTATTTGTATTGCTTAACTGAATTAATTGAGTTACACGTATTTATATAAACCATAACTGTCTAGATACATTGTATTTATCTAACTATCTTCCTAACCGCCTAACCGTCTTGACCAGTGCCTTGACCAATGGGCGCTCAGCTGGCACGGCAGGTGAGCTGGCTGTGATCAGGTGTGGACCTCTTCAGGGTTGTTTCTATCAAATGTCAATCATAAGCATACCTTAGTACAGTTCCCGACGCGCGATGGCCCTTTCATCCTTAAAGTGACTAACAATATTGGACACCCAAAAGAACTAACTATTCCTATAGCATTTTAATTTTCCAAGTTTTAACATCTTTAAACTCGGTGATCTCGTCTTCTAGCTAGATCTACAAATCTCATTTACAAATCAAGTGAAGTGATTTATATTAGAGATGAAACGCAGTCGTTTCAGTCTCTGCTTTTGTTTTTATTTTATCTTGTGTATAGACACGTGTATAGCACGGATAGGCTAAATTAGTTATGTTAGTTGCTCCGTGTATATAAACACACACATTATACATTTTCTGGTTAATGAGAATTTGCATACTCGATCTCACATTGAGTCGAGACCATTCTCTCCCAAACACTCTCTCAGTCTGATCTCAATATGGTATCAGAGCTCTAAATTCCGCCATTGTTAGAGCATTTTGGAGCTTCGTCTTTACCTGAACTCGAGTCATCGGCGATACTCTGTTTCTGGCACCAAGTGAATGGAGGAACAGAGCAACACTTCGATGGAGAATTTAGCGTTCGGAGCTTCACGAAGGTCAGTAATCGATGATCCACTGAGTGCATATTATCTGCATCATTCAGACAATCCAGGTACAGTTCTTGTATCTCAATTGCTGAATGGAGATAATTATGCGTCGTGGAATCTTTCGATGTTGATTGCACTGTCCGTGAAGAACAAGTTAGGGTTTGTTGATGGATCTATCGTGAAACCTGATGGATCTGATCCACACCTATTGAATTCATGGAGACGCAACAACCATATCGTGATCTCTTGGTTGTTGAACTCTGTTTCGAAGGAAATTTCATCGAACATTTTGTTCGGAGAATCAGCTGCGGAGATCTGGAATGATCTGAACGAGAGGTTTCAGCAATCCAATGGACCGCGCATTTTCCAGTTGAAACGAGAACTCACAAACCTAACTCAAGATCAGCGATCGGTTGGGATGTACTTCACAAGGTTGAAAGCAATTTGGGAGGAGTTGAACAATTTTCGACCAAATTGTACTTGTGGAACGTGTAAATGTGGAGGTGTGAAGAAACTTAATGAGTTCTTCCAAAATGAGTATGTGATGAGCTTCCTTATGGGACTCAATGACTCGTTCTCAGCAGTGAGGAGTCAAGTGCTACTCATGGATCCTATTCCTGCAATCAACAAGGTGTTTGCATTAATTACACAAGAGGAGAAACAGCGAAGTGTTGGAAACGAGCATGGCAACATGGAACAAACCAGTACTGTGGCGATGGCAGTGAAAGATGACTTGCAGAAGAAGCCATACAAAAAGGACAAGGAGAAACCGACGTGTGCTCATTGCAAGATCCCAGGCCACACTGCTGACAAGTGCTACAAACTCCATGGCTATCCCCCGGGGAGCAGGAAGCCGAAGAGTCAGGTCAACTGTGCTGAGGCCAAAGATCAGGCAGTCAAGCATGAGGATCAAGACCAGCTGACAACAACTCAGTTGTATGAGCAGTGCAACCAGTTGATGGCGATGCTCTCCAGTCACATGAACACCTCCAAGCCTAGCTCATCCAATTCAGATGTCAATCAGACTACCTATGTCACAGGTGCCTGTTACTATGCCAACTCTTGTGATTACTTGTCAAACACACATACAGTATGGCTTTCAGATTCTGGAGCTTCCAAGCACATATGTGCTCATAGCTCTCAGTTCATAAGCCTCAAGCCCATCAGTGGTGCTACTGTTACACTACCCAACCATACTGTCATACCAGTTCATTTGTTTGGAGATGTCAGACTCAACAATAATCTGGTTTTGAGAAGTGTGTTGTATGTTCCTGGATTCAAGTTCAACTTACTGTCAGTTGGAGCTATCACTGAGCAGTCTGGTGTTGAAGTTACATTTACAGATGTTGATTTCGTCAAGCCTCCTCCTTCTTCTCGAAGTATGGAGGATTTGTGCGACAAATGGTCTGAGATGGGCATCGGAGAGGAAGAGGACGGGGATGTGTTAGTCATTGAAGAGGAGGAACTTGCGAGCACGGCGGTCGATCTCTCTGACTGCCTTCTCGGGAGGCTGCTCCGGCAAAAAGCCTTCAACCGAGGTGCGCTTAAGTCGGTCATGGCCACGATTTGGAGGACGAGTGGAAAGCTCGAAATCAACGATCACCGGGACGGAATCCTCTGCTTCCGGTTCGGGAACAGGGCCGATAAGAGGCGGGTCTGGGAATTGGGGCCATGGACGTTTGACAAATCCCTCCTAGTTTTGAATGACCCTGAGATTGAAAAGGACAAAGATGATGAATTCCGACATGTGGATTTCTGGGTTCAGATTCACGGAATCCCTCTCAAGTTTCGGTCGGCAAGAATGGGTGAGCTTGTCGGAGGACGAATAGGACGGGTTACCAAAGTTGACAAGGATAAGGAGGGTAGAATCAGTGGGGATTTCATTCGGGTCCGTGTCGCGGTGGACATAGGCAAACCTCTGATGAAGGGAACATTTCTAAAGCTTGGGACGGAGGAGGGGAAGGCCTGGGTGACTTTCCGATACGAAAAACTTGGAGACTTTTGTTTCGTGTGTGGAAGGCTCGGGCACTGTGGCTCTGACTGTCATGAGAAGGAGGAGCTGGGTGTGGGGGGAACCCCAAGTATGGAGCTGGGCTGAGAGGACAGCCCCCTCACAAATCTAACGGTGGTACTTGGAGGTTTAACGGTGTGGGACCTAACCGGGAACCTGGTTGGGCTGGGCCGGAGTCCTGTTTTGTGAAAACTCACCGGGACTCGTCAAAAGCTTTGCAAGAGGAGTCGGGGGAGAGAGGCGAGAAACAGAGGCGTGGGAAGGAAAAACAATCGCCGCCGATGGAGACAGAGACCGGCCCGATCGCGACTCTGACCAAGCCACCGACAAGGGAAGATGAGCCGACGAAGGATAAAGAGATCAATCCGGGAGGGCCGCCGAGTGAAGCCATGGATACCGAGATGCCGACTGAGGAGAACCACCACGACAACCCTGGTCCGACGACGGTTAGGGCTGACGCGCGTGGATCTCAAACGAGGAGCGAAGTCAATCCCTCGGCCACCGGGTCTCATTGCCAGTCTGGGGTAGGCAAAACTTACCCTAAAAAAAAGGAGGAGGGTTTTGGGGCCGTTTCGGGGAGAGGAAGTGACAACGGCTCTTTGGAGCAGGTTACTAGTTCTGGTAAAGAGAAAGCTACAGAGAGCATGAATTCTGGGGCAGTTGGTGAAGGATTTATCAATCCCGCTGAGGACCTAGTGGGTATTTCGAGTGAGCTGGGACCCACTGTCCTTGGGGCAGAGGAGGATTTGGTCAAAGATGGAGGGGAAGACCTTGTTGGGCCTACCAGAATTTTTAAGCCCAACGGCTTGGAAGGCCTTGCCCATGACTTGGCTGGGAAACTTGCTGGGCCTCTTCGGCAACGCTCCAAAGGCCAGTCTGGGCCCCTTTTTCAACCGGGCCTGGACCCCTTTGGGGCTCTTCAGCAAAAGGGCCAGGACCCCCCTGGGAGTTTCACTGCCAAGAGAACGCCCTGCGACACCAGGAAAAGGCCCCTTGGGTGCAAACCGGGTCTAGGACGGGATGTGGGAGCCGAGACAAAAGCGGGGGCTGCCGGCGACAATGAAGGTGGGTCGGGGAAGAGGAAATCGAGCGAGAGGGTCAGAATTGGGAACGTCAAGAAGATGGCACGCATGTTTGAAGCCGGCAGAGGTGAGACCAATGAGGGAGGCTACACCGACGGGAACAAGGCGAGCCCTTCTTCCACTCGTCGGGTGATCCAGTGGGAGATGGTAGCTGACACGGGCCCCGGGTCCGATGGTGAGAGTGGGCCAGGGAGAGTGTTGAGATCCACGCTCGACACTCAGGTAAGTCCATCTATCTCCCCTCATTCTCTTGCGCTTCAGTTTGATATAGGACATAGAGACTTACTTTCTGCCACACATGACCTAGGGAGGAGAGACTTATTTTCTGTTACTCGCACTTTGGAAGTTTCTAGTCCGTTAGATTCGACCTTAGTTGTTACTGATGAGAGAGCGGCGCCCCTCGAGAGCGAGGGCCGCCGAACGCGATGATAGGCGTTATCTGGAACGTCCAGGGGTTAGGCAACCCCGGGACGAGGTCAGCCCTCCTCGCCCACGTTCGTGATCATAGTCCCGATTTTATCTTTCTGTCGGAGACTAGACTACGGAGTGATGGGGCTGAAAGAGTGAGAGTGTTGCTGGGTTTTGATGGTTGTATGACGGTGGACTGTCTTGGTAGGAGTGGAGGCTTGATGTTACTTTGGAAAGAGCCTGTGAGATTCCTACTCGGGACGTTTTCGAGATATCACATCGAGGGAGATTTGGTTAACGAGTTAGGCGAGAGTTGGAGATTTGCGGGGATCTACGGTGATCCAGTGAGCGCTCAGAGGAGACATACTTGGGAGCTTCTTCGTCGCCTCCGGAATTCTTACACGGGTCCTTGGTTAGTTGGGGGCGACATGAACGAAGTCGCCTCCAACTCTGAGATTAGAGGAGGTAGAGATAGAGGTCCCGGCCAGTTGTCTTCTTTCAGAGAGATGATTTCGGATTGCGACATCCATGACTTAAGCTTTGAGGGAGACCCCTTCACCTGGCGTAGAGGAAGTATAGAGGAGCGCTTGGATAGATGCCTCGCGAGTCACGAGTGGAGCGATCTCTTCCCTTCGGCCACTGTTCGACACTTGAGGTTCTGGAGTTCGGACCATAGACCACTTCTTCTGCTTACAGCGGGTCTCAGAGATCGCCGGCGGAGCAGGAGGCCGAGGCGTTTCTTCTTTGAGGAGTCTTGGATAGGTGAGCCTGAGTGCGACGAGCGGATCCGTAGAGCTTGGGAGACGGGCCAGAGTGGTGATCAGAGTCCGAACTTAGCTGATGCGATCTGTCAGTGCAGACTGAGTCTCTCCCGCTGGGGCGGAGAGAGGAACAGAGAGATCAGAGACAGGATTGAGAAGCAGAAGAAGATCGTTGAGCTTGCGGGTCTTTCGGGCCCGAACTTCTGTATGGAGTCCTTCAGACGGGAGGAGAGACAGCTTGATGCCTTAGTTCAGAAGGAGGAGCAGTACTGGAGACAGAGGAGCAGAGTGTCCTGGATGCGGTGCGGGGATAAGAACACGAAGCTTTTTCACCGCAAGGCTTCTGCTAGGAGGAAGAGGAACGCTATCAGAGGACTGGAGGACGATCACGGGGATTGGCACAGTGGAGACACTGAGATAGAGAGGATCGTCTCCGGTTACTTTGGTGACATTTTCTCTTCCACGAGGCCTTCTTCGCAGAGTATCGAGTTAGTTTCTGCGGACGTACAGCCTAGGATCTCAGAGGCTTTGAACGCCGAGTTGGAGCGCCCTTTTGAGCCATGGGAGGTGAAAAAGGCGCTTTTCTCGATGGATGCGATCAAGGCCCCGGGAAGTGACGGCTTTCCCGCGATTTTTTACCAGAGATATTGGGACGTAGTGGGCGAATCGGTCTTGAAGACCTGCCTTGGGATTCTTAAAGACGGGGACGAGGTGGCCACCATTAATGATACTGTGGTCACCCTTATCCCCAAAGTCGAGGACCCGAGACGATTAGCCTGTGCAACGTGATCTATAAGATAGTGGCCAAGTGCTTGGTCAACCGTCTTAAGACTACTATGCACGTCGCTATTTCTGAGTCCCAGAGCGCTTTCGTTGGTGGTAGACTGATCTTCGATAATGTCATGGTTGGTTTCGAGGCTCTCCACACGATGAAGCGGAAACGCTTCGGTAATGGAAAGTGTGCGTCTCTCAAGCTCGACATGGCGAAGGCTTTCGACAGGGTTGAGTGGGTCTACCTGGAGTCGATGATGCTGAGACTGGGATACAGCAGGCGTTGGGTGCACCTTATCATGAGATGCGTTACCTCAGTCAGATTTGCTTTCAACATCAACGGCTCCATTCGAGGCAGTGTGACTCCTTTCAGAGGCCTCCGCCAGGGGGACCCTCTCTCTCCTTTCCTCTTCCTCTTCTGCTCTGAGGGTCTCTCGAGCCTCTTTCGAGCGAGTGAGGATTCCGGAGCGATTTTAGGAGTCCGGTTCCGGGATATCCATGTGTCTCACCTTCTCTTTGCGGATGATAGCTTGATTTTTTGCCGAGCGACTCTTGACGAGTGTGAGAGGGTTACTGACATTCTTCGAACTTATTCTATGGCCTTGGGCCAGATGGTGAACTTTCAGAAGTCCGATGTTTGTTTCGGTACGGTGATATTATGACAGCTCTCCCTGGCTCGTGCAGCTCTTCCATTTGGCGCAGTCTTCTCTGGGGACGTGAGATCATTTAGTCCGGTTCGAGATGGCGGATCGGGGACGGGGAGTCTGTGTTGGTCATGGGCGACAGTTGGGTTCCGAGGGACAGACCGGCCACTTGGATTGACCCCCATTGGATTCCCCCCGATATGCGGGTAGCTGAGCTTATGAGACCCGACGGTAGCTGGGACGTTGATCTTATCACAGCGATGTTCGGTGAGGAGGACGCTGCGGCGATCCTGAGCATTCCGTGTGGGGGCGAGGGCACTCCTGACGTGCGTCGCTGGCATTTCACTGAGAACGGAGAGTACTCCGTCAAGAGCGGCTTCCGTGTTGCGATGGAGAGAGCCAGTACTCCGGTCGCCAGCTCTTCAGATCCGACGGTGATGGAGAAGTGGTGGACGAAGTTCTGGCAGCTGAGAGTCCCTCCTAAGGTGAAACTCTTCTGTTGGCGAGTCTGTTTAGGCCAGATCCCGGCCAGAGCAGTCTTAGCCAAAAAGAGGATCACCTCTGACGACAGCTGCCCTGTCTGTCAGGAGGCGAGAGAGACTGTTTTCCACGCGTTTTTGGGTTGCAGGTGGAGTAGGAGAGTCTGGAAAGAGGTGGGCTTCGGCCACATTCTTCCGCCTTTTAGAGACATCGATGTTTTCGACGCTATCCTCAGAGCGATGGAGACCCTTGAGGTTCGTTTCCATGAGCTTTTCATTACCATTATTTGGGAACTTTGGAACCACAGGAACAATGTCTTGGCCGGGAGATCAGCTTGGAGCCAGCCACAGCTAGTCCAGTGGACGGCGAGCTTCCTCGAGGAGTACAGAGCGGCTATGGTTGGGGAGTCTCCGACGAACACGAGGGTGACTACGACCCCCAGATGGACCCCCCTACGGACGGGACCCTCTCGATTAACGTCGACGCGGCACTCGCTCGCGACCGTGGTTGTTCGGTGTCGGTTGTATTGTTCGAGACCACACCGGAGAGGTGATCGCCTCGCAGACGCTTTTCCTGGCTAGGGGGTTCTCCCCCCAGCTTGCGGAAGCGTATGCTGTCCTCCAGGGCATAGAGCTAGTTCGCAGCGTCGGTGGCAGGAGAGCAGAGATCCAGTCTGACTGCTTGGGGGTGGTGAGGATGATTGATGAGGGCGTGACGCCTGCGACAGAGCTTGGGACGATCTTGCTCCGCATCTCCAGAGAGGCGAGGGAGCTTGAGGTTTTTCGCATTATGCATATTTCTCGTCTTTGTAATGTTGCTGCGCATAATCTAGCGCGTTATGCGGTTAACCATCACTCGTCCTCGACCTGGCTGGGTTTAGTCCTGCCTTGTTCGGAAGAGGCCATTAGGGCCAATGATCGCGAGTTGAGGTCCCGCATGGTCTCCTAGGGCCCTGTTTGTTTTGAGCTTCCTTTTCCTTTTCCGTTGGTTTCTGTTTATCTCCTATCTTTGTAACCACGGTTTTCCTCCGCCATACGTGAGGGCTTTTATGAATTTTCGTGGCTCCGACCACGTTTCCTCAAAAAAAAAAAAATATAACAGACGTCAAAGGTGCCATGGCTGATAACCAAAAGAATTTAGGGTATGTTTGGTTGGTGACTTTTTAAGGGAATGGAATGGAATGGATTCCTTAAATTTATTATTCTTTTATTTGATTCATTTTTAAATGAGGTAATCATCATTATACGGAATGATCATTGCATTAATTTGATTCTTTATAAATTGGGATGAATGAACCATTCCACCGTGTAATGAAATATTCTTCCCAAACTGACCTTTTATATCATTTAATATATATTTATATTTGTAATCTAAAACTAAAACGAGCGCCTTCTCGTGGAGCACGACGGAGACGATCATTCCCAGGGCGGCGACAGTGAAGATTGACGCCGGAGGGATCTCGAAGGCGCCGTCGACAGCCGAGCCACCACAAATGGTAACTTTGATATGAGAGGTTGTGAAGGTCTTTGACGAGACATTCGGCACCACCCGCCTTCGCCGCCGTTCTCTTGCCGGAGAAGATGCGACGCCGACGATGAAGACGACGGAGACGAGTAGTCTAGAGTAGGTTCATAGATGAACGCAAAGCGATTTCAACATATTTTCATTTTTTTCTTTTATCGATTGTTTTGTCGAGTTTGTGTATGGAAATTGTTAGGCATGGGAGATTAACCAGTAAAGATCCAAAAAAATTGAAACTGGTTTTGCCTGCACAACACCCAATGAAAGGGAAAAAAAATCGGGCCCTCAGATTATTCTCCTAAATAGACAATGGATTTGAAGTTTTATTGAGAAATATGGTTTAAAGTCCATTTTAGTTCATCTTGTTTTACTGTATCAGTCCATGCTGAGAAGAAGACGAAGTGGTAGTGATAAAGAAGAGAAAGTTGGTAAAGTTATGAAAATGGTAATATGGTAAATTTTACTTTCCATTCTTTTGGAGTTAATATTACAAACCAAACAAAAAAATGTAATACCATTCCATTGTCATTGCCATTATCATTCCCATTGCCATTAACATTCCATTTTTTATTTTAAACCAAACATGCCCGGCCTTCTAAAAAAAAAACAATATTGAAACACTTAATAAAATAGGTATAAAATAACACATATCAAATAGCCACATTTGTTTGGTGCTGATTAATTATTAATTTCCGTTCAAACAGCAGATTGCGTAAAATCACATTTTGAAACAACGTGCAAATTGCAAAGATGCAATGCAAATGTGGGAACCACAGCCACAGGTCCATAAATGATAAATCATAGCGAAAAGAAACAGTGGAATTATTGGTGAGGACCTACAAAAACATAAATTTCTTTCATACAAAAAATGTTAGCGCTGCTAATCAATAATTGTAGATAATCAGTCCAGTTATGCATCTGTAAGGTTCACAATGTTGTAAGGAGTAATTATGTGTGTGCGATAATGAGTCCAGTTAGGTGCGTGCGACATTATATGTATAAATTCATTACAGAATTAAAACTACAGCGTTGCTCTTAGATAAAGTGACGCCAAAAGTCTGTTTTCACATCATGATCAGTCTCTTTGAGTGGTGGTTTACACCAGACATAATTACCAATTGTCTTGTATTTTTTATTTCTATTTGATTGTTTGTTAGTTTATCACTTTGAATAAAAGATTAGAACTGCTTAAAAACGATCAGCTGGTCAACAAATTGTTTCATTCATAGTTGAACAACTATTTTACACCCGTTTAGTAATTTCAGAGGATTACTAGCAAATAACTAGTTTTCCATATGTTAACAAATATTTTATTTACTGTTTCCGAAAGAATCAATTAGCATATTAATTTATACGCACACCATTAATTTATTTTTATACGCACACCATTAATTTATTTCAAGTGATTGTTTCATCATTAAAATAAATAAATTAGGCTTTTTATACGCACACCATTAATTTCTTGGGCAACTACCAAGACTAGACAAATAGATGCTTTGGATTTTTTTGTGAGTGCATAGAGATAAAGTGAAATACGCACACCATTAATTTCTTGGGCAACTACCAAGACTAGACAGATAAAGTGATATGGTAGATAAGAAATGAGTGCAGAGATGCTTTGGATTTTTTTATGAGTGCATAGAGATAAAGTGAAATATTTGTCGCACACCATTAATTTCTTGGGCAAGTTGCAATGGTGTCAGTATTGGAAGGTTAGAGAGAATGAGAGTTTAGAGGGCCAATCTCAATCACTTATTAAAGAAACGCTATTAATAAAAACAACAGCTTTCGATTTATATAAAGTTATTTAACCCTCGCGTAGTTGCGGGTAAGTGAAAAAAAAATAGAGTTATGCTATTTAAAAAAAATATTAGCTTATGAATATAATAATAATAAATTTTATGATATTTACATAACCAAAATTTAATATATATAATATTTGAGTAATGCATACATAGAGAGATTAGAGACATAATATGCCTCTCAAGACTTTGTCATGAAGACCCAATCCAAAATTATTTTGTTTTCCTAAAATAAATAAATAAATGCGAACATCGAAGGCAGACAAGACGACGACCCTGACCCAAGTATTCGAGACATCGACCGCCACCACCAGGCAGAACGAAGAACCGCTCGGGGGCTAGATCAACATGGACCGCAGAACTTAGGGACCGACCCACAACGCGTCAGTATCCCCCAGGCCGCCCGCTCCGTCGTAGGAACCGGAGCCGAATCACGAAGGTCTGCTCTCGATAGATTGGGCCGCGACGTACGGGGTCGCCAGGACGCTTAGTGCCCAACGTGGATCTACGACGTCACCTCAACGCTCGATGGGAGATCCCGGGGCGCCAAGCCGTCCCCGAAACAGGCGAACCACAAGAAGTCGCCCCTCCAATTACGGCAACGCCGCCAGCAGCACATATCACTCTGATCGATCAAGCATCGAATGAAAGAGAACGTACCACCAGATTTGCGCCTACCACCATACATGCCGGAAATAATGAAGTAACTAACATGTTCCACGTGTTGAGAGAGGAAATCCGAGAGTTGCAGGCAGCACATACAAGAACCCCCTTGGTGAGAAGCATGATCGAGGGCGTGGCTTCGCCATTCGCGGCACACGTGCTCGCTAACGACACCGGGGGGAGCTTCCGTCCGCCCACCATGCCGCTCTATGACGGAAGCACAGACCCTCTTTACCACATCCACCAGTACCAGACCAACATGAGGATGGCGGGACAATCCCCGTCAACGATGTGCCAGGCATTTTGTCTCACCCTCACCGGTACCGCGTTCGAGTGGTTCCAAAGGCTCGTGCGAGGGTCCGTGCAATCGTTCGAAGACCTCCAGGAGAGGTTCCTCACTCGCTTCTCCGCCTCACGGGTCCGGAGAAAGGAAAAATCATACCTCCTGACGATCAAACAGGGCGGCTCCGAGACGCTCCAACACTACCTCAACCGGTTCATCGAGGAGTCCAACAAGGTGGACAATTACGAGGACGGCGACGCTGTCTACGCCTTCATCGACGGCCTACGGGCTGGCGACCTCCTGACGTCGCTGGTGAAGCAGCGACCCGCCACGATGACGGAGCTCATCTCCCAAGCTACCCAGCACATCTCCGTCGAGGAGTACTACGAGAGTCGGAGGATCCGCGAGAGGGGAAACCGGCGCAGGGACGAGGACGAGGTCGACGACGAACAACGAAGAAAGAAGAGCCGGGGCGCCAGCGCCGCGGCTTCGAACGTCCGACCCTCGTCAAGACAGAGACCCCTACTAGTCGAGAAGTTCCAGAGGAACGCCGACTTCACGCCACTCAAAGCTACGCCGGATCGAATTCTGGCCTTGCACGGGGACATGTTCACCGAGCCCCGACCCATGGCGAAGGACCCATCAGAACGCAACAAGAACAAGTACTGCCGTTTCCACAAAGACCACGGTCACCTCACCGTCGAATGCTTCGAGCTCAGGAGGCAGATCGAAAGTCACATCCAAAATGGCGAGCTGAAGGAGTTCGTGATGGCCATGGTCGCCAATCCGAACCCCGCACCGAGGAGACAGGTTCCCCAAAACGACAGGCGGCAGAAACGTGGGAAAGAAGTTGTCGCGGGTGGAAGCAACAACAACAACACCCGAGGTAACGTGGCGAATGCCCCACTCAACTTGGTAACCACTATCTTTGGGGGGCCATAAATGGGAGATACCGCGCACGAACGAAGGAAATATGCGCGAGCGGCGAACGGAGAGGGTCCCTCCCACCATATCAACCTCACCCAGAGCACATGCCCGATTACGCCATACGAAACAATCCACTTCACCGAGGCAGAGGCCCGCCAGGTGATGCACCCGCACAACGACGCCATCGTTGTCAAGACGCAAGTAGCAAACAATATGGTGAAGAAGATTCTCATTGACAACGGGAGCTCAGCCAACATCCTATTCAAAACTGCCCTCGACCGGATGGACCTTGGAGAAGTTCGTCCAACCCCAGTCAAGACCCCGCTCTTCGGGTTTGCAGGAGAGTGCGTTTACACAGAAGGTTCCATAAGCCTCCCAGTCACATTTGGACAGGAGGGGGGAGCCCAGGTCACGCGCCTGGTGGACTTCCTAATTGTGGACCGACCTTCCACTCACAATGTCATTATAGGGCGACCGACGCTCAACAGGCTGCGCGCGGTCACCTCAACATACCACCTCCTCATGAAATTCCCGACACCGAAGGGAGTAGGGGTGATGCGATGAAGCCAAGCCGACTCCAGGGCATGCCACGTCCAGGGATCCCGCATCAGGAAAGGCGACGCCATGGTGAGTGTCATATGTGAGGTCGGAGACGACCTCTCAGGCGAGATCGGCAAGGCGCAAACACTCGAGGACCTGGACCCGCGAGAAGAAGCCAACTCCAAGAAAGTAGAGGCGTCGAGCGACCTCGTACCTGTGATACTCGACAGCGCCAACCCCGAACATGTCGTCATGATCGGAGCACACCTGCCAGCCGAACTAAAAGATCGGCTCGGAGCGTTCCTCCAAGAACACAAAGACGTCTTTGCGTGGACACACGCAGACATGCTGGGGATCGACCCGGAGATTATCACCCACAGGCTCAACGTACTCCCTGGAGAGAAGGGAAAAATCCAAAAAAGAAGATCGTTCAACCTCGAAAGGTATCTCGCGATCAACAAGGAGGTCGATAAGCTAATCACCGCTGGATTCGTCCGCGAGGCCAAGTTCCCTAGTTGGGTCTCTAATGTGGTCATGGTGAAAAAGTCGAACGGGAAGTGGCGAATCTGTATCGACTACACCGACCTCAACAAGGCTTGCCCGAAGGATTGCTTCCCCCTGCCGAGGATCGATCAGCTGGTCGATTCCACCGCAGGGCACGAACGCTTAAGTTTAATGGACGCCTACTCAGGATACAATCAGATCAGAATGTACGGACCGGACGAGTTGAAGACCACTTTCACCACCGATCGAGGCCTATTCTGTTACCAGGTGATGCCGTTCGGGCTGAAGAACGCCGGAGCCACTTATCAGCGCTTGGTAAACCAAATGTTCGCCAAGCAAATCGGGAAGACGATGGAGGTCTATGTCGACGACATGCTCGTCAAAAGCCTCAAGGCGCCTGACCACGTCAAAGACCTGGAGGAGACCTTCGCCCTTCTCCGAAAGTACAAGATGAAGTTGAACCCGAACAAGTGCGCGTTCGGTGTAGAGTCAGGGAAATTCCTGGGATTTATCGTCAACCAGCGAGGCATCGAAGCCAACCCCGAAAAAATACAGGCACTCCTGGACATGAGGTCCCCAACCAAGGCGAAGGAAGTCCAAAGCCTCACTGGACGCGTGGCTACGCTAAGTCGGTTCGTCTCCAAGGCCACCGACCGATGTCAGCCTTTCTTCCAAGCCATCAAAGGAGGAGCCGACTTTAAGTGGACCAAAGAGTGCGAAACCGCATTCCAGGACTTGAAGACATACTTCGCCACGCCACCGCTCCTAGCGAAGCCCAAGGACGGCGATGCCCTCTACATGTACCTCTCTGTGTCGACGAGGGCGGTCAGCGCTGTCCTCGTCCGAGAAGAAGAGAAGATACAATGGCCCATGTATTATGTAAGCAAGGCGCTCCTGGACGCTGAGACACGATACCCGGAGATAAAGAAGCTCTCCCTTGCTCTGACGATGTCCGCAAGAAAGCTTCGACCATATTTCCAAGCACACCAAGTCATAGTGAGGACCGGGTACCCAGTCAAGAAAGCTCTGCAGAAGGGCACCTCAACGAGAATGGCCGTCTGGTCCTAGGAGCTAGGAGAATACGGGGTGGAGTTCCAGCCAAGGATCGCGATTAAGGGACAGGCCGTCGCCGACTTCATCGCCGAATTCACTTACGATGTGAATCTATGCAAAGACGAGGAAGACAAGCGAGAAGAAGAAACCGCGGGGGACAAGGATCCGAAAAAGAAAAGGAAGGCCACTCCCGATGGGCCGGTCTGGAACCTGCACGTGGACGGAGCATCCAATGTCCGCGGGTCAGGGGCATGAATCGTCTTCGTCAACCCGGACGGAGAAAAGCTCAAGTACTCCATCCACTTCCAATTCAAAGCCTCGAACAACGAGGCCGAATACGAAGCCCTCCTAGCCGGACTCGACATAGCCAGGAAGCTCGGGGACGAAAACCTTAAGATCCACTACGACTCGCTCCTCATCGTCAACCAAGTCAAGGGAGAATACCAGGCGAAGGAGGAGAACATGGCGGCGTACCTGGAGGAAACCAAGCTCCGACTAGAGGCAATCTCCTGGTACGAGATCGTGCAGGTCCCCAGGGGTTCGAACGCTGAGGCCGATGCCTTGGCTAGGATGGCATCTGGCTGCGACAGCGAGGAGTTAGGCAAGGTACCTGTCGAGACCTTGAAGCTCCCGTCCATCACCAAGGAAGAAGTGAACCTGATCGAAGAAGAGCCCCAACCGAACTGGATGACACCGATCATCAAATACCTCCGCGATGGCGTCCTCCCCACCGACCAGGCTGAAGCTAAGAAGGTGAAGTATCACGCACACAAATATGTCTGGCGAGGATCCACACTCTATAAGAGATGGTATTCGCAGCCACTCCTCCGATGCCTGGACGACGCCGAAGCCGACTACGTCTTGAGGGAAATCCATGAAGGAATTTGCGGGAATCACTCCGCAGGTCAGTCCCTGACCTTGAAGGCGCTCAAGCAAGGCTACTTCTGGCCAACGATGAAGAAAGACGCGTTCAGTTGGGCGCAAAAATGCGACAAGTGCCAAAGATTCTCGCATATTCCGAGACAGGCCCCGGCCCCATTGTGCCCGATCCTCGTGGCACGTCCATTCGCGAAGTGGGGGTGGACCTCATAGGCAAGCTCCCGATGGCGTCCGGCCAGCGAGTCTGGGCGATAGTCGCCATCGACTACTTCACGAAATGGGTGGAGGCGGAGCCTCTGGCCACAAACCGAAGCAAACACTACAAGCTTTATGTGGAAATCGATCATATGCCGCCACGGCATCCCCGCCTCGATCGTCACCGACAACGGCAGCCAGTTCGACAACGCGATGGTCCGAAGGATATGCGAGCAATTGAAGATCAGCAAGACCTTCTCCTCACCACGCCACCCACAGGCAAACGGCCAAGTTGAGGCCGTGAACAAGACGATCAAGGAGACTTTGAAGAAGAAGCTGGAAGAAAAGAAAGGCGCATGGGCCGACGAGCTCCCCCTTGTCCTTTGGGCTTACCGGACAACCACGCGGACCGCCACAGGCGAAACGCCTTTCTCCCTCACTTACGGGGTTGAAGCCGTCATCCCCGTTGAGATCGGAGCGCCATCATTCCGAACAGAGACCTTCGACGAAGAAAGCAACAACGAAGCCCTCCGAATGGAGCTCGACATGATCGAAGAAAGGAGAGCTGAAGCGTTCGCCCGCATGGCCGCGGAGAAGAGGATCGTTGAGAAGCATTACAACACAAGGGTCAAAATCCGCCGTTGCGCCGAAGGAAGCCTCGTCCTGAGGAGGGTGTTCCAAAACACCCAGGTTCACGGAGCAGGGGTACTCGGGCCGAACTGGGAAGGGCCTTACCGAATTCGAAAGGTGATACACGACGGAACTTACCATCTCGACGAGATGGACGGCAAGGAAATTAGACACCCGTGGAACGCGGAGCATCTCCGCCAATACTACCAATAGGCCGTGGCGCCAAGGCACCTGAAGGTTAGCAAGCGACGAAACCTGAACAACAAATCAAGTCCTTTCAAATTTTTAGTTTTCCAAAAGCGACCACCGGCCCCAATGAACTTTGAATTTTTCAAAAGCAGGCCATTCGCCCAATTAATGAATGAAGTCGAAATTCGCGTTCAGTTTGCAATCTTCAGCTCCTAACTTTTCATACAATTTAAACAAAATTGCATAAAAACTGGGGGGTTAATAGAGTAAGACAAACACCAAGCACCACGGAAAACGCAACAAAAAAAAATATGCATACATGTGAAAATGCAGGAATACAGACATAGCAACCGCGGCATCGAGACCCAAACGCACCTCAAAGCGTCCACGGAGTCCGAGATATGGGGTTTCGCAACGTTGAAACCCCGAGCATATCGCAAAGAACTCCGTGCGACCCGAGATGAGGGGACTTGCACCATCAAGTCCCCGACCGACCTCAAAGAGTCCACGGAGTCCGAGAAATGGGGTTTCGCAACGTTGAAACCCCGAACGTATCGCAAAGAACTTCGTGCAACCCGAGATGAGGGGACTTGCGCCATCAAGTCCCCGACCAACCTCAAAGCGTCCACGGAGTCCGAGAAATGGGGTTTCGCAACGTTGAAACCCCGAACGTATCGCAAAGAACTCTGTGCGACCTGAGATGAAGGGACTTGCGCCATCAAGTCCCCGACCAACCTCAAAGCGTCTACGGATCCGAGAAATGGGTTTCGCAACGTCGAAACTCCGAACACATCTAAAAAAAATCCCGTACGACCCGAGATGAGGGGGCTTGCGCCACCAAGTCCCCGACCGACCTCAAAGCGTCCACAGAGTCCGAGAAATGGGGTTTCGCAACGTTAAAACCCCGAACGTATCGCAAAGAACTCCGTGCGACCCGAGATGAGGGGACTTGCGCCATCAAGTCCCCGACCGACCTCAAAGCGTCCACGGAGTCCGAGAAATGGGGTTTCGCAACGTTGAAACCCCGAACGTATCGCAAAGAACTCCGTGCGACCCAAGATGAGGGGACTTGCGCCATCAAGTCCCCGACCAACCTCAAAGCATCTACGGATCCGAGAAATGGGGTTTCACAACGTTGAAACTCCGAACACATCTAAAAAAAAATCCCGTACGACCCGAGATGAGGGGACTTGCGCCATCAAGTCCCCGACCGACCTCAAAGTGTCCACGGGATCCGAGAAATGAGATTTCGCAACATTGAAACTCCGAACACACCTCAAAGAATCTTGTGAAGCCCAAGATAAGGGAACTCGCGCCATCGAGAACCCGACCCACCTCGAAGCCTGCTCAAGGCGCAAGAAGGGAAAAGGCAGCAGGAGCCCCGCACAAGCTCAAAGCATTTCCATACGACAAACACGAAAAAGACGTTTGGACGAAGTGTCGAAGTCATTCCGGCTCGTCACGGACTGTGTGACGAGCTCGACTAGACGAGGAGACAAGCTCGACTAGACAACGTGACGAGCTCGACTAGACGAGGAGACAAGCTCGACTAGACGAGAGACGAGCTCGACTAGACAACGTGACGAGCTCGACTAGACGAGGAGACAAGCTCGACTAGACGAGAGACGAGCTCGACTAGACAACGTGACGAGCTCGACTAGGCGAGGTGACGAGCTCGACTAGTTGGTGACGAGCTCGACTAGACGAGGAGACAAGCTCGACTAGACGAGGAGACAAGCTCGACTAGACGAGAGACGAGCTCGACTGGACAACGTGACGAGCTCGACTAGACGAGGAGACAAGCTCGACTAGACAACGTGACGAACTCGACTAGGCGAGGTGACGAGCTCGACTAGCTGGTGCCGAGCTCGACTAGACGAGGAGACAAGCTCGACTAGACGAGAGACGAGCTCGACTGGACAACGTGACGAGCTCGACTAGACGAGGTGACGAGCTCGACTAGCTGGTGACGAGCTCGACTAGACGAGCGGACTAGAAGGACGCTCAAACAAGCTGCGCCACCAAAAGGAAAAAACCAACAAATGACAGTTTTCCCAAAAGCATACAAACACAGAAACTACGCAAAAAAGGGAAAATGCCCATTCGTCAGAGTTATACCCGAAATCGGGGCCCGCAAAAAACACAACGGGTCTTGAGAGACGCACAACCGACCGCGCCATCAAAAAGAAAAATCCTGACGAATGGAAGTTTGCCCGAATTCACATACAAAAAGGGGCGATAAGGCCGTTAGTCCATCACAAAAAAAGGGGGAAAGAGACGAGTCACTATCATCTAAGGCGGAGAGTCTCTCCGCTCCCTCCGGAGGATTTTCCTTTCCCGATCCACTCCAGTATGCAACCAAGTCGCGGTGTGCCCAGTCGATAGCCGAACTAGCCCGCTCCGCCTGAATGGTCCCCAGTTCGATACGCAAACGCTGAAGCTCGGCTCTTTGCTCACATATCTTCATAGAATCATCCACAGCACCTTTCCTGAGCCCTGCAATCTCAGCCTCGAGGGCCTCCGCGCGACCATCGGCATCCACCTGTGCCAGACGACGGGCCTCGGTCTCGTGTCCTAATTTCCTCACCAACTCGCGAACATTTCGCTTAGTTGCAACAGAAGCCAGATAGCACTACAAAAAAAATAGGTATATAAAAGAGGTGAAAAGATGGTGAACAAAGAAAATATTGGGCCATGCACGTGGAGGAAAACCTGTCGGGCCTCGCGAGTCAGCAACTCAGCAAGGGCAATCGCGGTCATCCGATCCAACTTAGTCACCTCCGATGCATGAGTGGACTCGATACCACTAATGCCTTTACGGGCCAAAGGAGTCAGCGACCGAGAACCTGACAACTATGTCGGACGACGAGCGAAGAGGAGCTTTAAACTTCTTCCCAAAATTGGCACGCGAGGAAGCCACTAACGGAGCCTCATCTCGCGCTCTTTTTGAACTAGTAATCGCTACTTTTATGGTTGACATAGATGCTGTAGTAGCGCGAGGAGATAAGCCTACCCTTGAGGGCTGCGAAGGGAGCGACGCCTCCGAACCAAGAAGAGGAACCGGCAACGACCGCCCCGCAGAGAGTCCCGGCCCTGTAACACCTCGGGCCCCATAAGCCGCCATACCTGCGAGGGATCGTCGAGAGAATTGGAGTTTTTTCTCTTGTCAAATATGGAGATATGTATACATATGGGAACCAAATTGTGATAGCAATAATAAAAAATAAAAATAAAAACCCTATTACTATACCACCAGACTCTGCCGAGGACGGAAAAGAGCGCGAAAACAGCAATGGAACCTCGTCGGCCGAACGGTAAGGGAACCACCCAACCTCTTCCCACAGCTTGTCGTCAAGAAACAAGTTAGCCTCGCGATCACTAAGAGGTATCCCTTCAAGAAAAGAAGCAACCTCGGATCGCTAATCAGGGGGTTTTGGGCAATCAGCCGATGTACGAAAACCAAGGGGAATGTTTCCAAAATAGTCGACGTGCGTGTAAAAGAACTCATCGACCCACTCACGCCCCGTGCCGGGTAGTTTGTCGAGTATTTTTTTTGACGTATTGCTACAAAGAAAGAACGACCCTTTCGTTCTGTAATTCGGAATCACAACACACAAACTTAGAAATTCACACACCGTCATTTCACGGTGCTTTTCCCGAAACCACATGATATAACAAGCCACGATGACCCAATAGCTCCTTGGATTTAGTTGACCGGGTGGCAGCTTGATCCTCTCGAGCAAATTGCATATGAAGGGGTGTGGAGGGAGCTTCAACCCATGCTTAAGACTCTCCACGTAGACGGTTGTATATCCCTCGGGTGGCTGGTCGGAATAATCATCGACGGAGGGAACAATGATGGAGATTTCCGGCGGGATCTCGTACTTCTCACGGAGGAACCTAACTCTATCTTCCGTTGTCAAGCTCACGGCATCGAGGCCAGCAAAATCCCCGCATCTCGACCGCCTCGACCAAGACCGCGGCCGTTTTGGGGGCTCAACTATAAACGAGTTGCACCGATAAGACTCGACCTCTCCCTCAGAGCATTCTGCCATAACAACCTTATCACCATCATCATCAATATCAACCCCAAGAGACGGAAAACTCACCTCGCCGCTCGCCGAGGAGTTGGCACCGAGGCCTTCGTCGTCGCATCCTGGGATGTGACGTGCCGAAGTCTCACCTCCGACCAAATGACCAAACGCCTCGAGCAACAACGACATCTTCTTCCCGTTTTTTGGGGAGCTACAACGATGCTCGCTTGCTGGAGCCTCTACGCCCTCTGCGGCAAACGACGAGCAGGCATTCGGAAGAATGTCTACGTTGCCCTCCCCTGATGTCAACGAAGGCCCGCCGATGACAGAGCCTCGGTCCAGACCGACCTCGCCGCCCATCGACGCCGGAAGAAACCCACCCCTTGATGCTCCGAAGTCCGCCGGCAGCGACGGGGACCCGTTTGTGAAGAAAAGCGGCGTCGAAGTCAAGGGAGTATCACTTTCCGAACTCCGGAGAACACCCGGTGTGACACCATCTTCATTCGCTGGACCTACCTCGCAGCCTCTCACGGCCAGCGGGGACCGAGACGACTCGCCATGGGCCTCTGATCGAACGACATTACCTCTCCCATCAAAACACAGACCCGACACACGCGGAACCGGCCTCCGTCCGAGGACCACATCAAGAAAGGCATCGAGGTCGCCATCACCGAAACCATTAGGCGAATTTGTGGAACCCATACCTTCGCCAAAAGCGCATGGAAAGTCATCAAACACCCACGACTCACCAAAATCGAAAGTGTCAAAAGCTCTAGAACAATCGGGTGGGACCACTAGGTCGTTGGGACCACGGGGCGAATTAGGCCCACCATTGATCAGATTATTAAGAGTCATCACAGTATTTTGGAAGAAAAGCCAGAAAGATTCAAGGAAGGGGACAAGAGGGTCGAGAGACGGAGTGAAAAAGAAAGAAATGGCAAAGTGAGAAGTAAAGAATATATATAATCACCGAAGAAGAAACCAACCTCAAGAAGGAAGCCAGAAAATCCAAGGAGATTTGCTGATCTCAACTCTGCTACGCTCCTGTGATGGCGGCTCAATCCCCGGATACATCTCAGTTTTTAAAGAAAGAGAGCATGGGGTAGGTGTTAAAGTAAAAAAAAAAACAAATGAGTAAACCAATCTATGCACAGAGTATAGGAAATAATAATAATAATAATAATAATAATAATAAATGATAAATAGGATAATGGGCATATACCTATACACGGAGTAATGATGATATAAAAACTGGCTACCTATAGTACATCAAAATACATATATAAGTCTATGCCTAAAAAGAAACCTACGCAACTTGCAAATGTGTGGGTACTTGTGCATGTATTTTTCAAAAGTTATAACCGGATTAGTCACCTTTCCTAAAAAGATAATAAAGATATTATACACATACAATATTATAAATAATAAATCAATAAAGAAGAGGATGAGAAGCAAAGTTTCCCACACGACAAGTCGCACGCGAAACTGGGGGGTTAATGTTATGCCGTCTTTTTCTTATGGTAAAAACGACGCCTCAATTGCAAAAACGACGTTACAATATAGAAGGACAATTTAGTCAAATGCTAAAAATACGCATGACTAAAACAAGCGACAAGCGACAAGCAAATTTTCAACAAGCGACAAGCGAATTTTCAACAAGCGACAAGTGACAAGCAAATTTTCAACAAGCGGCACGTTTTCCCTATAAATAGCTCACTCACACAAATCAAAAGGGACAGAGAATCCTTTGAACTCAAAATTCTCTCAACCCCAAAATTCTCTCAACCCCAGAATTCTCTCAGCCAAATACTCTCCCAACTTAAAAATTATCCCGGATCATAAACAAAAACCGAGAGCCACCTCTCGGCGGGAGGAAAAAAAACAAAAATCCAAGAATCCATTCACATAGCAAACACACTCGCCCTGAACTACGTCATGACCTGATCCCGCAAAGCGGGTGCGTAGGCAGCTCACGAAGAGCACGGTCACACCCCCCAGGATCGACCTCCAGCCAGGTTCGACCTCCAGGCGAGCTCGACCCCCCAGGCGAGCTCAACCTCCAGGCAGGCCCGACCTCCAGCCAGGGTCGACCTCCAGGCGAGCTCGACCCCCCAGGCGAGCTCAACCCCCAGGCAGGCTCGACCTCAAGCCAGGGTCGACCTCCAGGCGAGCTCGACCCCCCAGGCGAGCTCAACCCCCAGGCATGCTCGACCTCCAGCCAGGGTCGACCTCCAGGAGAGCTCGACCCCCCAGGCGAGCTCAACCTCCAGGCAGGCCCGACCTCCAGCCAGGGTCGACCTCCAGGCGAGCTCGACCCCCCAGGCGAGCTCGACCCCCCAAGCGAGCTCAACCTCCAGGCAGGCTCGACCTCCAGCCAGGGTCGACCTCCAGGCCAGGCTCGGCCTCCAGGCGAGCTCGACGCCCCAGGCGAGCTCAACCCCCCAGGCCAGGCTCGACCTCCAGGCGAGCTCGACCTCCAGCCAGGGTCGACCTCCAGGCCAGTCTCGACCTCCAGGCGAGCTCGACCTCCAGGCGAGCTCGACCTCCAGCCAGGGTCGACCTCCAGGCCAGGCTCGACCTCCAGGCGAGCTCGACCCCCCAGACGAGCTCAACC
The DNA here is from genome assembly GCF_054948205.1 of Urtica dioica subsp. dioica. Lineage (NCBI taxonomy): Eukaryota > Viridiplantae > Streptophyta > Magnoliopsida > Rosales > Urticaceae > Urtica > Urtica dioica. The sequence continues at coordinate 14,865,337 of NC_142763.1, forward strand.
TCTAGGCAGGCTCGACCTCCAGCTAGGGTCGACCTCCAGGCCAGGCTCGACTTCCAGGCGAGCTCGACCTCCAGGCAGGTTCGACCTCCAGGTAGGCTCAACCTCCAGGCCAGGAATCAAAGACGAAGAACGCATTCCCGACGAAGAAGAAAGCAAAGCATTATTTCCCTCTTTGCGATTCTAAGATCCTCTGAAGCTCTTGGACGCTTTGGGCTTTGTCCCGAACTTCCTTGAGCCCTTTGGACTCTCGGAAAGTAATTTGGGCCGATCCAATACTAGGCACGTGACTATTCCAGGCCCACCACGTGTACTCAAATGTTAAAACCAAAAAACGGCTTAACAGTTATTTAATTAATTGTTAACTTAATGAGAATTATCATCAATTGCGTGCTTAAAAGGGGTGCATATTGCACCCTTCCTTCCTTGCCTGAGAGCGTGACTTATATACAATCTCACTAATAATGTAAAATTATTAATTTTATCTTTATAATTTATCAAATTTATTTTATTATAAATGAATACTAAATTATTTAAAGAGAAAAATATTTAATATATGTGTATTTAACTTTTAGTCAAATTATTTACAAAATTTAAATTAAATATTTTTAATTATTGACATCCTAAATAATCATTTTCATCACTTTGTATACCAATTCTGTAAATTTCATTTTTGTCTTCTAAATTGTGAATTCGTACTCTTGGATGATTACATGGATTTTTTATTCATCATCAATATTATTTTTAGATCAATAGTTACTGAGATTTAATTGCAACTAAATACCTATTAGCTTTGTTATTCCATTGAAAAATGATTTATTACTCGTAAAGTTATGTTCAGATAGTTTTATTTATTTTATTATATTTGTTTACTTTATAATTAATATTTAATATTCTGATTATGCTCTTCTCTGGGATTCTAATCCAAAGTTTTATCCATCATCAAATCTATTTTTTGAAATTCGGACATATTGAGATTTATTTTTATATAAATTTAGCTAACTATGTTTTTCAATCGAAATTTTTTTATTAACTATTCGAAGAGTTATTTTGTTACGATGATTTTACCTCATGATATGTTTTTTTATTTATTTACCATTTATCACGTTCGTATGAACTTCAAGCTTTTTTATATCAACATTTCTCATTAATATAATTTAATGTAATTCCCTACAAATAATAAAAAAAAAAAACAAAAACAAAAAAAACAACAACAAAGCGGTGTTAATGAAAAGCTAAGCAAGCAAAATGTCCACCTAGTTTATTAATAAGCAAAATAAAATAAAAAATATGCTCAAGTTCATTAGATCGTCGTCAATGTTTGGACAGTTATCGTTGTACCGACGTGCAAAGCATTTTTAATAGCCATAAATATTGTATTAATATTTCTTCTCCAATAATAATATATTACAGTTTTAACGAAGAAAAAAGAGAACTATTATATATATTACAGATGTCTATACTGTCGGCTCAGATTGGTTTTTATTATTAACATTATCATTATGCAACTCTTTTTTTTTGTTTTTTCTTTTTTCTTTAAAAGGGGGAGTGCATCTGGTTGGTTATTACTATCATAATTAAATCTAATTAAATCAGATAAATGACAGACAAGCCACATGAGAAGAGACAAAAGAGAGGTAAAGGCGTAAAGCATACTAGAACCCCCCAACAAGTTTAAAACGTGCGTGGTGACTTTTACCTTTATTTTGGTACCATTCCTTTCTAATTAGATGTAAAGCGATCAGTCATTTTTTTTTTACTCATACAATTTAATCGGTAAGAAAGTTAGGTGGGCCAAATTTATTGCTCTCTCCTCCTCTCTCTCCTTTCTCTTTCTCAGCGTCTTCTTCCTCGAAATTCGAGTAAACAACTCAAACAATGCACAAATTTATTGTTTGTGCTACGAAGCCCTGCTGCTATTTTTATTTTTTTATTGTGTTATTAATTTATGAATAGTACAGCTCTCTCTCTCTCTCTCTCTCTCTCTCTCTCTCTCTATTGTCGTCAATGTTTGGACAGTTGTCATTGCACCGACGTGCAAAGCATTTTTAATAGCCATAAATATTGTATTAATATTTCTTCTCCAATAATAATATAAATACATCGTAAAGTATGTGATTTTTGAATTAATCAACGGCTCAATTAATATACCCTCTTTTTTTTCCTCCACTATAAATACACCACCACCCCAAAGCAAAGAGTTCCAAGTCCCAAGACTCCCAACCCATCTCTCTCTCTCTCTCTCTCTCTCTCTCTCTCTCTCTCTCTTGTCGTCAATGTTTGGACAGTTGTCGTTGTACCGACTAACCGACGTGCGAAGCATTTTTAATAGCCATAAATATTGTATTAATATTTCTTCTCCCCCTCTCTCTCCTTTCTCTTTCTCAGCGTCATCTTCGTCTATAAATATAAAGCCCACCTAATCGATTATTTCATGCCCACACGCACATAAGAGTCCCGCACTTGTAATATATAAATATATGTATATATCATATATGTTCCGATTGTTAATGTTTACAATTGAGAAAGTGAAGCTGCCAGCATGTTTTTATATGCATACATATTTATTATATTTATGTTTTTGTTAATTAGAGGAAACATGGTGGTCTATATGTTTATAGACGATGACAGAAGAGAGAAAGCACAGATGATTTGAAATGCATGGAAGCTATAGCATTTCACTCATTCGTACTTTCTTTCTTCTGTCGCCGTCACTTTGATATACAACATTATCACCTAAGTTCCTCTGGTATAACCTGGTGTTTTTTAATCTAATTTAAGCCTCTGAATTATCCTCGGTATGATCTTTCGAATGTGTGTAAATTAGGTCGCGTTTAACTTTGGAAGTCATACCATAAGCGTCGATACGATTCAGAATTCCATCCTAGGGTGTCGATTACCTCGACCGGGACAATTAAAACCGATTCTCATTTTATTAATATCATTGAAACTGTTTGATCATTGCTTTTTTGCCTTACCTTTTTTTGTTGTTGTTTATCAGCAGTGGTTGAGGATGCTTTTTTCGTTAAAGAGCAGGTTCAAAATTGGAGATGCTCGGAGACCTTTTGCCATCCAAAGAATCGAGCCTCTTCTACACTTCTCGATTTGCTTGGGAAGCAAATCCGATCCCGCGGTACACCTGATATTTCTTCTTTACTTGTTGGCCTAGTAATCTTCATAGTAGGGGTCTTTAATTGCTAATTATCTTAACCGGACTAGACCAGATCGTTTGAAATTGAGACTGAATTGTGCCTGAGAAAAAATAAAAATAAATTTTTACTTGTTAAGATATCTTAACCAGACTATCGTTTTGGATACGTTTAAATTTTTCTTTTTTTCAAATTTCGAAACTCCAAGTAAATGAAGCGGCGTATAAATTTCATCCATGCTACCAAGTCTTAAAATAAGCACGGATTCATCTTTAATTAACAAGTTTTAAATCCTTGCAAATTGAAAATAATAAAAAATTTCTGATACGATTTCGTTTGGACTGCGGTTTCCATTACTTGAAACCAAACCGGACGTGCCTTTTCAAATAAAAGCTGGTGATCCAATCTGATGTGGAGTTTGGACAATTTTTTTTTTGGGCACCACGTCTAGTAAGTATTGACTTTTATTTCAGGTTCGTGTATTTACTCGGAAAAGGGTGTTCGAGGAGATGGAAAAAGCAAGAGATGTGTTCATCCGGTCGAGCTTGTTCGCGCAGAAAGAGCAAAAGATTCTTCTCCCGAAGATCGTGGAGTCTTTCGCAAAGGACTCGGGTTGACAACTGCTTATCTGGCCGATATGGTCGATAATTTGATGCTCGATTCTCGAAGCAAATTCGTCCACAAGAAAGGTTCCAAGGGCATCGAGTGGATTCCCCACAACTTCACTTTCCACTATTCCATCTCGAAAAAGGTCGTTTTTAAGGATTGACGATCGATCCACCAAGATCTCCTTTCCGGAAATGGTGTCCCGATCTTTAGCTTTACTGAGTCGCGCCATAAATAAGCTGTGTGTGAAAAAAGAGAGGCTTTAATGGGTGATCAAATTGGCTCAACTGAAACTAGTTATAAATAATAATAATATAATGCGAGTACAAAAGAGGAACGGAAGCAGAGAATGTCATTGACGTCTTTGTAAGGTTGAGCTTGTTTGATCACTAGTTTTAATGGCTTGGTTTGAATGTATTATATAGACTTGCTATTGCTATGCAAATTTTTGAGGAATAGCTAAATTATTGGTTTCTATTTAATGCATTCCTGTGTAATTAGGAGCGATCGACTAACAACTAATCAGCTTTTAATCACCGGATTAAAACTGACACAACAGAGATTTTTAAGTGTTTATTTAAAGCTCCAAATTCAACACATTTTTTCGGAATAAATTAAAAAAACAATCGTAATCATTCTTTGCCGGAAAATAGCATATCTATCTGAGCAATTTTAATCCATGTATCTGAGGTTTCTATCAAATAATAAATATTCTAAGTTTATTGTTTAATTATCTCTTTTACAATTGAAGACTCCATAACTCTGTTTTTCGAAATAACAAAAATGCCCTCAAAATCATTCACATAATATTTGAAAAATGAAAAACATCATTCACAATTATTTCACTTTCTTTTGTTCAAAATAACGATAGTTTATTTCGAAATAGTTAATATTTAAAAAGAAAAGAAGAAAATAAGAACTGAGCTGATTTTGAACAGAATAAAATAGAAAAATAGAAGAATTTTTTCACCAAATAAAAATTAATGAAAAATGTAAAAGATAATTAAGAAATAAAATGATAATTAATGAAGAAAATAAGAACTTAGAAACAGGCTTAAAATTTCAGCGTGGATCGATGAGGACACAAAGAAAATCGAGGTGGATTCCATGTTGATCCCTAACAAGAAGCCTCCCGACAAACCGCCCGTGTGAAGGCCGAGAAGATCAGTCTTTGTGAACCTCTCAATGTCCATAAGAAAAAAAACACACCCTTACAAATTCGAGGACAAATTTTCTCCACTCCGGACGAATTATGAGCATCAATTGTGATCAGTTTTATTTCATTTCAATTTTAGAATTTGGTGCATTGATTATGGTTTATTTCCTTTTTTACGCCTTTTTCAACTCTATAAGTATTATTCTCCATTGATGTAATTTGGTAGATTTTATGAAATAGTAAAAAGAAGTCAATATTGCAATTTGCGATTATCTCTCTTTCCTATATTACGCTCTACATCAGTCATGCTGTGACAGCCTCACTTCTTCCTGTTTGTGGACCCTTGGTCAATGATTTCAGGAAACTACAACACCATAAACAAAATGATAAGTAGGAAATATATATATATGCCCGGAATTTCCCATCTCAGTAGGAGCCTCTTGTTTGTGACATGCTATGTTTCCCTTATAATATAAAGGGTGAGTCCCTTTTCTTCTCTATGAAGCATTAAACATACAGAAAACAAAATCATAATATGAAGTATGAACTAAACTTTCACAACCTAATCCCATAACCTCTGTACCTGGACGTTGTCGTAGAGCTCAAACAACGGAACTGCGAGTACTCTCTCTCCGACAAGTGAACAACGTAAAGCTTTTTGCATTTCTGTAATGAACCTGGCGAACATCGGTAGAGAAATATTGACATTTACACCGATAATAGCAACAACCCAAACATATATAACCAGTAAAGGCTACAGATTTGAACAAATATGTTTGTTCCATTGCAACTTAACTACAAGCTGAAACACAACTGGATACCAGAGAAGAACTCTACAAAAGTCATTATTTACACCCTTTACAAGATAACTTCTAAAACATGCCAGCTGTCTTTCGCTTCCTGCTGACGTGAAACCACTTTCTTATCCAAATTGTATGGTTTCACTTCGTGTACTCTTTCCGTATCATTATACAAATTCATCTTTCTTTATTTTCGGAATATTCAGAGGAAAATATCAAACGTATGTTATGATCCTACAAAGCCCATATTAGCTTTGTAAATCCGATATAGAGCTTAATGAGATATATATAAATGACTGTAAGCTAACATCTCACGTTGAAAGATAACTTGAACATGAAAAAAAGATGCAGTAGCTGAAATATGGTAACATACGTTGGTGACTGTAAGCTAACATATCCCATATTAGTGACTGTAAGCTAATTCATATTTATGCATACGTAAGTTATCTTGTATCTCCTATAAATTCACATATATCCCCATCTCTTTACGTTGGTTTCTTAGTGCACTTATTTGAATAACTTGTTCTCTGGGATGGATGGGTTTCCCTGCTTTCGTATCATTAGCTTGTATTTCAGCAGTGAAACAAAAGACTTGCAACGGTACATGTGTATAAAAAAAATATAGGAGAGATACCTTGAGATGATCAGGCATGCGCTTAAACTTCTTTACAAGATCCTTCTCCAAGGGAGCTGCTCCGGAAACTTGAACTAAAAGTCTTCGCATCAGCTGGATCGCCACTTGATCTGCCGAGCCGAAATTAAGCAAAACAAGAACTCTACACAATGCCAAGATGTAGGACTTCACCATTAACAATCCACACTCTTGAAATCATAATGAGATCAATCAATCTAATTGAAACTCAATCAATAAGTCAGCCTAAAATCTCAATCAACCAAAAACCATGAATCACCAACTAAATCAATCCAAACAACCACGATTTCGGAATCCCCAAATCAGATGATAATTTCAAACCTTAGAAAACAATTAAAAAACCCCTAATTTACAAACCTAAAAGTCTGGAAGCTGATGACGAAGACAGAGGAATCGGGCGGCCGAGATTCTTCGGAAGCGTCGTTGCCAGCGAGGACAGAGCAGAGGTCAGCGACGGGGCGGAAGCGGCTTGGCAGAGGCGGACTCGGCGGAGGAGAAAGAGTCCTGTCAAGTCGCGCAGAGGACTCGGAAGCGCGCGTCGAGTGAGCGCGAGGACAGAGAGACAACAGGCGAGAGGGAGAGATGGCTGCGCCCGATCGCTGGTCGCGCAGTCGGCAGAGGCGCGCGCGCAGTCGGGGTCGGCGCTCGCGCGGGAGAGAGGAAGAGAGGACGAAGGAGAGGGAGCGGGTGAGAGAGAGGAAGAGGGGAAAAGGGTGGTGGCGACAGCTGTATCGAACAAGTGTGAAAACAAAATCAGAACAACAAAAGCGTGAAAGAGATTTGGATTTCATATTGACTTACTCTCTATATCCGGAAGCTCTTGCGCAAAGAATAATTGGCGTGCAGACATGTAGGGGACCTTAGACCGTTCGCATGTCGTCGTTAATTTCTTATTTGCCTGAAAAATACATAATGTAAAAACAATGCAAGAGCAAGTGTTGGTAACCTATATACTATTCTAAAAATATAATTGATCCCCGATCAATTAACATTTTAATTTTTTGTCTAGGCTATTTCTATTGGGAAAACATTTTTTTCCTGAAATTTGACAATATTAACAAGTAACGTGGCAGAAGTTTAAGTTAAAACAAGGATTAAAATAGCACGTCCCCAACCATTTAGTTTGTATTTGATTTTTCATTTCTTGACAGTTACTAATAATATCTACAAAACATTTGCTTGGATATGTAATCAGTTACTAACAATTTACGATAGAAAACGGGGAAAAAAAAAAAACTATGTTTGTACCTGCGTACTGGGAAGTATTTTTTTCCAAATCCTAGTATTCTCAAGAGAAAGGAAGGTTTTCCCGAAAACATGTTTCTTTATGATGGAATCGCCATGAAAATAAATACTGTATTTATAAATAATTGATGTACATATTCTTGTACCTTTATGGAAGAGTTCTTATTCTTCAACGCCAGAAAAGTACTCAGTACCGTTTCTGAAGGAACAGATTCAGAAGTGGTGTCAGTAGAAGTCCGTGCTCCTGCAGTACGTATTTATTACGTTATTAGGCAGGGATAACTACAACTTGTTGTACCAACATGATAGTAAAAGTAAGCAGCATAAAATGAACACAAGTTGTAAAAGCGTGTAGCGTAAAGGAAATATGGTATAAGCTGAATATAGAAAAGCATATATTTACCATTTGGGTGTGACTGTGTGGTTGATAGGAGAGGAAGAGTTTGCTGTAAAGAAACATGAAGTTATTAATGTAATAAGAAAATAAAACATAGACAGTTGTTCGAATTCCTTATGATCCGCAACTGAAACAAGTTCTTGGTAATGGTAAAAAAAAGGCTGGGGAAAGGAAAAAGAATTTCAAGTTCTTCCTTTCGAGAATGGGGTTTTTTCCTATTGATTGCAGCTTTCTCCAGATCAGAATATCCCTAAGAAGACATGATAGCTAAAATGACCTTTAAAATTAATTCATTAGGCTTCCTGGAATACTTAGTAACACAAGCAAATGAATTTTTAAAAAAACTATTGTATATAAATAGCCCAAAAACTCAAATTCAATGAGGGTATTTCAATCTCTTATGTTAAACTAAAACAACTCAAAAAATTATAATAGACAGCTGAACTCATATTAGGCAAAGCTTTAATAACTCAAGCGGCATCATGGAAAAAATCATGTAGTTATGTTGGAAAACATTCACAATCTAAAATTACACCAAAATGGAAAAAAAAAATAGACAAAACACGAAATTGGGTTATTATTTAGAGTAATCTAATTTAAAGGTGAAAACAGAAAGGACAAAACTCAGTAAATGTGTTTTTGTGGTAATACGTTTCCAAAGGTCGGGTAGTGGTCAAACCTAAATAGGTACTTAACATCATGTCTGAAGAAATGGAATCACCAATAGCGTCGGATGTGGATGCGTCGTCATTACCTGCTTATTAAGTATAGGGAAAAGATAATGCATTATACAGTTTGTGCTTCAAAAAGCAACTAATATAAATTGAAATATTAAAAAGATGACAAATGTAAAATAATAAAGACATACTTAAATTGAAGGGCCGATGTACAGGATTCTGTAAGCCAAGATTACGCTTACTCATACATTTCGATACGATTGATGGAGGTTCAGAGGACCGGAGTTTCCGGTACAGAAAAGATACGAAAGCAATTATTTTGATGAGCGTCATTGTAAGAGGTAGCTAATTTAACACAACTAAATGATTTCTGACTGTAGAAGACATTTATACTATATGATGCGCATTTTGGAACCGTTGAAGAGAGTAGTTTAGAAAGAAAAACCATAAACAGACCTTTTTATATTTTCTCGACCGAGTGGAGTCGCGATATGAAGCTAATATTGTAGCCGATGATATAGAATCTTCCGGTCCTAAAAAGGACACCAACATACCAAGAATGAACAGACACCAAGGTCATGTAAGCATAGTAAAAGACTGACAATTGTGATAAAAGTGCACCGTAAAAAAAGAAGACGTTAGAAAATATAATGGCTAACCTTCTTCAGCCATTTTGTTCATGTGCGGAAGTAAGATTCAGAAGTAAAACTGGTGTTGACAATCCTGCAATGCCACGGCGATGACAAGTGCATTGGACGTTTAAACCTGCTACAGAAAACCTATATCAGTTGAGCCAATACTATTGTAATATGCATGGTAGCACAGAATTAACAGTGATCTGCACAATGGCCAAATCGATTCCGTATACAATGCCCAATGTCCAATCCAACCAAATTTTATTTTTTTCAAGATGCTTAACCAAATTTTGACATTTCGTGATTTTTTTTTTCTTTTTTCTTTTTCTTTTTTTTTTTGTATTTAAAGGAAAAGGTAAAAGTTACAGTACAAGAGCCCAACACCCAAACAAGACCCAACAACTCTGGAGCAAAACAACATTTCCTGAATTTTGATTGGCAGAGGATTTAATGGTTGAGAGAAAAATGTACATGTATGCACAACATAAACTTGTAAAATAAACAAGATCACACAATTATCAAAGAAGTGGATACATACTGGTGGTTTCCCATACGTCTGGTGGAATCTAAATTGAATCTGATTTAGATTTTCTAAATATAAAAATTTGATTTTGATACAGTAACTACGATTTAGCATTTCCTTTATGTATGGTTACTTTCCAATTTTTTTGTCCCGAGGATATAAGTTATATGAAAAGTGGCTCAAAGAAAACTTTTATGCTCATGATTTGAAAGTGCCAACATTTTTTTTATGCTGTCTAAACTGCAGGCAAAACATGCTCATTTAGATGCTCAAAGAATTGCTGTCAGATGTCTTGGGACTTTTTGGGTTGTTAGAGAGAAAACCAAGCAAAGATATAGTGAGGCAATTACTGCTCTCTTTTGCTAAAGGACTTGCGCGAATAGACATAATGGCCTCTAAGACATTAATTGATCTCAGGAACAACTAATACCGAGTACATATAAGTATCGGTATTGATTAAAGAAAAAAAAATCGAATCTCAGTAGAGGGTTTTGTGACATAAATATGTATTATTTGCATTTATAAAAGTATTTGTAAGCTGCTTTGATATTTTGTATATTCGATATTTTTGGTACATAAATATTTTATGATGAGGAAGTGCTAAATTAATGTGTTGAGAGTGTGTTCCCCTATTTTATTTAACTAATTTCAGCAATTACGTGTCTTTAAGTATCTACAGCCATGCGACTATTTTTGGTTAAATTGTTGCCAATAAAAAAATATAACTCTTTAAATTTTTATACATTATGGTTTTATTAAAGTTCTGCATAATTTTCGTTAAACCAGCATTGTTGACATAAAAAAATAAATGCATATATACTTATATAAATGTAAAACAGATTTGAAGAGAAATATTGACATTTACACCGATAATAGCAACAACCCAAACATATATAACCAGTAAAGGCTACAGATTTGAACAAATATGTTTGTTCCATTGCAACTTAACTACAAGCTGAAACACAACTGGATACCAGAGAAGAACTCTACAAAAGTCATTATTTACACCCTTTACAAGATAACTTCTAAAACATGCCAGCTGTCTTTCGCTTCCTGCTGACGTGAAACCACTTTCTTATTCAAATTGTATGGTTTCACGTCATGTACTCTTTCCGTATCATTATACAAATTCATCTTTCTTTATTTTCGGAATATTCAGAGGAAAATATCAAACGTATGTTATGATCCTACAAAGCCCATATTAGCTTTGTAAATCCGATATAAAGCTTAATGAGATATATATAAATGACTGTAAGCTAACATCTCACGTTGAAAGATAACTTGAACATGAAAAAAAGATGCAGTAGCTGAAATATGGTAACATACGTTGGTGACTGTAAGCTAACATCTCCCATATTAGTGACTGTAAGCTAATTCATATTTATGCATACGTAAGTTATCTTGTATCTCCTATAAATTCACATATATCCCCATCTCTTTACGTTGGTTTCTTAGTGCACTTATTTGAATAACTTGTTCTCTGGGATGGATGGGTTTCCCTGCTTTCGTATCATTAGCTTGTATTTCAGCAGTGAAACAAAAGACTTGCAACGGTACATGTGTATAAAAAAAAATATAGGAGAGATACCTTGAGATGATCAGGCATGCGCTTAAACTTCTTTACAAGATCCTTCTCCAAGGGAGCTGCTCCGGAAACTTGAACTAAAAGTCTTCGCATCAGCTGGATCGCCACTTGATCTGCCGAGCCGAAATTAAGCAAAACAAGAACTCTACACAATGCCAAGATGTAGGACTTCACCATTAACAATCCACACTCTTGAAATCATAATGAGATCAATCAATCTAATTGAAACTCAATCAATAAGTCAGCCTAAAATCTCAATCAACCAAAAACCATGAATCACCAACTAAATCAATCCAAACAACCACGATTTCGGAATCCCCAAATCAGATGACAATTTCAAACCTTAGAAAACAATTAAAAAACCCCTAATTTACAAACCTAAAAGTCTGGAAGCTGATGACGAAGACAGAGGAATCGGGCGGCCGAGATTCTTCGGAAGCGTCGTTGCCAGCGAGGACAGAGCAGAGGTCAGCGACGGGGCGGAAGCGGCAGACAAGACGACGACCCTGACCCAAGTATTCGAGACATCGACCGCCACCACCAGGCAGAACGAAGAACCGCTCGGGGGCTAGATCAACATGGACCGCAGAACTTAGGCACCGACCCACAACGCGTCAGTATCCCCCAGGCCGCCCGCTCCGTCGTAGGAACCGGAGCCGAATCACGAAGGTCTGCTCTCGATAGATTGGGCCGCGACGTACGGGGTCGCCAGGACGCTTAGTGCCCAACGTGGATCTACGACGTCACCTCAACGCTCGATGGGAGATCCCGGGGCGCCAAGCCGTCCCCGAAACAGGCGAACCACAAGAAGTCGCCCCTCCAATTACGGCAACGCCGCCAGCAGCACATATCACTCTGATCGATCAAGCATCGAATGAAAGAGAACGTACCACCAGATTTGCGCCTACCACCATACATGCCGGAAATAATGAAGTAACTAACATGTTCCACGTGTTGAGAGAGGAAATCCGAGAGTTGCAGGCAGCACATACAAGAACCCCCTTGGTGAGAAGCATGATCGAGGGCGTGGCTTCGCCATTCGCGGCACACGTGCTCGCTAACGACACCGGGGGGAGCTTCCGTCCGCCCACCATGCCGCTCTATGACGGAAGCACAGACCCTCTTTACCACATCCACCAGTACCAGACCAACATGAGGATGGCGGGACAATCCCCGTCAACGATGTGCCAGGCATTTTGTCTCACCCTCACCGGTACCGCGTTCGAGTGGTTCCAAAGGCTCGTGCGAGGGTCCGTGCAATCGTTCGAAGACCTCCAGGAGAGGTTCCTCACTCGCTTCTCCGCCTCACGGGTCCGGAGAAAGGAAAAATCATACCTCCTGACGATCAAACAGGGCGGCTCCGAGACGCTCCAACACTACCTCAACCGGTTCATCGAGGAGTCCAACAAGGTGGACAATTACGAGGACGGCGACGCTGTCTACGCCTTCATCGACGGCCTACGGGCTGGCGACCTCCTGACGTCGCTGGTGAAGCAGTGACCCGCCACGATGACGGAGCTCATCTCCCAACCTACCCAGCACATCTCCGTCGAGGAGTACTACGAGAGTCGGAGGATCCGCGAGAGGGGAAACCGGCGCAGGGACGAGGACGAGGTCGACGACGAACAACGAAGAAAGAAGAGCCGGGGCGCCAGCGCCGCGGCTTCGAACGTCCGACCCTCGTCAAGACAGAGACCCCTACTAGTCGAGAAGTTCCAGAGGAACGCCGACTTCACGCCACTCAAAGCTACGCCGGATCGAATTCTGGCCTTGCACGGGGACATGTTCACCGAGCCCCGACCCATGGCGAAGGACCCATCAGAACGCAACAAGAACAAGTACTGCCGTTTCCACAAAGACCACGGTCACCTCACCGTCGAATGCTTCGAGCTCAGGAGGCAGATCGAAAGTCACATCCAAAATGGCGAGCTGAAGGAGTTCGTGATGGCCATGGTCGCCAATCCGAACCCCGCACCGAGGAGACAGGTTCCCCAAAACGACAGGCGGCAGAAACGTGGGAAAGAAGTTGTCGCGGGTGGAAGCAACAACAACAACACCCGAGGTAACGTGGCCAACGCCCCACTCAACTTGGTAACCACTATCTTTGGGGGGCCATAAATGGGAGATACCGCGCACGAACGAAGGAAATATGCGCGAGCGGCGAACGGAGAGGGTCCCTCCCACCATATCAACCTCACCCAGAGCACATGTCCGATTACGCCATACGAAACAATCCACTTCACCGAGGCAGAGGCCCGCCAGGTGATGCACCCGCACAACGACGCCATCGTTGTCAAGACGCAAGTAGCAAACAATATGGTGAAGAAGATTCTCATTGACAACGGGAGCTCAGCCGACATCCTATTCAAAACTGCCCTCGACCGGATGGACCTTGGAGAAGTTCGTCCAACCCCAGTCAAGACCCCGCTCTTCGGGTTTGCAGGAGAGTGCGTTTACACAGAAGGTTCCATAAGCCTCCTAGTCACATTTGGACAGGAGGGGGGAGCCCAGGTCACGCGCCTGGTGGACTTCCTAATTGTGGACCGACCTTCCACTCACAATGTCATTATAGGGCGACCGACGCTCAACAGGCTGCGCGCGGTCACCTCAACATACCACCTCCTCATGAAATTCCCGACACCGAAGGGAGTAGGGGTGATGCGATGAAGCCAAGCCGACTCCAGGGCATGCCACGTCCAGGGATCTCGCATCAGGAAAGGCGACGCCATGGTGAGTGTCATATGTGAGGTCGGAGATGACCTCTCAGGCGAGATCGGCAAGGCGCAAACACTCGAGGACCTGGACCCGCGAGAAGAAGCCAACTCCAAGAAAGTAGAGGCGTCGAGCGACCTCGTACCTGTGATACTCGACAGCGCCAACCCCGAACATGTCGTCATGATCGGAGCACACCTGCCAGCCGAACTAAAAGATTGGCTCGGAGCGTTCCTCCAAGAACACAAAGACGTCTTTGCGTGGACACACGCAGACATGCCGGGGATCGACCCGGAGATTATCACCCACAGGCTCAACGTACTCCCTGGAGAGAAGGGAAAAATCCAAAAAAGAAGATCGTTCAACCTCGAAAGGTATCTCGCGATCAACAAGGAGGTCGAGAAGCTAATCACCGCTGTATTCGTCCGCGAGGCCAAGTTCCCTAGTTGGGTCTCTAATGTGGTCATGGTGAAAAAGTCGAACGGGAAGTGGCGAATCTGTATCGACTACACCGACCTCAACAAGGCTTGCCCGAAGGATTGCTTCCCCCTGCCGAGGATCGATCAGCTGGTCGATTCCACCGCAGGGCACGAACTCTTGAGTTTCATGGACGCCTACTCAGGATACAATCAGATCAGAATGTACGGACCGGACGAGTTGAAGACCACTTTCACCACCGATCGAGGCCTATTCTGTTACCAGGTGATGCCGTTCGGGCTGAAGAACGCCGGAGCCACTTATCAGCGCTTGGTAAACCAAATGTTCGCCAAGCAAATCGGGAAGACGATGGAGGTCTATGTCGACGACATGCTCGTCAAAAGCCTCGAGGCGCCTGACCACGTCAAAGACCTGGAGGAGACCTTCGCCCTTCTCCGAAAGTACAAGATGAAGTTGAACCCGAACAAGTGCGCGTTCGGTGTAGAGTCAGGGAAATTCCTGGGATTTATCGTCAACCAGCGAGGCATCGAAGCCAACCCCGAAAAAATACAGGCACTCCTGGACATGAGGTCCCCAACCAAGGCGAAGGAAGTCCAAAGCCTCACTGGACGCGTGGCTACGCTAAGTCGGTTCGTCTCCAAGGCCACCGACCGATGTCAGCCTTTCTTCCAAGCCATCAAAGGAGGAGCCGACTTTAAGTGGACCAACGAGTGCGAAACCGCATTCCAGGACTTGAAGACATACTTCGCCACGCCACCGCTCCTAGCGAAGCCCAAGGACGGCGATGCCCTCTACCTGTACCTCTCTGTGTCGACGAGGGCGGTCAGCGCTGTCCTCGTCCGAGAAGAAGAGAAGATACAATGGCCCGTGTATTATGTAAGCAAGGCGCTCCTGGACGCTGAGACACGATACCCGGAGATAAAGAAGCTCTCCCTTGCTCTGACGATGTCCGCAAGAAAGCTTCGACCATATTTCCATGCACACCAAGTCATAGTGAGGACCGGGTACCCAGTCAAGAAAGCTCTGCAGAAGGGCACCTCAACGAGAATGGCCGTCTGGTCCTAGGAGCTAGGAGAATACGGGGTGGAGTTCCAGCCAAGGATCGCGATTAAGGGACAGGCCGTCGCCGACTTCATCGCCGAATTCACTTACGATGTGAATCTATGCAAAGACGAGGAAGACAAGCGAGAAGAAGAAACCGTGGGGGACAAGGATCCGAAAAAGAAAAGGAAGGCCGCTCCCGATGGGCCGGTCTGGAACCTGCACGTGGACGGAGCATCCAATGTCCGCGGGTCAGGGGCATGAATCGTCTTCGTCAACCCGGACGGAGAAAAGCTCAAGTACTCCATCCACTTCCAATTCAAAGCCTCGAACAACGAGGCCGAATACAAAGCCCTCCTAGCCGGACTCGACATAGCCAGGAAGCTCGGGGCCGAAAACCTTAAGATCCACTACGACTCGCTCCTCATCGTCAACCAAGTCAAGGGAGAATACCAGGCGAAGGAGGAGAACATGGCGGCGTACCTGGAGGAAACCAAGCTCCGACTAGAGGCAATCTCCTGGTACGAGATCGTGCAGGTCCCCAGGGGTTCGAACGCTGAGGCCGACGCCTTGGCTAGGATGGCATCTGGCTGCGACAGCGAGGAGTTAGGCAAGGTACCTGTCGAGACCTTGAAGCTCCCGTCCATCACCAAGGAAGAAGTGAACCTAATCGAAGAAGAGCCCCAACCGAACTGCATGACACCGATCATCAAATACCTCCGCGATGGCGTCCTCCCCACCGACCAGGCTGAAGCTAAGAAGGTGAAGTATCACGCACACAAATATGTCTGGCGAGGATCCACACTCTATAAGAGATGGTATTCGCAGCCACTCCTCCGATGCTTGGACGACGCCGAAGCCGACTACGTCTTGAGGGAAATCCATGAAGGAATTTGCGGCAATCACTCCGCAGGTCAGTCCCTGACCTTGAAGGCGCTCAAGCAAGGCTACTTCTGGCCAACGATGAAGAAAGACGCGTTCAGTTGGGCGCAAAAATGCGACAAGTTCCAAAGATTCTCGCATATTCCGAGACAGGCCCCGGCCCCATTGTGCCCGATCCTCGTGGCACGTCCATTCGCGAAGTGGGGGTGGACCTCATAGGCAAGCTCCCGATGGCGTCCGGCCAGCGAGTCTGGGCGATAGTCGCCATCGACTACTTCACGAAATGGGTGGAGGCGGAGCCTCTGGCCACAAACCGAAGCAAACACTACAAGCTTTATGTGGAAATCGATCATATGCCGCCACGGCATCCCCGCCTCGATCGTCACCGACAACGGCAGCCAGTTCGACAACGCGATGGTCCGAAGGATATGCGAGCAATTGAAGATCAGCAAGACCTTCTCCTCACCACGCCACCCACAGGCAAACGGCCAAGTTGAGGCCGTGAACAAGACGATAAAGGAGACTTTGAAGAAGAAGCTGGAAGAAAAGAAAGGCGCATGGGCCGACGAGCTCCCCCTTGTCCTTTGGGCTTACCGGACAACCACGCGGACCGCCACAGGCGAAACGCCTTTCTCCCTCACTTACGGGGTTGAAGCCGTCATCCCCGTTGAGATCGGAGCGCCGTCATTCCGAACAGAGACCTTCGACGAAGACAGCAACAACGAAGCCCTCCGAATGGAGCTCGACATGATCGAAGAAAGGAGAGCTGAAGCGTTCGCCCGCATGGCCGCGCAGAAGAGGATCGTTGAGAAGCATTACAACACAAGGGTCAAAATCCGCCGTTGCGCCGAATGAAGCCTCGTCCTGAGGAGGGTGTTCCAAAACACCCAGGTTCACGGAGCAGGGGTACTCGGGCCGAACTGGGAAGGGCCTTACCGAATTCGAAAGGTGATACACGACGGAACTTACCATCTCGACGAGATGGACGGCAAGGAAATTAGACACCCGTGGAACGCGGAGCATCTCCGCCAATACTACCAATAGGCCGTGGCGCCAAGGCACCTGAAGGTTAGCAAGCGACGAAACCTGAACAACAAATCAAGTCCTTTCAAATTTTTAGTTTTCCAAAAGTGACCACCGGCCCCAATGAACTTTGAATTTTTCAAAAGCAGGCCATTCGCCCAATTAATGAATGAAGTCGAAATTCGCGTTCAGTTTGCAATCTTTAGCTCCTAACTTTTCATACAATTTAAACAAAATTGCATAAAAACTGGGGGGTTAATAGAGTAAGACAAACACCAAGCACCACGGAAAACGCAACAAAAAAAAATATATGCATACATGTGAAAATGCAGGAATACAGACATAGCAACCGCGGCATCGAGACCCAAACGCACCTCAAAGCGTCCACGGAGTCCGAGATATGGGGTTTCGCAACGTTGAAACCCCGAGCATATCGCAAAGAACTCCGTGCGACCCGAGATGAGGGGACTTGCACCATCAAGTCCCCGACCGACCTCAAAGCGTCCACGGAGTCCGAGAAATGGGGTTTCGCAACGTTGAAACCCCGAACGTATCGTAAAGAACTCCGTGCGACCCGAGATGAGGGGACTTGCGCCATCAAGTCCCCGACAAACCTCAAAGCGTCCACGGAGTCCGAGAAATGGGGTTTCGCAACGTTGAAACCCCGAACGTATCGCAAAGAACTCCGTGCGACCTGAGATGAAGGGACTTGCGCCATCAAGTCCCCGACCAACCTCAAAGCGTCTACGGATTCAAGAAATGGGGTTTCGCAACGTCGAAACTCCGAACACATCTAAAAAAAATCCCGTACGACCCGAGATGAGGGGGCTTGCGCCACCAAGTCCCCGACCGACCTCAAAGCGTCCACGGAGTCCGAGAAATGGGGTTTCGCAACGTTAAAACCCCGAACGTATCGCAAAGAACTCCGTGCGACCCGAGATGAGGGGACTTGCGCCATCAAGTCCCCGACCGACCTCAAAGCGTCCACGGAGTCCGAGAAATGGGGTTTCGCAACGTTGAAACCCCGAACGTATCGCAAAGAACTCCGTGCGACCCAAGATGAAGGGACTTGCGCCATCAAGTCCCCGACCAACCTCAAAGCGTCTACGGATCCGAGAAATGGGGTTTCACAACGTTGAAACTCCGAACACATCTAAAAAAAAATCCCGTACGACCCGAGATGAGGGGACTTGCGCCATCAAGTCCCCGACCGACCTCAAAGTGTCCACGGGATCCGAGAAATGAGATTTCGCAACATTGAAACTCCGAACACACCTCAAAGAATCTTGTGAAGCCCAAGATAAGGGAACTCGCGCCATCGAGAACCCGACCCACCTCGAAGCCTGCTCAAGGCGCAAGAAGGGAAAAGGCAGCAGGAGCCCCGCACAAGCTCAAAGCATTTCCATACGACAAACACGAAAAAGACGTTTGGACGAAGTGTCGAAGTCATTCCGGCTCGTCACGGACTGTGTGACGAGCTCGACTAGACGAGGAGACAAGCTCGACTAGACAACGTGACGAGCTCGACTAGACGAGGAGACAAGCTCGACTAGACGAGAGACGAGCTCGACTAGACAACGTGACGAGCTCGACTAGACGAGGAGACAAGCTCGACTAGACGAGAGACGAGCTCGACTAGACAACGTGACGAGCTCGACTAGGCGAGGTGACGAGCTCGACTAGTTGGTGACGAGCTCGACTAGACGAGGAGACAAGCTCGACTAGACGAGGAGACAAGCTCGACTAGACGAGAGACGAGCTCGACTGGACAACGTGACGAGCTCGACTAGACGAGGAGACAAGCTCGACTAGACAACGTGACGAACTCGACTAGGCGAGGTGACGAGCTCGACTAGCTGGTGCCGAGCTCGACTAGACGAGAGACGAGCTCGACTGGACAACGTGACGAGCTCGACTAGACGAGGTGACGAGCTCGACTAGCTGGTGACGAGCTCGACTAGACGAGCGGACTAGAAGGACGCTCAAACAAGCTGCGCCACCAAAAGGAAAAAACCAACAAATGACAGTTTTCCCAAAAGCATACAAACACAGAAACTACGCAAAAAAGGGAAAATGCCCATTCGTCAGAGTTATACCCGAAATCGGGGCCCGCAAAAAACACAACGGGTCTTGAGAGACGCACAACCGACCGCGCCATCAAAAAGAAAAATCCTGACGAATGGAAGTTTGCCCGAATTCACATACAAAAAGGGGCGATAAGGCCGTTAGTCCATCACAAAAAAAGGGGGAAAGAGACGAGTCACTATCATCTAAGGCGGAGAGTCTCTCCGCTCCCTCCGGAGGATTTTCCTTTCCCGATCCACTCCAATATGCAACCAAGTCGCGGTGTGCCCAGTCGATAGCCGAACTAGCCCGCTGCGCCTGAATGGTCCCCAGTTCGATACGCAAACGCTGAAGCTCGGCTCTTTGCTCACATATCTTCATAGCATCATCCACAGCACCTTTCCTGAGCCCTGCAATCTCAGCCTCGAGGGCCTCCGCGCGACCATCGGCATCCACCTGTGCCAGACGACGGGCCTCGGTCTCGTGTCCTAATTTCCTCACCAACTCGCGAACATTTCGCTTAGTTGCAACAGAAGCCAGATAGCACTACAAAAAAAAAATAGGTATATAAAAGAGGTGAAAAGATGGTGAACAAAGAAAATATTGGGCCATGCACGTGGAGGAAAACCTGTCGGGCCTCGCGAGTCAGCAACTCAGCAAGGGCAATCGCGGTCATCCGATCCAACTTAGTCACCTCCGATGCATGAGTGGACTCGATACCACTAATGCCTTTACGGGACAAAGGAGTCAGCAACCGAGAACCTGACAACTATGTCGGACGACGAGCGAAGAGGAGCTTTAAACTTCTTCCCAAAATTGGCACGCGAGGAAGCCACTAACGGAGCCTCATCTCGCGCTCTTTTTGAACTAGTAATCGCTACTTTTATGGTTGACATAGATGCTGTAGTAGCGCGAGGAGATAAGCCTACCCTTGAGGGCTGCGAAGGGAGCGACGCCTCCGAACCAAGAAGAGGAACCGGCAACGATCGCCCCGCAGAGAGTCCCGGCCCTGTAACACCTCGGGCCCCATATGCCGCCATACCTGCGAGGGATCGTCGAGAGAATTAGAGTTTTTTCTCTTGTCAAATATGGAGATATGTATACATATGGGAACCAAATTGTGATAGCAATAATAAAAAATAAAAATAAAAACCCTATTACTATACCACCAGACTCTGCCGAGGACGGAAAAGAGCGCGAAAACAGCAATGGAACCTCGTCGGCCGAACGGTAAGGGAACCACCCAACCTCTTCCCACAGCTTGTCGTCAAGAAACAAGTTAGCTTCGCGATCACTAAGAGGTATCCCTTCAAGAAAAGAAGCAACCTCGGATCGCTAATCAGGGGGTTTTGGGCAATCAGCCGATGTACGAAAACCAAGGGGAATGTTTCCAAAATAGTCGACGTGCGTGTAAAAGAACTCATCGACCCACTCACGCCCCGTGCCGGGTAGTTTGTCGAGTATTTTTTTTGACGTATTGTTACGAAGAAAGAACGACCCTTTCGTTCTGTAATTCGGAATCACAGCACACAAACTTAGAAATTCACACACCGTCATTTCACGGTGCTTTTCCCGGAACCACATGATATAACAAGCCACGATGACCCAATAGCTCCTTGGATTTAGTTGACCGGGTGGCATCTTGATCCTCTCGAGAAAATTGCATATGAATGGGTGTGGAGGGAGCTTCAACCCATGCTTAAGACACTCCACGTAGACGGTTGTATATCCCTCGGGTGGCTGGTCGGAATAATCATCGACGGAGGGAACAATGATGGAGATTTCCGGCGGGATCTCGTACTTCTCACGGAGGAACCTAACTCTATCTTCCGTTGTCAAGCTCACGGCATCGAGGCCAGCAAAATCCCCGCATCTCGACCGCCTCGACCAAGACCGCGGCCGTTTTGGGGGCTCAACTATAAACGAGTTGCACCGATAAGACTCGACCTCTCCCTCAGAGCATTCTGCCATAACAACCTTATCACCATCATCATCAATATCAACCCCAAGAGACGGAAAACTCACCTCGCCGCTCGCCGAGGAGTTGGCACCGAGTCCTTCGTCGTCGCGTCCTGGGATGTGACGTGCCGAAGTCTCACCTCCGACCAAATGACCAAACGCCTCGAGCAACAACGACATCTTCTTCCCGTTTTTTGGGGAGCTACAACGATGCTCGCTTGCTGGAGCCTCTACGCCCTCTGCGGCAAACGACGAGCAGGCATTCGGAAGAACGTCTACGTTGCCCTCCCCAGATGTCAACGAAGGCCCGCCGATGACAGAGCCTCGGTCCAGACCGACCTCGCCGCCCATCGACGCCGGAAGAAACCCACCCCTTGATGCTCCGAAGTCCGCCGGCAGCGACGGGGACCCGTTTGTGAAGAAAAGCGGCGTCGAAGTCAAGGGAGTATCACTTTCCAAACTCTGGAGAACACCCGGTGTGACACCATCTTCATTCGCTGGACCTACCTCGCAGCCTCTCACGGCCAGCGGGGACCGAGACGACTCGCCATGGGCCGCTGATCGAACGACATTACCTCTCCCATCGAAACACAGACCCGACACACGCGGAACCGGCCTCCGTCCGAGGACTACATCAAGAAAGGCATCGAGGTCGCCATCACCGAAACCATTAGGCGAATTTGTGGAACCCATACCTTCGCCAAAAGCGCATGGAAAGTCATCAAACACCCACGACTCACCAAAATCGAAAGTGTCAAAAGCTCTAGAACAATCGGGTGGGACCACTAGGTCGTTGGGACCACGGGGCGAATTAGGCCCACCATTGATCAGATTATTAAGAGTCATCACAGTATTTTGGAAGAAAAGCCAGAAAGATTCAAGGAAGGGGACAAGAGGGTCGAGAGACGGAGTGAAAAAGAAAGAAATGGCAAAGTGAGAAGTAAAGAATATATATAATCACCAAAGAAGAAACCAACCTCAAGAAGGAAGCCAGAAAATCCAAGGAGATTTGCTGATCTCAACTCTGCTACGCTCCTGTGATGGCAGCTCAATCCCCGGATACATCTCAGTTTTTAAAGAAAGACAGCATGGGGTAGGTGTTAAAGTAAAAAAAAAACAAATGAGTAAACCAATCTATGCACAGAGTATAGGAAATAATAATAATAATAATAATAATAAATGATAAATAGGATAATGGGCATATACCTATACACGGAGTAATGATGATATAAAAACTGGCTACCTATAGTACATCAAAATACATATATAAGTCTATGCCTAAAAAGAAACCTACGCAACTTGCAAATGTGTGGGTACTTGTGCATGTATTTTTCAAAAGTTATAACCGGATTAGTCACCTTTCCTAAAAAGATAATAAAGATATTATACACATACAATATTATAAATAATAAATCAATAAAGAAGAGGATGAGAAGCAAAGTTTCCCACACGACAAGTCGCACGCGAAACTGGGGGGTTAATGTTATGCCGTCTTTTTCTTATGGTAAAAACGACGCCTCAATTGCAAAAACGACGTTACAATATAGAAGGACAATTTAGTCAAATGCTAAAAATACGCATGACTAAAACAAGCGACAAGCGAATTTTCAACAAGCGACAAGCAAATTTTCAACAAGTGACAAGCGACAAGCGAATTTTCAACAAGCGACAAGTGACAAGCAAATTTTCAACAAGCGGCATGTTTTCCCTATAAATAGCTCACTCACACAAATCAAAAGGGACATAGAATCCTTTGAACTCAAAATTCTCTCAACCCCAAAATTCTCTCAAACCCAGAATTCTCTCAGCCAAATACTCTCCCAACTTCAAAATTATCCCGGATCATAAACAAAAACCGAGAGCCACCTCTCGGCGGGAGGAAAAAAAACAAAAATCCAAGAATCCATTCACATAGCAAACACACTCGCCCTGAACTACGTCATGACCTGATCATGCAAAGCGGGTGCGTAGGCAGCTCACGAAGAGCACGGTCACACCCCCCAGGATCGACCTCCAGCCAGGTTCGACCTCCAGGCGAGCTCGACCCCCCAGGCGAGCTCAACCTCCAGGCAGGCCCGACCTCCAGCCAGGGTCGACCTCCAGGCGAGCTCGACCCCCCAGGCGAGCTCAACCCCCAGGCAGGCTCGACCTCCAGCTAGGGTCGACCTCCAGGCGAGCTCGACCCCCCAGGCGAGCTCAACCCCCAGGCAGGCTCGACCTCCAGCCAGGGTCGACCTCCAGGCGAGCTCGACCCCCCAGGCGAGCTCAACCTCCAGGCAGGCCTGACCTCCAGCCAGGGTCGACCTCCAGGCGAGCTCGACCTCCAGGCGAGCTCGACCCCCCAGGCGAGCTCAACCTCCAGGCAGGCTCGACCTCCAGCCAGGGTCGACCTCCGGGCCAAGCTCGGCCTCCAGGCGAGCTCGACGCCCCAGGCGAGCTCAACCCCCCAGGCCAGGCTCGACCTCCAGGCGAGCTCGACCTCCAGCCAGGGTCGACCTCCAGGCCAGACTCGTCCTCCAGCCAGGGTCGACCTCCAGGCCAGTCTCGACCTCCAGGCGAGCTCGACCTCCAGGCAAGCTCGACCTGCAGCCAGGGTCGACCTCCAGGCCAGGCTCGACCTCCAGGCGAGCTCGACCCCCCAGACGAGCTCGACCTCCAGGCGAGCTCGACCCCCCAGACGAGCTCAACCTCTAGGCAGGCTCGACCTCCAGCCAGGGTCGACCTCCAGGCCAGGCTCGACTTCCAGGCGAGCTCGACCTCCAGGCAGGTTCGACCTCCAGGTAGGCTCAACCTCCAGGCCAGGAATCAAAGACGAAGAACGCATTCCCGACGAAGAAGAAAGCAAAGCATTATTTCCCTCTTTGCGATTCTAAGATCCTCTGAAGCTCTTGGACGCTTTGGGCTTTGTCCCGAACTTCCTTGAGCCCTTTGGACTCTCGGAAAGTAATTTGGGCCGATCCAATACTAGGCACGTGACTATTCCAGGCCCACCACGTGTACTCAAATGTTAAAACCAAAAAACGGCTTAACAGTTATTTAATTAATTGTTAACTTAATGAGAATTATCATCAATTGCGTGCTTAAAAGGGGTGCATATTGCACCCTTCCTTCCTTGCCGGAGAGCGTGACTTATATACAATCTCACTAATAATGTAAAATTATTAATTTTATCTTTATAATTTATCAAATTTATTTTATTATAAATGAATACTAAATTATTTAAAGAGAAAAATATTTAAAATATGTGTATTTAACTTTTAGTCAAATTATTTACAAAATTTAAATTAAATATTTTTAATTATTGACATCCTAAATAATCATTTTCATCACTTTGTATACCAATTCTGTAAATTTCATTTTTGTCTTCTAAATTGTGAATTCGTACTCTTGGATGATTACATGGATTTTTTATTCATCATCAATATTATTTTTAGATCGATAGTTACTGAGATTTAATTGCAACTAAATACCTATTAGCTTTGTTATTCCATTGAAAAATGATTTATTACTCGTAAAGTTATGTTCAGATAGTTTTATTTATTTTATTATATTTGTTTACTTTATAGTTAATATTTAATATTCTGATTATGCTCTTCTCTGGGATTCTAATCCAAAGTTTTATCCATCATCAAATCTATTTTTTGAAATTCGGACATATTGAGATTTATTTTTATATAAATTTAGCTAACTATGTTTTTCAATCGAAATTTTTTTATTAACTATTCGAAGAGTTATTTTGTTACGATGATTTTACCTCATGATATGTTTTTTTATTTATTTACCATTTATCACGTTCGTATGAACTTCAAGCTTTTTTATATCAACATTTCTCATTAATATAATTTAATGTAATTCCCTACAAATAATAAAAAAAAAACAAAAACAAAAAAAACAACAACAAAGCGGTGTTAATGAAAAGCTAAGCAAGCAAAATGTCCACCTAGTTTATTAATAAGCAAAATAAAATAAAAAATATGCTCAAGTTCATTAGATCGTCGTCAATGTTTGGACAGTTATCGTTGTACCGACGTGCAAAGCATTTTTAATAGCCATAAATATTGTATTAATATTTCTTCTCCAATAATAATATATTACAGTTTTAACGAAGAAAAAAAAGAACTATTATATATATTACAGATGTCTATACTGTCGGCTCAGATTGGTTTTTATTATTAACATTATCATTATGCAACTCTTTTTTTTGTTTTTTCTTTTTTCTTTAAAAGGGGGAATGCATCTGGTTGGTTATTACTATCATAATTAAATCTAATTAAATCAGATAAATGACAGACAAGCCACGTGAGAAGAGACAAAAGAGAGGTAAAGGCGTAAAGCATACTAGAACCCCCCAACAAGTTTAAAACGTGCGTGGTGACTTTTACCTTTATTTTGGTACCATTCCTTTCTAATTAGATGTAAAGCGATCAGTCATTTTTTTTTTACTCATACAATTTAATCGGTAAGAAAGTTAGGCGGGCCAAATTTATTGCTCTCTCCTCCTCTCTCTCCTTTCTCTTTCTCAGCGTCTTCTTCCTCGAAATTCGAGTAAACAACTCAAACAATGCACAAATTTATTGTTTGTGCTACGAAGCCCTGCTGCTATTTTTATTTTTTTATTGTGTTATTAATTTATGAATAGTACAGCTCTCTCTCTCTCTCTCTCTCTCTCTCTCTTGTCGTCAATGTTTGGACAGTTGTCGTTGTACCGACGTGCAAAGCATTTTTAATAGCCATAAATATTGTATTAATATTTCTTCTCCAATAATAATATAAATACATCGTAAAGTATGTGCTTTTTGAATTAATCAACGGCTCAATTAATATACCCTCTTTTTTTTCCTCCACTATAAATACACCACCACCCCAAAGCAAAGAGTTCCAAGTCCCAAGACTCCCAACCCATCTCTCTCTCTCTCTCTCTCTCTCTCTCTCTCTCTCTTGTCGTCAATGTTTGGACAGTTGTCGTTGTACCGACTAACCGACGTGCGAAGCATTTTTAATAGCCATAAATATTGTATTAATATTTCTTCTCCCCCTCTCTCTCCTTTCTCTTTCTCAGCGTCATCTTCGTCTATAAATATAAAGCCCACCTAATCGATTATTTCATGCCCACACGCACATAAGAGTCCCGCACTTGTAATATATAAATATATGTATATATCATATATGTTCCGATTGTTAATGTTTACAATTGAGAAAGTGAAGCTGCCAGCATGTTTTTATATACATACATATTTATTATATTTATGTTTTTGTTAATTAGAGGAAACATGGTGGTCTATATGTTTATAGACGATGACAGAAGAGAGAAAGCACAGATGATTTGAAATGCATGGAAGCTATAGCATTTCACTCATTCGTACTTTCTTTCTTCTGTCGCCGTCACTTTGATATACAACATTATCACCTAAGTTCCTCTGGTATAACCTGGTGTTTTTTAATCTAATTTAAGCCTCTGAATTATCCTCGGTATGATCTTTCGAATGTGTGTAAATTAGGTCGCGTTTAACTTTGGGAGTCATACCATAAGCGTCGATACGATTCAGAATTCCATCCTAGGGTGTCGATTACCTCGACCGGGACAATTAAAACCGATTCTCATTTTATTAATATCATTGAAACTGTTTGATCATTGCTTTTTTGCCTTACCTTTTTTTGTTGTTGTTTATCAGCAGTGGTTGAGGATGCTTTTTTCGTTAAAGAGCAGGTTCAAAATTGGAGATGCTCGGAGACCTTTTGCCATCCAAAGAATCGAGCCTCTTCTACACTTCTCGATTTGCTTGGGAAGCAAATCCGATCCCGCGGTACACCTGATATTTCTTCTTTACTTGTTGGCCTAGTAATCTTCATAGTAGGGGTCTTTAATTGCTAATTATCTTAACCGGACTAGACCAGATCGTTTGAAATTGAGACTGAATTGTGCCTGAGAAAAAATAAAAATAAATTTTTACTTGTTAAGATATCTTAACCAGACTATCGTTTTGGATACGTTTAAATTTGTCTTTTTTTCAAATTTCGAAACTCCAAGTAAATGAAGCGGCGTATAAATTTCATCCATGCTACCAAGTCTTAAAATAAGCACGGATTCATCTTTAATTAACAAGTTTTAAATCCCTGCAAATTGAAAATAATAAAAAATTTCTGATACGATTTCGTTTGGACTGCGGTTTCCATTACTTGAAACCAAACCGGACGTGCCTTTTCAAATAAAAGCTGGTGATCCAATCTGATGTGGAGTTTGGACAATTTTTTTTTTGGGCACCACGTCTAGTAAGTATTGACTTTTATTTCAGGTTCGTGTATTTACTCGGAAAAGGGTGTTCGAGGAGATGGAAAAAGCAAGAGATGTGTTCATCCGGTCGAGCTTGTTCGCGCAGAAAGAGCAAAAGATTCTTCTCCCGAAGATCGTGGAGTCTTTCGCAAAGGACTCGGGTTGACAACTGCTTATCTGGCCGATATGGTCGATAATTTGATGCTCGATTCTCGAAGCAAATTTGTACACAAGAAAGGTTCCAAGGCCATCGAGTGGATTCCCCACAACTTCACTTTCCACTATTCCATCTCGAAAGAGGTCGTTTTTAAGGATTGACGATCGATCCACCAAGATCTCCTTTCCGGAAATGGTGTCCCGATCTTTAGCTTTACTGAGTCGCGCCATAAATAAGCTGTGTGTGAAAAAAGAGAGGCTTTAATGGGTGATCAAATTGGCTCAACTGAAACTAGTTATAAATAATAATAATATAATGCGAGTACAAAAGAGGAACAGAAGCAGAGAATGTCATTGACGTCTTTGTAAGGTTGAGCTTGTTTGATCACTAGTTTTAATGGCTTGGTTTGAATGTATTATATAGACTTGCTATTGCTATGCAAATTTTTGAGGAATAGCTAAATTATTGGTTTCTATTTAATGCATTCCTGTGTAATTAGGAGCGATTGACTAACAACTAATCAGCTTTTAATCACCGGATTAAAACTGGCACAACAGAGATTTTTAAGTGTTTATTAAAAGCTCCAAATTCAACACATTTTTTCGGAATAAATTAAAAAAACAATCGTAATCATTCTTTGCCGGAAAATAGCATATCTATCTGAGCAATTTTAATCCATGTATCTGAGGTTTCTATCAAATAATAAATATTCTAAGTTTATTGTTTAATTATCTCTTTTAAAATTGAAGACTCCATAACTCTGTTTTTCGAAATAACAAAAATGCCCTCAAAATCATTCACATAATATTTGAAAAATGAAAAACATCATTCACAATTATTTCACTTTCTTTTGTTCAAAATAACGATAGTTTATTTCGAAATAGTTAATATTTAAAAAGAAAAGAAGAAAATAAGAACTGAACTGATTTTGAACAGAATAAAATAGAAAAATAGAAGAATTTTTTCACCAAATAAAAATTAATGAAAAATGTAAAAGATAATTAAGAAATAAAATGATAATTAATGAAGAAAATAAGAACTTAGAAACATGCTTAAAATTTCAGCGTGGATCGATGAGGACACAAAGAAAATCGAGGTGGATTCCATGTTGATTCCTAACAAGAAGCCTCCCGACAAACCGCCCGTGTGAAGGCCGAGAAGATCAGTCTTTGTGAACCTCTCAATGTCCATAAGAAAAAAAACACACCCTTACAAATTCGAGGACAAATTTTCTCCACTCCGGACGAATTATGAGCATCAATTGTGATCAGTTTTATTTCATTTCAATTTTAGAATTTGGTGCATTGATTATGGTTTATTTCCTTTTTTACGCCCTTTTCAACTCTATAAGTATTATTCTCCATTGATGTAATTTGGTAGATTTTATGAAATAGTAAAAAGAAGTCAATATTGCAATTTGCGATTATCTCTCTTTCCTATATTACGCTCTACATCAGTCATGCTGTGACAGCCTCACTTCTTCCTGTTTGTGGACCCTTGGTCAATGATTTCAGGAAACTACAACACCATAAACAAAATGATAAGTAGGAAATACATATATATGCCCGGAATTTCCCATCTCAGTAGGAGCCTCTTGTTTGTGACATGCTATGTTTCCCTTATAATATAAAGGGTGAGTCCCTTTTCTTCTCTATGAAGCATTAAACATACAGAAAACAAAATCATAATATGAAGTATGAACTAAACTTTCACAACCTAATCCCATAACCTCTGTACCTGGACGTTGTCGTAGAGCTCAAACAACGGAACTGCGAGTACTCTCTCTCCGACAAGTGAACAACGTAAAGCTTTTTGCATTTCTGTAATGAACCTGGCGAACATCGGTAGAGAAATATTGACATTTACACCGATAATAGCAACAACCCAAACATATATAACCAGTAAAGGCTACAGATTTGAACAAATATGTTTGTTCCATTGCAACTTAACTACAAGCTGAAACACAACTGGATACCAGAGAAGAACTCTACAAAAGTCATTATTTACACCCTTTACAAAACATGCCAGCTGTCTTTCGCTTCCTGCTGACGTGAAACCACTTTCTTATTCAAATTGTATGGTTTCACTTCGTGTACTCTTTCCGTATCATTATACAAATTCATCTTTCTTTATTTTCGGAATATTCAGAGGAAAATATCAAACGTATGTTATGATCCTACAAAGCCCATATTAGCTTTGTAAATCCGATATAGAGCTTAATGAGATATATATAAATGACTGTAAGCTAACACCTCACGTTGAAAGATAATGAGATCAATCAATCTAATTGAAACTCAATCAATAAGTCAGCCAAGATGTAGGACTTCACCATTAACAATCCACACTCTTGAAATCATAATGAGATCAATCAATCTAATTGAAACTCAATCAATAAGTCAGCCTAAAATCTCAATCAACCAAAAACCATGAATCACCAACTAAATCAATCCAAACAACCACGATTTCGGAATCCCCAAATCAGATGACAATTTCAAACCTTAGAAAACAATTAAAAAACCCCTAATTTACAAACCTAAAAGTCTGGAAGCTGATGACGAAGACAGAGGAATCGGGCGGCCGAGATTCTTCGGAAGCGTCGTTGCCAGCGAGGACAGAGCAGAGGTCAGCGACGGGGCGGAAGCGGCTTGGCAGAGGCGGACTCGGCGGAGGAGAAAGAGTCCTGTCAAGTCGCGCAGAGGACTCGGAAGCGCGCGTCGAGTGAGCGCGAGGACAGAGAGACAACAGGCGAGAGGGAGAGATGGCGGCGCCCGGTCGCTGGTCGCGCAGTCGGCAGAGGCGCGCGCGCAGTCGGGGTCGGCGCTCGCGCGGGAGAGAGGAAGAGAGGACGAAGGAGAGGGAGCGGGTGAGAGAGAGGAAGAGGGGAAAAGGGTGGTGGCGACAGCTGTATCGAACAAGTGTGAAAACAAAATCAGAACAGCAAAAGCGTGAAAGAGATTTGGATTTCATATTGACTTACTCTCTATATCCGGAAGCTCTTGCGCAAAGAATAATTGGCGTGCAGACATGTAGGGGACCTTAGACCGTTCGCATGTCGTCGTTAATTTCTTATTTGCCTGAAAAATACATAATGTAAAAACAATGCAAGAGCAAGTGTTGGTAACCTATATACTATTCTAAAAATATAATTGATCCCCGATCAATTAACATTTTAATTTTTTGTCTAAGCTATTTCTATTGGGAAAACATTTTTTTCCTGAAATTTGACAATATTAACAAGTAACGTGGCAGAAGTTTAAGTTAAAACAAGGATTAAAATAGCACGTCCCCAACCATTTAGTTTGTATTTGATTTTTCATTTCTTGACAGTTACTAATAATATCTACAAAACATTTGCTTGGATATGTAATCAGTTACTAACAATTTACGATAGAAAACGGGGGAAAAAAAAAACTATGTTTCTACCTGCGTACTGGGAAGTATTTTTTTCCAAATCCTAGTATTCTCAAGAGAAAGGAAGGTTTTCCCGAAAACATGTTTCTTTATGATGGAATCGCCATGAAAATAAATACTGTATTTATAAATAATTGATGTACATATTCTTGTACCTTTATGGAAGAGTTCTTATTCTTCAACGCCAGAAAAGTACTCAGTACCGTTTCTGAAGGAACAGATTCAGAAGTGGTGTCAGTAGAAGTCCGTGCTCCTGCAGTACGTATTTATTACGTTATTAGGCAGGGATAACTACAACTTGTTGTACCAACATGATAGTAAAAGTAAGCAGCATAAAATGAACACAAGTTGTAAAAGCGTGTAGCGTAAAGGAAATATGGTATAAGCTGAATATAGAAAAGCATATATTTACCATTTGGGTGTGACTGTGTGGTTGATAGGAGAGGAAGAGTTTGCTGTAAAGAAACATGAAGTTATTAATGTAATAAGAAAATAAAACATAGACAGTTGTTCGAATTCCTTATGATCCGCAACTGAAACAAGTTCTTGCTAATGGTAAAAAAAAGGCTGGGGAAAGGAAAAAGAATTTCAAGTTCTTCCTTTCGAGAAATGGGGTTTTTTCCTATTGATTGCAGCTTTCTCCAGATCAGAATAGCCCTAAGAAGACATGATAGCTAAAATGACCTTTAAAATTAATTCATTAGGCTTCCTGGAATACTTAGTAACACAAGCAAATGAATTTTTAAAAAAACTATTGTATATAAATAGCCCAAAAACTCAAATTCAATGAGGGTATTTCAATCTCTTATGTTAAACAAAAACAACTCAAAAAATTATAATAGACAGCTGAACTCATATTAGGCAAAGCTTTAATAACTCAAGCGGCATCATGGAAAAAATCATGTAGTTATGTTGGAAAACATTCACAATCTAAAATTACACCAAAATGGAAAAAAAATAGATAAAACACGAAATTGGGTTATTATTTAGAGTAATCTAATTTAAAGGTGAAAACAGAAAGGACAAAACTCAGTAAATGTGTTTTGTGGTAATACGTTTCCAAAGGTCGGGTAGTGGTCAAACCTAAATAGGTACTTAACATCATGTCTGAAGAAATGGAATCACCAATAGCGTCGGATGTGGATGCGTCGTCATTACCTGCTTATTAAGTATAGGGAAAAGATAATGCATTATACAGTCAGTGCTTCAAAAAGCAACTAATATAAATTGAAATATTAAAAAGATGACAAATGTAAAATAATAAAGACATACTTAAATTGAAGGGCCGATGTACAGGATTCTGTAAGCCAAGATTACGCTTACTCATACATTTCGATACGATTGATGGAGGTTCAGAGGACCGGAGTTTCCGGTACAGAAAAGATACGAAAGCAATTATTTTGATGAGCGTCATTGTAAGAGGTAGCTAATTTAACACAACTAAATGATTTCTGACTGTAGAAGACATTTATACTATATGATGCGCATTTTGGAACCGTTGAAGAGAGTAGTTCAGAAAGAAAAACCATAAACAGACCTTTTTATATTTTCTCGACCGAGTGGAGTCGCGATATGAAGCTAATATTGTAGCCGATGATATAGAATCTTCCGGTCCTAAAAAGGACACCAACATACCAAGAATGAACAGACACCAAGGTCATGTAAGCATAGTAAAAGACTGACAATTGTGATAAAAGTGCACCGTAAAAAAAGAAGACGTTAGAAAATATAATGGCTAACCTTCTTCAGCCATTTTGTTCATGTGCGGAAGTAAGATTCAGAAGTAAAACTGGTGTTGACAATCCTGCAATGCCACGGCGATGACAAGTGCATTGGACGTTTAAACCTGCTACAGAAAACCTATATCAGTTGATCCAATACTATTGTAATATGCATGGTAGCACAGAATTAACAGTGATCTGCACAATGGCCAAATCGATTCCGTATACAATGCCCAATGTCCAATCCAACCAAATTTTATTTTTTTCAAGATGCTTAACCAAATTTTGACATTTCGTGATTTTTTTTTTCTTTTTTCTTTTTCTTTTTTTTTTGTATTTAAAGGAAAAGGTAAAAGTTACAGTACAAGAGCCCAACACCCAAACAAGACCCAAAAACTCTGGAGCAAAACAACATTTCCTGAATTTTGATTGGCAGAGGATTTAATGGTTGAGACAAAAATGTACATGTATGCACAACATAAACTTGTAAAATAAACAAGATCACACAATTATCAAAGAAGTGGATACATACTGGTGGTTTCCCATACGTGTGGTGGAATCTAAATTGAATCTGATTTAGATTTTCTAAATATAAAAATTTGATTTTGATACAGTAACTACGATTTAGCATTTCCTTTATGTATGGTTACTTTCCAATTTTTTTGTCCCGAGGATATAAGTTATATGAAAAGTGGTTCAAAGAAAACTTTTATGCTCATGATTTGAAAGTGCCAACATTTTTTTTTATGCTGTCTAAACTGCATGCAAAACATGCTCATTTAGACGCTGAAAGAATTGCTGTCAGATGTCTTGGGACTTTTTGGGTTGTTAGAGAGAAAACCAAGCAAAGATATAGTGAGGCAATTACTGCTCTCTTTTGCTAAAGGACTTGCGCGAATAGACATAATGGCCTCTAAGACATTAATTGATCTCAGGAACAACTAATACCGAGTACATATAAGTATCGGTATTGATTAAAGAAAAAAAAATCGAATCTCAGTAGAGGGTTTTGTGACATAAATATGTATTATTTGCATTTATAAAAGTATTTGTAAGCTGCTTTGATATTTTGTATATTCGATATTTTTGGTACATAAATATTTTATGATGAGGAAGTGCTAAATTAATGTGTTGAGAGTGTGTTCCCCTATTTTATTTAACTAATTTCAGCAATTACGTGTCTTTAAGTATCTACAGCCATGCGACTATTTTTGGTTAAATTGTTGCCAATAAAAAAATATAACTCTTTAAATTTTTATACATTATGGTTTTATTAAAGTTCTGCATAATTTTCGTTAAACCAGCATTGTTGACATAAAAAAATAAATGCATATATACTTATATAAATGTAAAACAGATCACGCATACACTAAAATACTGCGAATCAATTCAATTTCGTACTCGGTATTTGATTCTCTACTACAAGTGCACAACACCATAGACCATACTATATACCTATATCCATCAAATTGTTCTGCAGAAAGTTTGTCAAAAAAAAAAAAAATTGTAGCTACTTCAAGGAAAGCATTGTTGACATTAAAAAATCAATGCATATATACGTATATAAATGTAAAACAGATCACGCATACAATAAAATACTGTGAATCAATTCAATTTCGTACTCGGTATTTGATTCTCTACTACAAGTGCACAACACCATAGACCATACTATATACCTATATCCATCAAATTGTTCTGCAGAAAGTTTGTCAAAAAAAAAAAAAAAAATTGTAGCTACTTCAAGGAAAGCATATTATTTTTTAAAAAGTCAATGAGCTTTCTGTGTGTATTCTTTAAAATTCAAGGAAAACATACTATATACAGAAAACAAAATCATAATATGAAGTATGAACTAAACTTTCACAACCTAATCCCATAACCTCTGTACCTGGACGTTGTCGTAGAGCTCAAACAACGGAACTGCGAGTACTCTCTCTCCGACAAGTGAACAACGTAAAGCTTTTTGCATTTCTGTAATGAACCTGGCAAACATCGGAAGAGAAATATTGACATTTACACCGATAATAGCAACAACCCAAACATATATAACCAGTAAAGGCTACAGATTTGAACAAATATGTTTGTTCCATTGCAACTTAACTACAAGCTGAAACACAACTGGATACCAGAGAAGAACTCTACAAAAGTCATTATTTAAACCCTTTACAAGATAACTTCTAAAACATGCCAGCTGTCTTTCGCTTCCTGCTGACGTGAAACCACTTTCTTATTCAAATTGTATGGTTTCACGTCATGTACTCTTTCCGTATCATTATACAAATTCATCTTTCTTTATTTTCGGACAAAGCCCATATTAGCTTTGTAAATCCGATATAAAGCTTAATGAGATATATATAAATGACTGTAAGCTAACATCTCACGTTGAAAGATAACTTGAACATGAAAAAAAGATGCAGTAGCTGAAATATGGTAACATACGTTGGTGACTGTAAGCTAACATCTCCCATATTAGTGACTGTAAGCTAATTCATATTTATGCATACGTAAGTTATCTTGTATCTCCTATAAATTCACATATATCCCCATCTCTTTACGTTGGTTTCTTAGTGCACTTATTTGAATAACTTGTTCTCTGGGATGGATGGGTTTCCCTGCTTTCGTATCATTAGCTTGTATTTCAGCAGTGAAACAAAAGACTTGCAACGGTACATGTGTATAAAAAAAAAATATAGGAGAGATACCTTGAGATGATCAGGCATGCGCTTAAACTTCTTTACAAGATCCTTCTCCAAGGGAGCTGCTCCGGAAACTTGAACTAAAAGTCTTCGCATCAGCTGGATCGCCACTTGATCTGCCGAGCTGAAATTAAGCAAAACAAGAACTCTACACAATGCCAAGATGTAGGACTTCACCATTAACAATCCACACTCTTGAAATCATAATGAGATCAATCAATCTAATTGAAACTCAATCAATAAGTCAGCCTAAAATCTCAATCAACCAAAAACCATGAATCACCAACTAAATCAATCCAAACAACCACGATTTCGGAATCCCCAAATCAGATGACAATTTCAAACCTTAGAAAACAATTAAAAAACCCCTAATTTACAAACCTAAAAGTCTGGAAGCTGATGACGAAGACAGAGGAATCGGGCGGCCGAGATTCTTCGGAAGCGTCGTTGCCAGCGAGGACAGAGCAGAGGTCAGCGACGGGGCGGAAGCGGCTTGGCAGAGGCGGACTCGGCGGAGGAGAAAGAGTCCTGTCAAGTCGCGCAGAGGACTCGGAAGCGCGCGTCGAGTGAGCGCGAGGACAGAGAGACAACAGGCGAGAGGGAGAGATGGCGGCGCCCGGTCGCTGGTCGCGCAGTCGGCAGAGGCGCGCGCGCAGTCGGGGTCGGCGCTCGCGCGGGAGAGAGGAAGAGAGGACGAAGGAGAGGGAGCGGGTGAGAGAGAGGAAGAGGGGAAAAGGGTGGTGGCGACAGCTGTATCGAACAAGTGTGAAAACAAAATCAGAACAGCAAAAGCGTGAAAGAGATTTGGATTTCATATTGACTTACTCTCTATATCCGGAAGCTCTTGCGCAAGACATTTCTTAATTTATTTTTTGTTGATTTGGAATGTAAATGAGACAGTCCAGTGTGAGTGATGGAGAGACATTTACCATTCCCGACCATGAGTTTGTCACTGCCATTGTACTCAGTGTTCATGTGAAGCTTGTCCAGCTCAGCAGTCACGTGATTCGTTGCACCAGAATCAGCATACCACGCTGGATCAGCTACAGTTTCAGGACCAGCATAGAACGCTGCCTTGTTGAGTGGATTGTTGTTGTTGCTTGTTGCTGGTGCTGAGATAGGTCCTTGGAAGGACTCATCGAGTCTGTGCCAACACGCAATAGCCACGTGTCCTTGCTTACCACAGATCTGACAAGTAGGTCTTGAGTTTGAACCTCGACCACCAGTGAAACGTCCTCGACCACCTCTGCCCCTAGAGCGACCTCTACCATGAGTATCTGTGTAGTTCGCCATTGCTCCATTGTAGTTTGTTGAGACTGACTGAACATCAATCGTTGATTATGAGGTGAGCTGGTCAATGCGCGTTTCTTGTGAGAGAGCCATAGCTAAGACCTCTTGGACGGTTATTCCAGACGATTCACCATCACATTGTTGCAGACGGTTGTTTACCAATGCAACAACAACATCATACTCAACAGGTAATCCCATGAGTAGTGCCAGGATCAGATCATCGTCGGAGATGTCACCACCAGCCAAGAAAATTGAGTCTACGATGGCTTCCATTTTGGCGAAGTAGTCACAGATCGAAAGACTTCCTTTCTTTGTTGCTTGGAGCTGAGTCTTCAGAGGAATTAACCTAGCCTTCGATCTGACAGCAAACCTCTGTTCCAGAGGAATCCACATTCCATGAGAAGAACGGATTCTTGTGACTGACCTGAGAATCGTGGTTGATAGAGACGAAAGGAGCCAACTCAAGAGAAGCTGATCCTCTCTCAACCACTGGATATACTCTGGATTTGTTGATTTCGTGACATTTCCTTGCGGATCTGTGTGTTTGACGAATTCCTTGGGGTAGATCTTCGTTCCGAAGACAAATCCTTCAAGGTTGTGTCCAATTACTGCTGGTAAGACTTGGCTTCTCCAAACAGAGTAGTTTTCTTTGTCGAGCTTGACAGAGATTGCAGATGAGAGAGTAGGAGCGAAGTGTGGAGAGACTGATGATCTCGGGATCTCTGATGACGACGAGGAAATTCCGTCGAACGCCATTGATATATCTCTGATACCAAGTGAAGCTTTGGATAATCTCAGATCTAGGAGAATCCAATGCTCTAGAGAGAGAATCTTCTCTATGAGCCTTTTTGTGTATTTGTATTGCTTAACTGAATTAATTGAGTTACACGTATTTATATAAACCATAACTGTCTAGATACATTGTATTTATCTAACTATCTTCCTAACCGCCTAACCGTCTTGACCAGCGCCTTGACCAATGGGTGCTCAGCTGGCACGGCAGGTGAGCTGGCTGTGATCAGGTGTGGACCTCTTCAGGGTTGTTTCTATCAAATGTCGATCATAAGCGTACCTTAGTACAGTTCCCGACGCGCGATGGCCCTTTCATCCTTAAAGTGACTAACAATATTGGACACTCAAAAGAACTAACTATTCCTATAGCATTTTAATTTTCCAAGTTTTAACATCTTTAAACTCGGTGATCTCGTCTTCTAGCTAGATCTACAAATCTCATTTACAAATCAAGTGAAGTGATTTATATTAGAGATGAAATGCAGTCGTTTCAGTCTCTGCTTTTGTTTTTATTTTATCTTGTGTATAGACACGTGTATAGCACGGATAGGCTAAATTAGTTATGTTAGTTGCTCCGTGTATATAAACACACACATTGTACATTTTCTGGTTAATGAGAATTTGCATACTCGATCTCACATTGAGTCGAGACCATTCTCTCCCAAACACTCTCTCAGTCTGATCTCAATATGGTATCAGAGCTCTAAATTCCGCCATTGTTAGAGCATTTTGGAGCTTCGTCTTTACCTGAACTCGAGTCATCGGCGATACTCTATTTCTGGCACCAAGTGAATGGAGGAACAGAGCAACACTTCGATGGAGAATTTAGCGTTCGGAGCTTCACGAAGGTCAGTAATCGATGATCCACTGAGTGCATATTATCTGCATCATTCAGACAATCCAGGTACAGTTCTCGTATCTCAATTGCTGAATGGAGATAATTATGCGTCGTGGAATCGATCGATGTTGATTGCGCTGTCCGTGAAGAACAAGTTAGGGTTTGTTGATGGATCTATCGTGAAACCTGATGGATCTGATCCACACCTATTGAATTCATGGAGACGCAACAACCATATCGTGATCTCTTGGTTGTTGAACTCTGTTTCGAAGGAAATTTCATCGAACATTTTGTTCGGAGAATCAACTGCGGAGATCTGGAATGATCTGAACGAGAGGTTTCAGCAATCCAATGGACCGCGCATTTTCCAGTTGAAACGAGAACTCACAAACCTAACTCAAGATCAGCGATCGGTTGGGATGTACTTCACAAGGTTGAAAGCAATTTGGGAGGAGTTGAACAATTTTCGACCAAATTGTACTTGTGGAACGTGTAAATGTAGAGGTGTGAAGAAACTTAATGAGTTCTTCCAAAATGAGTATGTGATGAGCTTCCTTATGGGACTCAATGACTCGTTCTCAGCAGTGAGGAGTCAAGTGCTACTCATGGATCCTATTCCTGCAATCAACAAGGTGTTTGCATTAATTACACAAGAGGAGAAACAGCGAAGTGTTGGAAACGAGCATGGCAACATGGAACAAACCAGTACTGTGGCGATGGCAGTGAAAGATGACTTGCAGAAGAAGCCATACAAAAAGGACAAGGAGAAACCGACGTGTGCTCATTGCAAGATCCCAGGCCACACTGCTGACAAGTGCTACAAACTCCATGGCTATCCCCCGGGGAGCAGGAAGCCGAAGAGTCAGGTCAACTGTGCTGAGGCCAAAGATCAGGCAGTCAAGCATGAGGATCAAGACCAGCTGACAACAACTCAGTTGTATGAGCAGTGCAACCAGTTGATGGCGATGCTCTCCAGTCACATGAACACCTCCAAGCCTAGCTCATCCAATTCAGATGTCAATCAGACTACCTATGTCACAGGTGCCTGTTACTATGCCAACTCTTGTGATTACTTGTCAAACACACATATAGTATGGCTTTCAGATTCTGGAGCTTCCAAGCACATATGTGCTCATAGCTCTCAGTTCATAAGCCTCAAGCCCATCAGTGGTGCTACTGTTACACTACCCAACCATACTGTCATACCAGTTCATTTGTTTGGAGATGTCAGACTCAACAATAATCTGGTTTTGAGAAGTGTGTTGTATGTTCCTGGATTCAAGTTCAACTTACTGTCAGTTGGAGCTATCACTGAGCAGTCTGGTGTTGAAGTTACATTTACAGATGTTGATTTCGTCAAGCCTCCTCCTTCTTCTCGAAGTATGGAGGATTTGTGCGACAAATGGTCTGAGATGGGCATCGGAG
Organism: Urtica dioica subsp. dioica; assembly: GCF_054948205.1. NCBI lineage: Eukaryota > Viridiplantae > Streptophyta > Magnoliopsida > Rosales > Urticaceae > Urtica > Urtica dioica. The sequence continues at coordinate 14,905,479 of NC_142763.1, forward strand.
AGGAAGAGGACGGGGATGTGTTAGTCATTGAAGAGGAGGAACTTGCGAGCACGGCGGTCGATCTCTCTGACTGCCTTCTCGGGAGGCTGCTCCGGCAAAAAGCCTTCAACCGAGGTGCGCTTAAGTCGGTCATGGCCACGATTTGGAGGACGAGTGGAAAGCTCGAAATCAGCGATCACCGGGACGGAATCCTCTGCTTCCGGTTCGGGAACAGGGCCGATAAGAGGCGGGTCTGGGAATTGGGGCCATGGACGTTTGACAAATCCCTCCTAGTTTTGAATGACCCTGAGATTGAAAAGGACAAAGATGATGAATTCCGACATGTGGATTTCTGGGTTCAGATTCACAGAATCCCTCTCAAGTTTCGGTCGGCAAGAATGGGTGAGCTTGTCGGAGGACGAATAGGACGGGTTACCAAAGTTGACAAGGATAAGGAGGGTAGAATCAGTGGGGATTTCATTCGGGTCCGTGTCGCGGTGGACATAGGCAAACCTCTGATGAAGGGAACATTTCTAAAGCTTGGGACGGAGGAGGGGAAGGCCTGGGTGACTTTCCGATACGAAAAACTCGGAGACTTTTGTTTCGTGTCTGGAAGGCTCGGGCACTGTGGCTCTGACTGTCATGAGAAGGAGGAGCGGGGTGTGGGGGAACCCCAAGTATGGAGCTGGGCTGAGAGGAAAGCCCCCTCACAAATGTAACGGTGGTACTTGGAGGTTTAACGGTGTGGGACCTAACCGGGAACCTGGTTGGGCTGGGCCGGAGTCCTGTTCTGCGAAAACTCACCGGGACTCGTCAAAAGCTTTGCAAGAGGAGTCGGGGGAGAGAGGCGAGAAACAGAGGCGTGGGAAGGAAAAACAATCGCCGCCGATGGAGACAGAGACCGGCCCGACCGCGACTCTGACCAAGCCACCGACAAGGGAAGATGAGCCGACGAAGGATAAAGAGATCAATCCGGGAGGGCCGCCGAGTGAAGCCATGGATACCGAGATGCCGACTGAGGAGAACCACCACGATAACCCTGGTCCGACGACGGTTAGGGCTGACGCGCGTGGATCTCAAACGAGGAGCGAAGTCAATCCCTCGGCCACCGGGTCTCATTGCCAGTCTGGGGTAGGCAAAACTTACCCTAAAATAAAGGAGGAGGGTTTTGGGGCCGTTTCGGGGAGAGGAAGTGACAACGGCTCTTTGGAGCAGGTTACTAGTTCTGGTAAAGAGAAAGCTACAGAGAGCATGAATTCTGGGGCAGTTGGTGAAGGATTTATCAATCCCGCTGAGGACCTAGTGGGTATTTCGAGTGAGCTGGGACCCACTGTCCTTGGGGCAGAGGAGGATTTGGTCAAAGATGGAGGGGAAGACCTTGTTGGGCCTACCAGAATTTTTAAGCCCAACGGCTTGGAAGGCCTTGCCCATGACTTGGCTGGGAAACTTGCTGGGCCTCTTCGGCAACGCTCCAAAGGCCAGTCTGGGCCCCTTTTTCAACCGGGCCTGGACCCCTTTGGGGCTCTTCAGCAAAAGGGCCAGGACCCCCCTGGGAGTTTCACTGCCAAGAGAACGCCCTGCGACACCAGGAAAAGGCCCCTTGGGAGCAAACCGGGTCTAGGACGGGATGTGGGAGCCGAGACAAAAGCGGGGGCTGCCGGCGACAATGAAGGTGGGTCGGGGAAGAGGAAATCGAGCGAGAGGGTCAGAATTGGGAACGTCAAGAAGATGGCACGCATGTTTGAAGCCGGCGAAGGTGAGACCAATGAGGGAGGCTACACCGACGGGAACAAGGCGAGCCCTTCTTCCACTCGTCGGGTGATCCAGTGGGAGATGGTAGCTGACACGGGCCCCGGGTCCGATGGTGAGAGTGGGCAAGGGAGAGTGTTGAGATCCACGCTCGACACTCAGGTAAGTCCATCTATCTCCCCTCATTCTCTTGCGCTTCAGTTTGATATAGGACATAGAGACTTACTTTCTGCCACACATGACCTAGGGAGGAGAGACTTATTTTCTGTTACTCGCACTTTGGAAGTTTCTAGTCCGTTAGATTCGACCTTAGTTGTTACTGATGAGAGAGCGGTGCCCCTCGAGAGCGAGGGCCGCCGAACGCGATGATAGGCGTTATCTGGAACGTCCAGGGGTTAGGCAACCCCGGGACGAGGTCAGCCCTCCTCGCCCACGTTCGTGATCATAGTCCCGATTTTATCTTTCTGTCGGAGACTAGACTACGGAGTGAGGGGGCTGAAAGAGTGAGAGTGTTGCTGGGTTTTGATGGTTGTATGACGGTGGACTGTCTTGGTAGGAGTGGAGGCTTGATGTTACTTTGGAAAGAGCCTGTGAGATTCCTACTCGGGACGTTTTCGAGATATCACATCGAGGGAGATTTGGTTAACGAGTTAGGCGAGAGTTGGAGATTTGCGGGGATCTACGGTGATCCAGTGAGCGCTCAGAGGAGACATACTTGGGAGCTTCTTCGTCGCCTCCGGAATTCTTACACGGGTCCTTGGTTAGTTGGGGGCGACATGAACGAAGTCGCCTCCAACTCTGAGATTAGAGGAGGTAGAGATAGAGGTCCCGGCCAGTTGTCTTCTTTCAGAGAGATGATTTCGGATTGCGACATCCATGACTTAGGCTTTGAGGGAGACCCCTTCACCTGGCGCAGAGGAAGTATAGAGGAGCGCTTGGATAGATGCCTCGCGAGTCACGAGTGGAGCGATCTCTTCCCTTCGGCCACTGTTCGACACTTGAGGTTCTGGAGTTCGGACCATAGACCACTTCTTCTGCTTACAGCGGGTCTCAGAGATCGCCGGCGGAGCAGGAGGCCGAGGCGTTTCTTCTTTGAGGAGTCTTGGATAGGTGAGCCTGAGTGCGACGAGCGGATCCGTAGAGCTTGGGAGACGGGCCAGAGTGGTGATCAGAGTCCGAGCTTAGCTGATGCGATCTGTCAGTGCAGACAGAGTCTCTCCCGCTGGGGCGGAGAGAGGAACAGAGAGATCAGAGACAGGATTGAGAAGCAGAAGAAGATCGTTGAGCTTGCGGGTCTTTCGGGCCCGAACTTCTGTATGGAGTCCTTCAGACGGGAGGAGAGACAGCTTGACGCCTTAGTTCAGAAGGAGGAGCAGTACTGGAGACAGAGGAGCAGAGTGTCCTGGATACGGTGCGGGGATAAGAACACGAAGCTTTTTCACCGCAAGGCTTCTGCTAGGAGGAAGAGGAACGCTATCAGAGGACTGGAGGACGATCACGGGGATTGGCACAGTGGAGACACTGAGATAGAGAGGATCGTCTCCGGTTACTTTGGTGACATTTTCTCTTCCACGAGGCCTTCTTCGCAGAGTATCGAGTTAGTTTCTGCGGACGTACAGCCTAGGATCTCAGAGGCTTTGAACGCCGAGTTGGAGCGCCCTTTTGAGCCATGGGAGGTGAAAAAGGCGCTTTTCTCGATGGATGCGATCAAGGCCCCGGGAAGTGACGGCTTTCCCGCGATTTTTTACCAGAGATATTGGGACGTAGTAGGCGAATCGGTCTTGAAGACCTGCCTTGGGATTCTTAACGACGGGGACGAGGTGGCCACCATTAATGATACTGTGGTCACCCTTATCCCCAAAGTCGAGGACCCGAGACGATTAGCCTGTGCAACGTGATCTATAAGATAGTGGCCAAGTGCTTGGTCAATCGTCTTAAGACTACTATGCACGTCGCTATTTCTGAGTCCCAGAGCGCTTTCGTTGGTGGTAGACTGATCTTCGATAATGTCATGGTTGGTTTCGAGGCTCTCCACACGATGAAGCGGAAACGCTTCGGTAATGGAAAGTGTGCGTCTCTCAAGCTCGACATGGCGAAGGCTTTCGACAGGGTTGAGTGGGTCTACCTGGAGTCGATGATGCTGAGACTGGGATACAGCACGCGTTGGGTGCACCTTATCATGAGATGCGTTACCTCAGTCAGATTTGCTTTCAACATCAACGGCTCCATTCGAGGCAGTGTGACTCCTTTCAGAGGCCTCCGCCAGGGGGACCCTCTCTCTCATTTCCTCTTCCTCTTCTGCTCTGAGGGTCTCTCGAGCCTCTTACGAGCGAGTGAGGATTCCGGAGCGATTTTAGGAGTCCGGTTCCGGGATATCCATGTGTCTCACCTTCTCTTTGCGGATGATAGCTTGGTTTTTTGCCGAGCGACTCTTGACGAGTGTGAGAGGGTTACTGACATTCTTCGAACTTATTCTATGGCCTCGGGCCAGATGGTGAACTTTCAGAAGTCCGATGTTTGTTTCGGTACGGAGGTTAGCGATGAGGAGGGTGAGGTGTTGGCTCAGATCCTAGGTGTCAGGAAGACGGACTGCCATAAGCGATACCTGGGTCTTCCCGCGTTCACGGGTCGGCGGAAGGCGAAGCTTTTTGGATTTGTGAGAGACCGTGTTTGGGCTAAGATTAAGAGTTGGAATGGCCTCTCCCTCTCGCAGGCTGGTAGAGAGGTCCTCATTAAGTGGGAGGACCTCACGCGACACAAGTCAGAGGGCGGGATGGGCTTCAGAGATCTGGAGAAGTCCAACCAGGCCCTTTTGGCTAAGAGTGTCTGGAGACTTCTCAGGAGACCGGATAGTCTGGTAGGTCGAGTCTATAGTCATAGCTACTTCCCCGACGGTGATATTATGACAGCTCTCCCTGGCTCGTGCAGCTCTTCCATTTGGCGCAGTCTTCTCTGGGGACGTGAGATCATTCAGTCCGGTTCGAGATGGCGGATCGGGGACGGGGAGTCTGTGTTGGTCATGGGCGACAGTTGGGTTCCGAGGGACAGACCGGCCACCTGGATTGACCCCCATTGGATTCCCCCCGATATGCGGGTAGCTGAGCTTATGAGACCCGACGGTAGCTGGGACGTTGATCTTATCACAGCAATGTTCGGTGAGGAGGACGCTGCGGCGATCCTGAGCATTCCGTGTGGGGGCGAGGGCACTCCTGACGTGCGTCGCTGGCATTTCACTGAGAACGGAGAGTACTCCGTCAAGAGCGGCTTCCGTGTTGCGATGGAGAGAGCCAGTACTCCGGTCGCCAGCTCTTCAGATCCGACGGTGATGGAGAAGTGGTGGACGAAGTTCTGGCAGCTGAGAGTCCCTCCTAAGGTGAAACTCTTCTGTTGGCGAGTCTGTTTAGGCCAGATCCCGGCCAGAGCAGTCTTAGCCAAAAAGAGGATCACCTCTGACGACAGCTGCCCTGTCTGTCAGGAGGCGAGAGAGACTGTTTTCCACGCGTTTTTGGGTTGCAGGTGGAGCAGGAGAGTCTGGAAAGAGGTGGGCTTCGGCCACATTCTTCCGCCTTTTAGAGACAGCGATGTTTTCGACGCTATCCTCAGAGCGATGGAGACCCTTGAGGTTCGTTTCCATGAGCTTTTCATTACCATTATTTGGGAACTTTGGAACCACAGGAACAATGTCTTGGCCGGGAGATCAGCTTGGAGCCAGCCACAGCTAGTCCAGTGGACGGCGAGCTTCCTCGAGGAGTACAGAGCGGCTATGGTTGGGGAGTCTCCGACGAACACGAGGGTGACTACGACCCCCAGATGGACCCCCCTACGGACGGGACCCTCTCGATTAACGTCGACGCGGCACTCGCTCACGACCGTGGAGGCTTCGGTGTCGGTTGTATTGTTCGAGACCACACCGGAGAGGTGATCGCCTCGCAGACGCTTTTCCTGGCTAGGGGGTTCTCCCCCCAGCTTGCGGAAGCGTATGCTGTCCTCCAGGGCATAGAGCTAGTTCGCAGCGTCGGTGGCAGGAGAGCAGAGATCCAGTCTGACTGCTTGGGGGTGGTGAGGATGATTGATGAGGGCGTGACGCCTGCGACAGAGCTTGGGACGATCTTGCTCCGCATCTCCAGAGAGGCGAGGGAGCTTGAGGTTTTTCGCATTATGCATATTTCTCGTCTTTGTAATGTTGCTGCGCATAATCTAGCGCGTTATGCGGTTAACCATCACTCGTCCTCGACCTGGCTGGGTTTAGTCCTGCCTTGTTCGGAAGAGGCCATTAGGGCCGATGATCGCGAGTTGAGGTCCCGCATGGTCTCCTAGGGCCCTGTTTGTTTTGAGCTTCCTTTTCCTTTTCCGTTGGTTTCTGTTTATCTCCTATCTTTGTAACCACGGTTTTCCTCGGCCATACGTGAGGGCTTTTATGAATTTTCGTGGCTCCGACCACGTTTCCTCAAAAAAAAAAAAAAATATAACAGACGTCAAAGGTGCCATGGCTGATAACCAAAAGAATTTAGGGTATGTTTGGTTGGTGACTTTTTAAGGGAATGGAATGGAATGGATTCCTTAAATTTATTATTCTTTTATTTGATTCATTTTTAAATGAGGTAATCATCATTATACGGAATGATCATTGCATTAATTTGATTCTTTATAAATTGGGATGAATGAACCATTCCACCGTGTAATGAAATATTCTTCCCAAACTGACCTTTTATATCATTTAATATATATTTATATTTGTAATCTAAAACTAAAACGAGCGCCTTCTCGTAGAGCACGACGGAGACGATCATTCCCAGGGCGGCGACAGTGAAGATTGACGCCGGAGGGATCTCGAAGGCGCCGTCGACAGCCGAGCCACCGCAAATGGTAACTTTGATATGGGAGGTTGTGAAGGTCTTTGACGAGACATTCGGCACCACCCGCCTTCGCCACCGTTCTCTTGCCGGAGAAGATGCGACGCCGACGATGAAGACGACGGAGACGAGTAGTCTAGAGTAGGTTCATAGATGAACGCAAAGCGATTTCAACATATTTTCATTTTTTTCTTTTATCGATTGTTTTGTCGAGTTTGTGTATGGAAATTGTTAGGCATGGGAGATTAACCAGTAAAGATCCAAAAAAATTGAAACTGGTTTTGCCTGCACAACACCCAATGAAAGGGAAAAAAAATCGGGCCCTCAGATTATTCTCCTAAATAGACAATGGATTTGAAGTTTTATTGAGAAATATGGTTTAAAGTCCATTTTAGTTCATCTTGTTTTACTGTATCAGTCCATGCTGAGAAGAAGACGAAGTGGTAGGGATAAAGAAGAGAAAGTTGGTAAAGTTATGAAAGTGGTAATATGGTAAATTTTACTTTCCATTCTTTTGGAGTTAATATTACAAACCAAACAAAAAAATATAATACCATTCCATTGTCATTGCCATTATCATTCCCATTGCCATTAACATTCCATTTTTTATTTTAAACCAAACATGCCCGGCCTTCTAAAAAAAAACAATATTGAAACACTTAATAAAATAGGTATAAAATAACACATATCAAATAGCCACATTTGTTTGGTGCTGATTAATTATTAATTTCCGTTCAAACAGCAGATTGCGTAAAATCACATTTTGAAACAACGTGCAAATTGCAAAGATGCAATGCAAATGTGGGAACCACAGCCACAGGTCCATAAATGATAAATCATAGCGAAAAGAAACAGTTGAATTATTGGTGAGGACCTACAAAAACATAAATTTCTTTCATACAAAAAATGTTAGCGTTGCTAATCAATAATTGTAGATAATCAGTCCAGTTATGCATCTGTAAGGTTCACAATGTTGTAAGGAGTAATTATGTGTGTGCGATAATGAGTCCAGTTAGGTGCGTGCGACATTATATGTATAAATTCATTACAGAATTAAAACTACAGCGTTGCTCTTAGATAAAGTGACGCCAAAAGTCTGTTTTCACATCATGATCAGTCTCTTTGAGTGGTGGTTTACACCAGACATAATTACCAATTGTCTTGTATTTTTTATTTCTATTTGATTGTTTGTTAGTTTATCACTTTGAATAAAAGATTAGAACTGCGTAAAAACGATCAGCTGGTCAACAAATTGTTTCATTCATAGTTGAACAACTATTTTACACCCGTTTAGTAATTTCAGAGGATTACTAGCAAATAACTAGTTTTCCATATGTTAACAAATATTTTATTTACTATTTCCGAAAGAATCAATTAGCATATTAATTTATACGCACACCATTAATTTATTTTTATACGCACACCATTAATTTATTTCAAGTGATTGTTTCATCATTAAAATAAATAAATTAGGCTTTTTATACGCACACCATTAATTTCTTGGGCAACTACCAAGACTAGACAGATAGATGCTTTGGATTTTTTTGTGAGTGCATAGAGATAAAGTGAAATACGCACACCATTAATTTCTTGGGCAACTACCAAGACTAGACAGATAAAGTGATATGGTAGATAAGAAATGAGTGCAGAGATGCTTTGGATTTTTTTGTGAGTGCATAGAGATAAAGTGAAATATTTGTCGCACACCATTAATTTCTTGGGCAAGTTGCAATGGTGTCAGTATTGGAAGGTTAGAGAGAATGAGAGTTTAGAGGGCCAATCTCAATCACTTATTATAGAAACGCTATTAATAAAAACAACAGCTTTCGATTTATATAAAGTTATTTAACCCTCGCGTAGTTGCGGGTAAGTGAAAAAAAATAGAGTTGTGCTATTTAAAAAAAATATTAGCTTATGAATATAATAATAATAAATTTTATGATATTTACATAACCAAAATTTAATATATATAATATTTGAGTAATGCATGCATAGAGAGATTAGAGACATAATATGCCTCTCAAGACTTTGTCATGAAGACCCAATCCAAAATTATTTTGTTTTCCTAAAATAAATAAATAAAATTAAACAGGAACGTATATAAATTATAGCGGGTACGAGTAACGAAATCGGTGTACCCGACTTTACTCGTACCCGTTGCCATCCTATTTGCAGTTTGTGTTTGCATTGATTTCCAACTCATTGAAACAGTTTCCAACATTAATGTCGTAGCACAGTCCTACTATGCTAATGCTATTGCTAGCTAGTCCATATGAGACCAACTCAAACAATGCTGCTATTTTTATTTTTTTATTGTGGTATTAATTTGTCTTTTAAGCTGATCTCTCTTAATGATACATATTTATTTATCCCCAGCTACCTATTTTACATCTATAGCTGTTTCCTTTCTACCTATATCTATCTGCACCTCTCATATCTATCTCTCTCTCTCTCTCCACAGATCGTCGTCTGTTTGGACAGTTATCGTTGTACACTACCGACGTGCAAAGCATTTTTAATAGCCATAAATATTGTATTAATATTTCTTCTCCAATAATAATATACTCTTACAGTTTTAACGAAGAAAAAAAAAGAACTATTATATATATTACGGATGTCTATACTGTCGGCTCAGATTGGTTTTTATTATTAACATTATCATTCTGCAACTCTTTTTTTTCTTTTTTTTTTTAAAGGGGGAATGCATCTGGTTGGTTATTAACTTATTACTATCATAATTAAATCTAATTACATCAGATAAATGACAGACATGCCACATGAGAAGAGACAAAAGAGAGGTAAAGCATGCTAGAACCCCCAAGTTTAAAACGTGCGTGGTGACTTTTACCTTCATTTTTTTTATCACTCATACAATTTAATCGGTAAAAATTTCTATGTACTAATAAATTAATTTAAGGGCTCTCTTCAGATATAAAGTCATATGTAAATTTAAGTTTTGTCATATCTCCAAATTTTTATGGTATAGTTATTGTTATGCCGTCCTTTTCTTATGGTAAAAACGACGCCTCAATTGCAAAAACGACGTTACAATATAGAAGGACAATTTAGTCAAATGCTAAAAATACGCATGACTAAAAACAAGCGACAAGCGAATTTTCAACAAGCGACAAACGAATTTTCAACAAGCGACAAGCGAATTTTCAACAAGAGACAAGCGACAAGCGAATTTTCAACAAGCGGCATGTTTTCCCTATAAATAGCTCACTCACACAAATCAAAAGGAATAGAGAATCCTTTGAACTCAAAATTCTCTCAACCCCAGAATTCTCTCAGCCAAATACTCTCCCAACTTCAAAATTATCCCGGATCATAAACAAAAACCGAGAGCCACCTCTCGGCGGGAGGAAAAAAAAACAAAAATCCAAGAATCCATTCACATAGCAAACACACTCGCCCTGAACTACGTCATGACCTGATCCCACAAAGCGGGTGCGTAGGCAGCTCACGAAGAGCACGGTCACACCCCCCAGGATCGACCTCCAGCCAGGTTCGACCTCCAGGCG